>NW_027315723.1:54280742-54295946 GCF_026437365.1 Eucyclogobius newberryi
TAGGGTTAGGGTTAGGGTTAGGGTTAGGGTTAGGGTTAGGGTTAGGGTTAGGGTTAGGGTTAGGGTTAGGGTTAGGGTTAGGGTTAGGGTTAGGGTTAGGGTTAGGGTTAGGGTTAGGGTTAGGGTTAGGGTTAGGGTTAGGGTTAGGGTTAGGGTTAGGGTTAGGGTTAGGGTTAGGGTTAGGGTTAGGGTTAGGGTTAGGGTTAGGGTTAGGGTTAGGGTTAGGGTTAGGGTTAGGGTTAGGGTTAGGGTTAGGGTTAGGGTTAGGGTTAGGGTTAGGGTTAGGGTTAGGGTTAGGGTTAGGGTTAGGGTTAGGGTTAGGGTTAGGGTTAGGGTTAGGGTTAGGGTTAGGGTTAGGGTTAGGGTTAGGGTTAGGGTTAGGGTTAGGGTTAGGGTTAGGGTTAGGGTTAGGGTTAGGGTTAGGGTTAGGGTTAGGGTTAGGGTTAGGGTTAGGGTTAGGGTTAGGGTTAGGGTTAGGGTTAGGGTTAGGGTTAGGGTTAGGGTTAGGGTTAGGGTTAGGGTTAGGGTTAGGGTTAGGGTTAGGGTTAGGGTTAGGGTTAGGGTTAGGGTTAGGGTTAGGGTTAGGGTTAGGGTTAGGGTTAGGGTTAGGGTTAGGGTTAGGGTTAGGGTTAGGGTTAGGGTTAGGGTTAGGGTTAGGGTTAGGGTTAGGGTTAGGGTTAGGGTTAGGGTTAGGGTTAGGGTTAGGGTTAGGGTTAGGGTTAGGGTTAGGGTTAGGGTTAGGGTTAGGGTTAGGGTTAGGGTTAGGGTTAGGGTTAGGGTTAGGGTTAGGGTTAGGGTTAGGGTTAGGGTTAGGGTTAGGGTTAGGGTTAGGGTTAGGGTTAGGGTTAGGGTTAGGGTTAGGGTTAGGGTTAGGGTTAGGGTTAGGGTTAGGGTTAGGGTTAGGGTTAGGGTTAGGGTTAGGGTTAGGGTTAGGGTTAGGGTTAGGGTTAGGGTTAGGGTTAGGGTTAGGGTTAGGGTTAGGGTTAGGGTTAGGGTTAGGGTTAGGGTTAGGGTTAGGGTTAGGGTTAGGGTTAGGGTTAGGGTTAGGGTTAGGGTTAGGGTTAGGGTTAGGGTTAGGGTTAGGGTTAGGGTTAGGGTTAGGGTTAGGGTTAGGGTTAGGGTTAGGGTTAGGGTTAGGGTTAGGGTTAGGGTTAGGGTTAGGGTTAGGGTTAGGGTTAGGGTTAGGGTTAGGGTTAGGGTTAGGGTTAGGGTTAGGGTTAGGGTTAGGGTTAGGGTTAGGGTTAGGGTTAGGGTTAGGGTTAGGGTTAGGGTTAGGGTTAGGGTTAGGGTTAGGGTTAGGGTTAGGGTTAGGGTTAGGGTTAGGGTTAGGGTTAGGGTTAGGGTTAGGGTTAGGGTTAGGGTTAGGGTTAGGGTTAGGGTTAGGGTTAGGGTTAGGGTTAGGGTTAGGGTTAGGGTTAGGGTTAGGGTTAGGGTTAGGGTTAGGGTTAGGGTTAGGGTTAGGGTTAGGGTTAGGGTTAGGGTTAGGGTTAGGGTTAGGGTTAGGGTTAGGGTTAGGGTTAGGGTTAGGGTTAGGGTTAGGGTTAGGGTTAGGGTTAGGGTTAGGGTTAGGGTTAGGGTTAGGGTTAGGGTTAGGGTTAGGGTTAGGGTTAGGGTTAGGGTTAGGGTTAGGGTTAGGGTTAGGGTTAGGGTTAGGGTTAGGGTTAGGGTTAGGGTTAGGGTTAGGGTTAGGGTTAGGGTTAGGGTTAGGGTTAGGGTTAGGGTTAGGGTTAGGGTTAGGGTTAGGGTTAGGGTTAGGGTTAGGGTTAGGGTTAGGGTTAGGGTTAGGGTTAGGGTTAGGGTTAGGGTTAGGGTTAGGGTTAGGGTTAGGGTTAGGGTTAGGGTTAGGGTTAGGGTTAGGGTTAGGGTTAGGGTTAGGGTTAGGGTTAGGGTTAGGGTTAGGGTTAGGGTTAGGGTTAGGGTTAGGGTTAGGGTTAGGGTTAGGGTTAGGGTTAGGGTTAGGGTTAGGGTTAGGGTTAGGGTTAGGGTTAGGGTTAGGGTTAGGGTTAGGGTTAGGGTTAGGGTTAGGGTTAGGGTTAGGGTTAGGGTTAGGGTTAGGGTTAGGGTTAGGGTTAGGGTTAGGGTTAGGGTTAGGGTTAGGGTTAGGGTTAGGGTTAGGGTTAGGGTTAGGGTTAGGGTTAGGGTTAGGGTTAGGGTTAGGGTTAGGGTTAGGGTTAGGGTTAGGGTTAGGGTTAGGGTTAGGGTTAGGGTTAGGGTTAGGGTTAGGGTTAGGGTTAGGGTTAGGGTTAGGGTTAGGGTTAGGGTTAGGGTTAGGGTTAGGGTTAGGGTTAGGGTTAGGGTTAGGGTTAGGGTTAGGGTTAGGGTTAGGGTTAGGGTTAGGGTTAGGGTTAGGGTTAGGGTTAGGGTTAGGGTTAGGGTTAGGGTTAGGGTTAGGGTTAGGGTTAGGGTTAGGGTTAGGGTTAGGGTTAGGGTTAGGGTTAGGGTTAGGGTTAGGGTTAGGGTTAGGGTTAGGGTTAGGGTTAGGGTTAGGGTTAGGGTTAGGGTTAGGGTTAGGGTTAGGGTTAGGGTTAGGGTTAGGGTTAGGGTTAGGGTTAGGGTTAGGGTTAGGGTTAGGGTTAGGGTTAGGGTTAGGGTTAGGGTTAGGGTTAGGGTTAGGGTTAGGGTTAGGGTTAGGGTTAGGGTTAGGGTTAGGGTTAGGGTTAGGGTTAGGGTTAGGGTTAGGGTTAGGGTTAGGGTTAGGGTTAGGGTTAGGGTTAGGGTTAGGGTTAGGGTTAGGGTTAGGGTTAGGGTTAGGGTTAGGGTTAGGGTTAGGGTTAGGGTTAGGGTTAGGGTTAGGGTTAGGGTTAGGGTTAGGGTTAGGGTTAGGGTTAGGGTTAGGGTTAGGGTTAGGGTTAGGGTTAGGGTTAGGGTTAGGGTTAGGGTTAGGGTTAGGGTTAGGGTTAGGGTTAGGGTTAGGGTTAGGGTTAGGGTTAGGGTTAGGGTTAGGGTTAGGGTTAGGGTTAGGGTTAGGGTTAGGGTTAGGGTTAGGGTTAGGGTTAGGGTTAGGGTTAGGGTTAGGGTTAGGGTTAGGGTTAGGGTTAGGGTTAGGGTTAGGGTTAGGGTTAGGGTTAGGGTTAGGGTTAGGGTTAGGGTTAGGGTTAGGGTTAGGGTTAGGGTTAGGGTTAGGGTTAGGGTTAGGGTTAGGGTTAGGGTTAGGGTTAGGGTTAGGGTTAGGGTTAGGGTTAGGGTTAGGGTTAGGGTTAGGGTTAGGGTTAGGGTTAGGGTTAGGGTTAGGGTTAGGGTTAGGGTTAGGGTTAGGGTTAGGGTTAGGGTTAGGGTTAGGGTTAGGGTTAGGGTTAGGGTTAGGGTTAGGGTTAGGGTTAGGGTTAGGGTTAGGGTTAGGGTTAGGGTTAGGGTTAGGGTTAGGGTTAGGGTTAGGGTTAGGGTTAGGGTTAGGGTTAGGGTTAGGGTTAGGGTTAGGGTTAGGGTTAGGGTTAGGGTTAGGGTTAGGGTTAGGGTTAGGGTTAGGGTTAGGGTTAGGGTTAGGGTTAGGGTTAGGGTTAGGGTTAGGGTTAGGGTTAGGGTTAGGGTTAGGGTTAGGGTTAGGGTTAGGGTTAGGGTTAGGGTTAGGGTTAGGGTTAGGGTTAGGGTTAGGGTTAGGGTTAGGGTTAGGGTTAGGGTTAGGGTTAGGGTTAGGGTTAGGGTTAGGGTTAGGGTTAGGGTTAGGGTTAGGGTTAGGGTTAGGGTTAGGGTTAGGGTTAGGGTTAGGGTTAGGGTTAGGGTTAGGGTTAGGGTTAGGGTTAGGGTTAGGGTTAGGGTTAGGGTTAGGGTTAGGGTTAGGGTTAGGGTTAGGGTTAGGGTTAGGGTTAGGGTTAGGGTTAGGGTTAGGGTTAGGGTTAGGGTTAGGGTTAGGGTTAGGGTTAGGGTTAGGGTTAGGGTTAGGGTTAGGGTTAGGGTTAGGGTTAGGGTTAGGGTTAGGGTTAGGGTTAGGGTTAGGGTTAGGGTTAGGGTTAGGGTTAGGGTTAGGGTTAGGGTTAGGGTTAGGGTTAGGGTTAGGGTTAGGGTTAGGGTTAGGGTTAGGGTTAGGGTTAGGGTTAGGGTTAGGGTTAGGGTTAGGGTTAGGGTTAGGGTTAGGGTTAGGGTTAGGGTTAGGGTTAGGGTTAGGGTTAGGGTTAGGGTTAGGGTTAGGGTTAGGGTTAGGGTTAGGGTTAGGGTTAGGGTTAGGGTTAGGGTTAGGGTTAGGGTTAGGGTTAGGGTTAGGGTTAGGGTTAGGGTTAGGGTTAGGGTTAGGGTTAGGGTTAGGGTTAGGGTTAGGGTTAGGGTTAGGGTTAGGGTTAGGGTTAGGGTTAGGGTTAGGGTTAGGGTTAGGGTTAGGGTTAGGGTTAGGGTTAGGGTTAGGGTTAGGGTTAGGGTTAGGGTTAGGGTTAGGGTTAGGGTTAGGGTTAGGGTTAGGGTTAGGGTTAGGGTTAGGGTTAGGGTTAGGGTTAGGGTTAGGGTTAGGGTTAGGGTTAGGGTTAGGGTTAGGGTTAGGGTTAGGGTTAGGGTTAGGGTTAGGGTTAGGGTTAGGGTTAGGGTTAGGGTTAGGGTTAGGGTTAGGGTTAGGGTTAGGGTTAGGGTTAGGGTTAGGGTTAGGGTTAGGGTTAGGGTTAGGGTTAGGGTTAGGGTTAGGGTTAGGGTTAGGGTTAGGGTTAGGGTTAGGGTTAGGGTTAGGGTTAGGGTTAGGGTTAGGGTTAGGGTTAGGGTTAGGGTTAGGGTTAGGGTTAGGGTTAGGGTTAGGGTTAGGGTTAGGGTTAGGGTTAGGGTTAGGGTTAGGGTTAGGGTTAGGGTTAGGGTTAGGGTTAGGGTTAGGGTTAGGGTTAGGGTTAGGGTTAGGGTTAGGGTTAGGGTTAGGGTTAGGGTTAGGGTTAGGGTTAGGGTTAGGGTTAGGGTTAGGGTTAGGGTTAGGGTTAGGGTTAGGGTTAGGGTTAGGGTTAGGGTTAGGGTTAGGGTTAGGGTTAGGGTTAGGGTTAGGGTTAGGGTTAGGGTTAGGGTTAGGGTTAGGGTTAGGGTTAGGGTTAGGGTTAGGGTTAGGGTTAGGGTTAGGGTTAGGGTTAGGGTTAGGGTTAGGGTTAGGGTTAGGGTTAGGGTTAGGGTTAGGGTTAGGGTTAGGGTTAGGGTTAGGGTTAGGGTTAGGGTTAGGGTTAGGGTTAGGGTTAGGGTTAGGGTTAGGGTTAGGGTTAGGGTTAGGGTTAGGGTTAGGGTTAGGGTTAGGGTTAGGGTTAGGGTTAGGGTTAGGGTTAGGGTTAGGGTTAGGGTTAGGGTTAGGGTTAGGGTTAGGGTTAGGGTTAGGGTTAGGGTTAGGGTTAGGGTTAGGGTTAGGGTTAGGGTTAGGGTTAGGGTTAGGGTTAGGGTTAGGGTTAGGGTTAGGGTTAGGGTTAGGGTTAGGGTTAGGGTTAGGGTTAGGGTTAGGGTTAGGGTTAGGGTTAGGGTTAGGGTTAGGGTTAGGGTTAGGGTTAGGGTTAGGGTTAGGGTTAGGGTTAGGGTTAGGGTTAGGGTTAGGGTTAGGGTTAGGGTTAGGGTTAGGGTTAGGGTTAGGGTTAGGGTTAGGGTTAGGGTTAGGGTTAGGGTTAGGGTTAGGGTTAGGGTTAGGGTTAGGGTTAGGGTTAGGGTTAGGGTTAGGGTTAGGGTTAGGGTTAGGGTTAGGGTTAGGGTTAGGGTTAGGGTTAGGGTTAGGGTTAGGGTTAGGGTTAGGGTTAGGGTTAGGGTTAGGGTTAGGGTTAGGGTTAGGGTTAGGGTTAGGGTTAGGGTTAGGGTTAGGGTTAGGGTTAGGGTTAGGGTTAGGGTTAGGGTTAGGGTTAGGGTTAGGGTTAGGGTTAGGGTTAGGGTTAGGGTTAGGGTTAGGGTTAGGGTTAGGGTTAGGGTTAGGGTTAGGGTTAGGGTTAGGGTTAGGGTTAGGGTTAGGGTTAGGGTTAGGGTTAGGGTTAGGGTTAGGGTTAGGGTTAGGGTTAGGGTTAGGGTTAGGGTTAGGGTTAGGGTTAGGGTTAGGGTTAGGGTTAGGGTTAGGGTTAGGGTTAGGGTTAGGGTTAGGGTTAGGGTTAGGGTTAGGGTTAGGGTTAGGGTTAGGGTTAGGGTTAGGGTTAGGGTTAGGGTTAGGGTTAGGGTTAGGGTTAGGGTTAGGGTTAGGGTTAGGGTTAGGGTTAGGGTTAGGGTTAGGGTTAGGGTTAGGGTTAGGGTTAGGGTTAGGGTTAGGGTTAGGGTTAGGGTTAGGGTTAGGGTTAGGGTTAGGGTTAGGGTTAGGGTTAGGGTTAGGGTTAGGGTTAGGGTTAGGGTTAGGGTTAGGGTTAGGGTTAGGGTTAGGGTTAGGGTTAGGGTTAGGGTTAGGGTTAGGGTTAGGGTTAGGGTTAGGGTTAGGGTTAGGGTTAGGGTTAGGGTTAGGGTTAGGGTTAGGGTTAGGGTTAGGGTTAGGGTTAGGGTTAGGGTTAGGGTTAGGGTTAGGGTTAGGGTTAGGGTTAGGGTTAGGGTTAGGGTTAGGGTTAGGGTTAGGGTTAGGGTTAGGGTTAGGGTTAGGGTTAGGGTTAGGGTTAGGGTTAGGGTTAGGGTTAGGGTTAGGGTTAGGGTTAGGGTTAGGGTTAGGGTTAGGGTTAGGGTTAGGGTTAGGGTTAGGGTTAGGGTTAGGGTTAGGGTTAGGGTTAGGGTTAGGGTTAGGGTTAGGGTTAGGGTTAGGGTTAGGGTTAGGGTTAGGGTTAGGGTTAGGGTTAGGGTTAGGGTTAGGGTTAGGGTTAGGGTTAGGGTTAGGGTTAGGGTTAGGGTTAGGGTTAGGGTTAGGGTTAGGGTTAGGGTTAGGGTTAGGGTTAGGGTTAGGGTTAGGGTTAGGGTTAGGGTTAGGGTTAGGGTTAGGGTTAGGGTTAGGGTTAGGGTTAGGGTTAGGGTTAGGGTTAGGGTTAGGGTTAGGGTTAGGGTTAGGGTTAGGGTTAGGGTTAGGGTTAGGGTTAGGGTTAGGGTTAGGGTTAGGGTTAGGGTTAGGGTTAGGGTTAGGGTTAGGGTTAGGGTTAGGGTTAGGGTTAGGGTTAGGGTTAGGGTTAGGGTTAGGGTTAGGGTTAGGGTTAGGGTTAGGGTTAGGGTTAGGGTTAGGGTTAGGGTTAGGGTTAGGGTTAGGGTTAGGGTTAGGGTTAGGGTTAGGGTTAGGGTTAGGGTTAGGGTTAGGGTTAGGGTTAGGGTTAGGGTTAGGGTTAGGGTTAGGGTTAGGGTTAGGGTTAGGGTTAGGGTTAGCGGTTAGGGTTAGGGTTAGGGTTAGGGTTAGGGTTAGGGTTAGGGTTAGGGTTAGGGTTAGGGTTAGGGTTAGGGTTAGGGTTAGGGTTAGGGTTAGGGTTAGGGTTAGGGTTAGGGTTAGGGTTAGGGTTAGGGTTAGGGTTAGGGTTAGGGTTAGGGTTAGGGTTAGGGTTAGGGTTAGGGTTAGGGTTAGGGTTAGGGTTAGGGTTAGGGTTAGGGTTAGGGTTAGGGTTAGGGTTAGGGTTAGGGTTAGGGTTAGGGTTAGGGTTAGGGTTAGGGTTAGGGTTAGGGTTAGGGTTAGGGTTAGGGTTAGGGTTAGGGTTAGGGTTAGGGTTAGGGTTAGGGTTAGGGTTAGGGTTAGGGTTAGGGTTAGGGTTAGGGTTAGGGTTAGGGTTAGGGTTAGGGTTAGGGTTAGGGTTAGGGTTAGGGTTAGGGTTAGGGTTAGGGTTAGGGTTAGGGTTAGGGTTAGGGTTAGGGTTAGGGTTAGGGTTAGGGTTAGGGTTAGGGTTAGGGTTAGGGTTAGGGTTAGGGTTAGGGTTAGGGTTAGGGTTAGGGTTAGGGTTAGGGTTAGGGTTAGGGTTAGGGTTAGGGTTAGGGTTAGGGTTAGGGTTAGGGTTAGGGTTAGGGTTAGGGTTAGGGTTAGGGTTAGGGTTAGGGTTAGGGTTAGGGTTAGGGTTAGGGTTAGGGTTAGGGTTAGGGTTAGGGTTAGGGTTAGGGTTAGGGTTAGGGTTAGGGTTAGGGTTAGGGTTAGGGTTAGGGTTAGGGTTAGGGTTAGGGTTAGGGTTAGGGTTAGGGTTAGGGTTAGGGTTAGGGTTAGGGTTAGGGTTAGGGTTAGGGTTAGGGTTAGGGTTAGGGTTAGGGTTAGGGTTAGGGTTAGGGTTAGGGTTAGGGTTAGGGTTAGGGTTAGGGTTAGGGTTAGGGTTAGGGTTAGGGTTAGGGTTAGGGTTAGGGTTAGGGTTAGGGTTAGGGTTAGGGTTAGGGTTAGGGTTAGGGTTAGGGTTAGGGTTAGGGTTAGGGTTAGGGTTAGGGTTAGGGTTAGGGTTAGGGTTAGGGTTAGGGTTAGGGTTAGGGTTAGGGTTAGGGTTAGGGTTAGGGTTAGGGTTAGGGTTAGGGTTAGGGTTAGGGTTAGGGTTAGGGTTAGGGTTAGGGTTAGGGTTAGGGTTAGGGTTAGGGTTAGGGTTAGGGTTAGGGTTAGGGTTAGGGTTAGGGTTAGGGTTAGGGTTAGGGTTAGGGTTAGGGTTAGGGTTAGGGTTAGGGTTAGGGTTAGGGTTAGGGTTAGGGTTAGGGTTAGGGTTAGGGTTAGGGTTAGGGTTAGGGTTAGGGTTAGGGTTAGGGTTAGGGTTAGGGTTAGGGTTAGGGTTAGGGTTAGGGTTAGGGTTAGGGTTAGGGTTAGGGTTAGGGTTAGGGTTAGGGTTAGGGTTAGGGTTAGGGTTAGGGTTAGGGTTAGGGTTAGGGTTAGGGTTAGGGTTAGGGTTAGGGTTAGGGTTAGGGTTAGGGTTAGGGTTAGGGTTAGGGTTAGGGTTAGGGTTAGGGTTAGGGTTAGGGTTAGGGTTAGGGTTAGGGTTAGGGTTAGGGTTAGGGTTAGGGTTAGGGTTAGGGTTAGGGTTAGGGTTAGGGTTAGGGTTAGGGTTAGGGTTAGGGTTAGGGTTAGGGTTAGGGTTAGGGTTAGGGTTAGGGTTAGGGTTAGGGTTAGGGTTAGGGTTAGGGTTAGGGTTAGGGTTAGGGTTAGGGTTAGGGTTAGGGTTAGGGTTAGGGTTAGGGTTAGGGTTAGGGTTAGGGTTAGGGTTAGGGTTAGGGTTAGGGTTAGGGTTAGGGTTAGGGTTAGGGTTAGGGTTAGGGTTAGGGTTAGGGTTAGGGTTAGGGTTAGGGTTAGGGTTAGGGTTAGGGTTAGGGTTAGGGTTAGGGTTAGGGTTAGGGTTAGGGTTAGGGTTAGGGTTAGGGTTAGGGTTAGGGTTAGGGTTAGGGTTAGGGTTAGGGTTAGGGTTAGGGTTAGGGTTAGGGTTAGGGTTAGGGTTAGGGTTAGGGTTAGGGTTAGGGTTAGGGTTAGGGTTAGGGTTAGGGTTAGGGTTAGGGTTAGGGTTAGGGTTAGGGTTAGGGTTAGGGTTAGGGTTAGGGTTAGGGTTAGGGTTAGGGTTAGGGTTAGGGTTAGGGTTAGGGTTAGGGTTAGGGTTAGGGTTAGGGTTAGGGTTAGGGTTAGGGTTAGGGTTAGGGTTAGGGTTAGGGTTAGGGTTAGGGTTAGGGTTAGGGTTAGGGTTAGGGTTAGGGTTAGGGTTAGGGTTAGGGTTAGGGTTAGGGTTAGGGTTAGGGTTAGGGTTAGGGTTAGGGTTAGGGTTAGGGTTAGGGTTAGGGTTAGGGTTAGGGTTAGGGTTAGGGTTAGGGTTAGGGTTAGGGTTAGGGTTAGGGTTAGGGTTAGGGTTAGGGTTAGGGTTAGGGTTAGGGTTAGGGTTAGGGTTAGGGTTAGGGTTAGGGTTAGGGTTAGGGTTAGGGTTAGGGTTAGGGTTAGGGTTAGGGTTAGGGTTAGGGTTAGGGTTAGGGTTAGGGTTAGGGTTAGGGTTAGGGTTAGGGTTAGGGTTAGGGTTAGGGTTAGGGTTAGGGTTAGGGTTAGGGTTAGGGTTAGGGTTAGGGTTAGGGTTAGGGTTAGGGTTAGGGTTAGGGTTAGGGTTAGGGTTAGGGTTAGGGTTAGGGTTAGGGTTAGGGTTAGGGTTAGGGTTAGGGTTAGGGTTAGGGTTAGGGTTAGGGTTAGGGTTAGGGTTAGGGTTAGGGTTAGGGTTAGGGTTAGGGTTAGGGTTAGGGTTAGGGTTAGGGTTAGGGTTAGGGTTAGGGTTAGGGTTAGGGTTAGGGTTAGGGTTAGGGTTAGGGTTAGGGTTAGGGTTAGGGTTAGGGTTAGGGTTAGGGTTAGGGTTAGGGTTAGGGTTAGGGTTAGGGTTAGGGTTAGGGTTAGGGTTAGGGTTAGGGTTAGGGTTAGGGTTAGGGTTAGGGTTAGGGTTAGGGTTAGGGTTAGGGTTAGGGTTAGGGTTAGGGTTAGGGTTAGGGTTAGGGTTAGGGTTAGGGTTAGGGTTAGGGTTAGGGTTAGGGTTAGGGTTAGGGTTAGGGTTAGGGTTAGGGTTAGGGTTAGGGTTAGGGTTAGGGTTAGGGTTAGGGTTAGGGTTAGGGTTAGGGTTAGGGTTAGGGTTAGGGTTAGGGTTAGGGTTAGGGTTAGGGTTAGGGTTAGGGTTAGGGTTAGGGTTAGGGTTAGGGTTAGGGTTAGGGTTAGGGTTAGGGTTAGGGTTAGGGTTAGGGTTAGGGTTAGGGTTAGGGTTAGGGTTAGGGTTAGGGTTAGGGTTAGGGTTAGGGTTAGGGTTAGGGTTAGGGTTAGGGTTAGGGTTAGGGTTAGGGTTAGGGTTAGGGTTAGGGTTAGGGTTAGGGTTAGGGTTAGGGTTAGGGTTAGGGTTAGGGTTAGGGTTAGGGTTAGGGTTAGGGTTAGGGTTAGGGTTAGGGTTAGGGTTAGGGTTAGGGTTAGGGTTAGGGTTAGGGTTAGGGTTAGGGTTAGGGTTAGGGTTAGGGTTAGGGTTAGGGTTAGGGTTAGGGTTAGGGTTAGGGTTAGGGTTAGGGTTAGGGTTAGGGTTAGGGTTAGGGTTAGGGTTAGGGTTAGGGTTAGGGTTAGGGTTAGGGTTAGGGTTAGGGTTAGGGTTAGGGTTAGGGTTAGGGTTAGGGTTAGGGTTAGGGTTAGGGTTAGGGTTAGGGTTAGGGTTAGGGTTAGGGTTAGGGTTAGGGTTAGGGTTAGGGTTAGGGTTAGGGTTAGGGTTAGGGTTAGGGTTAGGGTTAGGGTTAGGGTTAGGGTTAGGGTTAGGGTTAGGGTTAGGGTTAGGGTTAGGGTTAGGGTTAGGGTTAGGGTTAGGGTTAGGGTTAGGGTTAGGGTTAGGGTTAGGGTTAGGGTTAGGGTTAGGGTTAGGGTTAGGGTTAGGGTTAGGGTTAGGGTTAGGGTTAGGGTTAGGGTTAGGGTTAGGGTTAGGGTTAGGGTTAGGGTTAGGGTTAGGGTTAGGGTTAGGGTTAGGGTTAGGGTTAGGGTTAGGGTTAGGGTTAGGGTTAGGGTTAGGGTTAGGGTTAGGGTTAGGGTTAGGGTTAGGGTTAGGGTTAGGGTTAGGGTTAGGGTTAGGGTTAGGGTTAGGGTTAGGGTTAGGGTTAGGGTTAGGGTTAGGGTTAGGGTTAGGGTTAGGGTTAGGGTTAGGGTTAGGGTTAGGGTTAGGGTTAGGGTTAGGGTTAGGGTTAGGGTTAGGGTTAGGGTTAGGGTTAGGGTTAGGGTTAGGGTTAGGGTTAGGGTTAGGGTTAGGGTTAGGGTTAGGGTTAGGGTTAGGGTTAGGGTTAGGGTTAGGGTTAGGGTTAGGGTTAGGGTTAGGGTTAGGGTTAGGGTTAGGGTTAGGGTTAGGGTTAGGGTTAGGGTTAGGGTTAGGGTTAGGGTTAGGGTTAGGGTTAGGGTTAGGGTTAGGGTTAGGGTTAGGGTTAGGGTTAGGGTTAGGGTTAGGGTTAGGGTTAGGGTTAGGGTTAGGGTTAGGGTTAGGGTTAGGGTTAGGGTTAGGGTTAGGGTTAGGGTTAGGGTTAGGGTTAGGGTTAGGGTTAGGGTTAGGGTTAGGGTTAGGGTTAGGGTTAGGGTTAGGGTTAGGGTTAGGGTTAGGGTTAGGGTTAGGGTTAGGGTTAGGGTTAGGGTTAGGGTTAGGGTTAGGGTTAGGGTTAGGGTTAGGGTTAGGGTTAGGGTTAGGGTTAGGGTTAGGGTTAGGGTTAGGGTTAGGGTTAGGGTTAGGGTTAGGGTTAGGGTTAGGGTTAGGGTTAGGGTTAGGGTTAGGGTTAGGGTTAGGGTTAGGGTTAGGGTTAGGGTTAGGGTTAGGGTTAGGGTTAGGGTTAGGGTTAGGGTTAGGGTTAGGGTTAGGGTTAGGGTTAGGGTTAGGGTTAGGGTTAGGGTTAGGGTTAGGGTTAGGGTTAGGGTTAGGGTTAGGGTTAGGGTTAGGGTTAGGGTTAGGGTTAGGGTTAGGGTTAGGGTTAGGGTTAGGGTTAGGGTTAGGGTTAGGGTTAGGGTTAGGGTTAGGGTTAGGGTTAGGGTTAGGGTTAGGGTTAGGGTTAGGGTTAGGGTTAGGGTTAGGGTTAGGGTTAGGGTTAGGGTTAGGGTTAGGGTTAGGGTTAGGGTTAGGGTTAGGGTTAGGGTTAGGGTTAGGGTTAGGGTTAGGGTTAGGGTTAGGGTTAGGGTTAGGGTTAGGGTTAGGGTTAGGGTTAGGGTTAGGGTTAGGGTTAGGGTTAGGGTTAGGGTTAGGGTTAGGGTTAGGGTTAGGGTTAGGGTTAGGGTTAGGGTTAGGGTTAGGGTTAGGGTTAGGGTTAGGGTTAGGGTTAGGGTTAGGGTTAGGGTTAGGGTTAGGGTTAGGGTTAGGGTTAGGGTTAGGGTTAGGGTTAGGGTTAGGGTTAGGGTTAGGGTTAGGGTTAGGGTTAGGGTTAGGGTTAGGGTTAGGGTTAGGGTTAGGGTTAGGGTTAGGGTTAGGGTTAGGGTTAGGGTTAGGGTTAGGGTTAGGGTTAGGGTTAGGGTTAGGGTTAGGGTTAGGGTTAGGGTTAGGGTTAGGGTTAGGGTTAGGGTTAGGGTTAGGGTTAGGGTTAGGGTTAGGGTTAGGGTTAGGGTTAGGGTTAGGGTTAGGGTTAGGGTTAGGGTTAGGGTTAGGGTTAGGGTTAGGGTTAGGGTTAGGGTTAGGGTTAGGGTTAGGGTTAGGGTTAGGGTTAGGGTTAGGGTTAGGGTTAGGGTTAGGGTTAGGGTTAGGGTTAGGGTTAGGGTTAGGGTTAGGGTTAGGGTTAGGGTTAGGGTTAGGGTTAGGGTTAGGGTTAGGGTTAGGGTTAGGGTTAGGGTTAGGGTTAGGGTTAGGGTTAGGGTTAGGGTTAGGGTTAGGGTTAGGGTTAGGGTTAGGGTTAGGGTTAGGGTTAGGGTTAGGGTTAGGGTTAGGGTTAGGGTTAGGGTTAGGGTTAGGGTTAGGGTTAGGGTTAGGGTTAGGGTTAGGGTTAGGGTTAGGGTTAGGGTTAGGGTTAGGGTTAGGGTTAGGGTTAGGGTTAGGGTTAGGGTTAGGGTTAGGGTTAGGGTTAGGGTTAGGGTTAGGGTTAGGGTTAGGGTTAGGGTTAGGGTTAGGGTTAGGGTTAGGGTTAGGGTTAGGGTTAGGGTTAGGGTTAGGGTTAGGGTTAGGGTTAGGGTTAGGGTTAGGGTTAGGGTTAGGGTTAGGGTTAGGGTTAGGGTTAGGGTTAGGGTTAGGGTTAGGGTTAGGGTTAGGGTTAGGGTTAGGGTTAGGGTTAGGGTTAGGGTTAGGGTTAGGGTTAGGGTTAGGGTTAGGGTTAGGGTTAGGGTTAGGGTTAGGGTTAGGGTTAGGGTTAGGGTTAGGGTTAGGGTTAGGGTTAGGGTTAGGGTTAGGGTTAGGGTTAGGGTTAGGGTTAGGGTTAGGGTTAGGGTTAGGGTTAGGGTTAGGGTTAGGGTTAGGGTTAGGGTTAGGGTTAGGGTTAGGGTTAGGGTTAGGGTTAGGGTTAGGGTTAGGGTTAGGGTTAGGGTTAGGGTTAGGGTTAGGGTTAGGGTTAGGGTTAGGGTTAGGGTTAGGGTTAGGGTTAGGGTTAGGGTTAGGGTTAGGGTTAGGGTTAGGGTTAGGGTTAGGGTTAGGGTTAGGGTTAGGGTTAGGGTTAGGGTTAGGGTTAGGGTTAGGGTTAGGGTTAGGGTTAGGGTTAGGGTTAGGGTTAGGGTTAGGGTTAGGGTTAGGGTTAGGGTTAGGGTTAGGGTTAGGGTTAGGGTTAGGGTTAGGGTTAGGGTTAGGGTTAGGGTTAGGGTTAGGGTTAGGGTTAGGGTTAGGGTTAGGGTTAGGGTTAGGGTTAGGGTTAGGGTTAGGGTTAGGGTTAGGGTTAGGGTTAGGGTTAGGGTTAGGGTTAGGGTTAGGGTTAGGGTTAGGGTTAGGGTTAGGGTTAGGGTTAGGGTTAGGGTTAGGGTTAGGGTTAGGGTTAGGGTTAGGGTTAGGGTTAGGGTTAGGGTTAGGGTTAGGGTTAGGGTTAGGGTTAGGGTTAGGGTTAGGGTTAGGGTTAGGGTTAGGGTTAGGGTTAGGGTTAGGGTTAGGGTTAGGGTTAGGGTTAGGGTTAGGGTTAGGGTTAGGGTTAGGGTTAGGGTTAGGGTTAGGGTTAGGGTTAGGGTTAGGGTTAGGGTTAGGGTTAGGGTTAGGGTTAGGGTTAGGGTTAGGGTTAGGGTTAGGGTTAGGGTTAGGGTTAGGGTTAGGGTTAGGGTTAGGGTTAGGGTTAGGGTTAGGGTTAGGGTTAGGGTTAGGGTTAGGGTTAGGGTTAGGGTTAGGGTTAGGGTTAGGGTTAGGGTTAGGGTTAGGGTTAGGGTTAGGGTTAGGGTTAGGGTTAGGGTTAGGGTTAGGGTTAGGGTTAGGGTTAGGGTTAGGGTTAGGGTTAGGGTTAGGGTTAGGGTTAGGGTTAGGGTTAGGGTTAGGGTTAGGGTTAGGGTTAGGGTTAGGGTTAGGGTTAGGGTTAGGGTTAGGGTTAGGGTTAGGGTTAGGGTTAGGGTTAGGGTTAGGGTTAGGGTTAGGGTTAGGGTTAGGGTTAGGGTTAGGGTTAGGGTTAGGGTTAGGGTTAGGGTTAGGGTTAGGGTTAGGGTTAGGGTTAGGGTTAGGGTTAGGGTTAGGGTTAGGGTTAGGGTTAGGGTTAGGGTTAGGGTTAGGGTTAGGGTTAGGGTTAGGGTTAGGGTTAGGGTTAGGGTTAGGGTTAGGGTTAGGGTTAGGGTTAGGGTTAGGGTTAGGGTTAGGGTTAGGGTTAGGGTTAGGGTTAGGGTTAGGGTTAGGGTTAGGGTTAGGGTTAGGGTTAGGGTTAGGGTTAGGGTTAGGGTTAGGGTTAGGGTTAGGGTTAGGGTTAGGGTTAGGGTTAGGGTTAGGGTTAGGGTTAGGGTTAGGGTTAGGGTTAGGGTTAGGGTTAGGGTTAGGGTTAGGGTTAGGGTTAGGGTTAGGGTTAGGGTTAGGGTTAGGGTTAGGGTTAGGGTTAGGGTTAGGG
>NW_027315724.1:0-340000 GCF_026437365.1 Eucyclogobius newberryi
TCAGCTCTTATTGCACTATTCCCCCCTCTCAGCTCTTAAGGCACTATTTTCCCCTCTCAGCTCTTAAGGCACTATTCCCCCTCTCAGCCCTTATGGCACTATTCCCCCCTCTCAGCTCTTAAGGCACTATTCCCCCTCTCAACTCTTAAGGCACTATTCCCCCCTCTCAGCCCTTATGGCACTATTCCCCCTCTCAGCTCTTAAGTCACTATTCCCCCCCTCTCAGCTCTTATGGCACTATTCCCCACTCTCAGCCCTTATGGCGCTATTCCCCGCTCTCAGCCCTTATGGCACTATTCCCCCCTCTCAGCCCTTATGGCACTATTCCCCCCTCTCAGCTCTTAAGGGCCTATTCCCCCCTCTAAGCTCTCATGGCACTATTCCCCCCTCTCAGCCCTTATGGCACTATTCCCCCCTCTCAGCCCTTATGGCGCTATTCCCCCCTCTCAGCTCTTAAGGGACTATTCCCCCTCTAAGCCCTTATGGCACTATTCCCCCTCTAAGCTCTTATGGCACTATTCCCCCCTCTCAGCTCTTAAGGGCCTATTCCCCCCTCTAAGCTCTCATGGCACTATTCCCCCCTCTCAGCCCTTATGGCACTATTCCCCCCTCTCAGCCCTTATGGCGCTATTCCCCCCTCTCAGCTCTTAAGGGACTATTCCCCCTCTAAGCTCTTATGGCACTATTCCCCCCTCTCAGCTCTTAAGGGCCTATTCCCCCCTCTAAGCTCTCATGGCACTTTTCCCCCCTCTCAGCCCTTATGGCAATATTCCCCCCTCTCAGCTCTTAAGGGCCTATTCCCCCTCTAAGCTCTCATGGCACTATTCCCCCTCTCAGCTCTTAAGGGACTATTCCCCCTCTAAGCTCTTATGGCACTATTCCCCCCTCTCAGCTCTTAAGGCACTATTCCCCCCTCTCAGCCCTTATGGCACTATTCCCCCCTCTCAGCTCTTAAGGGACTATTCTCCCCTCTCAGCCCTTATGGCGCTATTCCCCCCTCTCAGCTCTTAAGGGACTATTCCCCCTCTAAGCTCTTATGGCACTATTCCCCCCTCTCAGCTCTTAAGGCACTATTCCCCCTCTCAGCTCTTAAGGGCCTATTCCCCCCTCTAAGCTCTCATGGCACTATTCCCCCCTCTCAGCCCTTATGGCACTATTCCCCCCTCTCAGCCCTTATGGCACTATTCCCCCCTCTCAGCTCTTAAGGCACTATTCCCCCTCTCAGCCCTTATGGCACTATTCCCCCCTCTCAGCTCTTAAGGCACTATTCCCCCTCTCAGCCCTTATGGCACTATTCCCCCCTCTCAGCTCTTATTGCACTATTCCCCCCTCTCAGCTCTTAAGGCACTATTTTCCCCTCTCAGCTCTTAAGGGACTATTCCCCCCTCTAAGCTCTCATGGCACTATTCCCCCCTCTCAGCCCTTATGGCACTATTCCCCCCTCTCAGCCCTTATGGCACTATTCCCCCCTCTCAGCCCTTATGGCACTATTCCCCCCTCTCAGCTCTTAAGGGCCTATTCCCCCCTCTAAGCTCTCATGGCACTATTCCCCCCTCTCAGCCCTTATGGCACTATTCCCCCCTCTCAGCCCTTATGGCACTATTCCCCCCTCTCAGCCCTTATGGCACTATTCCCCCCTCTCAGCTCTTAAGGGCCTATTCCCCCCTCTAAGCTCTCATGGCACTATTCCCCCCTCTCAGCCCTTATGGCACTATTCCCCCCTCTCAGCCCTTATGGCGCTATTCCCCCCTCTCAGCTCTTAAGGGACTATTCCCCCTCTAAGCTCTTATGGCACTATTCCCCCCTCTCAGCTCTTAAGGCACTATTCCCCCTCTCAGCTCTTAAGGGCCTATTCCCCCCTCTAAGCTCTCATGGCACTATTCCCCCCTCTCAGCCCTTATGGCACTATTCCCCCCTCTCAGCCCTTATGGCACTATTCCCCCCTCTCAGCTCTTAAGGCACTATTCCCCCTCTCAGCCCTTATGGCACTATTCCCCCCTCTCAGCTCTTATTGCACTATTCCCCCCTCTCAGCTCTTAAGGCACTATTTTCCCCTCTCAGCTCTTAAGGGACTATTCCCCCTCTAAGCTCTTATGGCACTATTCCCCCCTCTCAGCTCTTAAGGCACTATTCCCCCTCTCAGCTCTTATTGCACTATTCCCCCCTCTCAGCCCTTATGACACTATTCCCCCCTCTCAGCTCTTAAGGGACTATTCCCCCCTCTCAGCCCTTATGGCACTATTCCCCCCTCTCAGCCCTTATGGCACTATTCCCCCTCTCAGCCCTTATGGCACTATTCCCCCCTCTCAGCTCTTATTGCACTATTCCCCCCTCTCAGCTCTTAAGGCACTATTTTCCCCTCTCAGCTCTTAAGGCACTATTCCCCCTCTCAGCCCTTATGGCACTTTTCCCCCATCTCAGCTCTTATTGCACTATTCCCCCCTCTCAGCCCTTATGACACTATTCCCCCCTCTCAGCTCTTAAGGGACTATTCCCCCCTCTCAGCCCTTATGGCACTATTCCCCCCTCTCAGCCCTTATGGCACTATTCCCCCTCTCAGCCCTTATGGCACTATTCCCCCCTCTCAGCTCTTATTGCACTATTCCCCCCTCTCAGCTCTTAAGGAACTATTTTCCCCTCTCAGCTCTTAAGGCACTATTCCCCCTCTCAGCCCTTATGGCACTTTTCCCCCATCTCAGCTCTTATTGCACTATTCCCCCCTCTCAGCCCTTATGACACTATTCCCCCCTCTCAGCTCTTAAGGGACTATTCCCCCCTCTCAGCCCTTATGGCACTATTCCCCCCCTCTCAGCTCTTAAGGCACTATTCCCCCTCTCAACTCTTAAGGCACTATTCCCCCCTCTCAGCCCTTATGGCACTATTCCCCCTCTCAGCTCTTAAGTCACTATTCCCCCCCTCTCAGCTCTTATGGCACTATTCCCCACTCTCAGCCCTTATGGCACTATTCCCCCTCTCAGCTCTTAAGTCACTATTCCCCCCCTCTCAGCTCTTATGGCACTATTCCCCACTCTCAGCTCTTATTGCACTATTCCCCCCTCTCAGCCCTTATGACACTATTCCCCCCTCTCAGCTCTTAAGAGACTATTCCCCCCTCTCAGCCCTTATGGCACTATTCCCCCCTCTCAGCCCTTATGGCACTATTCCCCCTCTCAGCCCTTATGGCACTATTCCCCCCTCTCAGCTCTTATTGCACTATTCCCCCCTCTCAGCTCTTAAGGAACTATTTTCCCCTCTCAGCTCTTAAGGCACTATTCCCCCTCTCAGCCCTTATGGCACTTTTCCCCCATCTCAGCTCTTATTGCACTATTCCCCCCTCTCAGCCCTTATGACACTATTCCCCCCTCTCAGCTCTTAAGGGACTATTCCCCCCCTCTCAGCTCTTATGGCACTATTCCCCACTCTCAGCCCTTATGGCACAATTCCCCCCTCTCAGCTCCTAAGGGACTATTCTCCCCTCTCAGCCCTTATGGGACTATTCCCCCCTCTCAGCTCTTATGGCACTATTCCCCCCTCTCAGCCCTTATGGCACTATTCCCCCCTCTCAGCTCTTAAGGGCCTATTCCCCCCTCTAAGCTCTCATGGCACTATTCCCCCCTCTCAGCCCTTATGGCACTATTCCCCCCTCTCAGCCCTTATGGCACTATTCCCCCCTCTCAGCCCTTATGGCACTATTCCCCCCTCTCAGCTCTTAAGGGCCTATTCCCCCCTCTAAGCTCTCATGGCACTATTCCCCCCTCTCAGCCCTTATGGCACTATTCCCCCCTCTCAGCCCTTATGGCACTATTCCCCCCTCTCAGCCCTTATGGCACTATTCCCCCCTCTCAGCTCTTAAGGGCCTATTCCCCCCTCTAAGCTCTCATGGCACTATTCCCCCCTCTCAGCCCTTATGGCACTATTCCCCCCTCTCAGCCCTTATGGCACTATTCCCCCCTCTCAGCCCTTATGGCACTATTCCCCCCTCTCAGCTCTTAAGGGCCTATTCCCCCCTCTAAGCTCTCATGGCACTATTCCCCCCTCTCAGCCCTTATGGCACTATTCCCCCCTCTCAGCCCTTATGGCGCTATTCCCCCCTTTCAGCTCTTAAGGGACTATTCCCCCTCTAAGCTCTTATGGCACTATTCCCCCCTCTCAGCTCTTAAGGCACTATTCCCCCTCTCAGCTCTTAAGGGCCTATTCCCCCCTCTAAGCTCTCATGGCACTATTCCCCCCTCTCAGCCCTTATGGCACTATTCCCCCCTCTCAGCCCTTATGGCACTATTCCCCCCTCTCAGCTCTTAAGGCACTATTCCCCCTCTCAGCCCTTATGGCACTATTCCCCCCTCTCAGCTCTTATTGCACTATTCCCCCCTCTCAGCTCTTAAGGCACTATTTTCCCCTCTCAGCTCTTAAGGGACTATTCCCCCTCTAAGCTCTTATGGCACTATTCCCCCCTCTCAGCTCTTAAGGCACTATTCCCCCTCTCAGCTCTTATTGCACTATTCCCCCCTCTCAGCCCTTATGACACTATTCCCCCCTCTCAGCTCTTAAGGGACTATTCCCCCCTCTCAGCCCTTATGGCACTATTCCCCCCTCTCAGCCCTTATGGCACTATTCCCCCTCTCAGCCCTTATGGCACTATTCCCCCCTCTCAGCTCTTATTGCACTATTCCCCCCTCTCAGCTCTTAAGGCACTATTTTCCCCTTTCAGCTCTTAAGGCACTATTCCCCCTCTCAGCCCTTATGGCACTTTTCCCCCATCTCAGCTCTTATTGCACTATTCCCCCCTCTCAGCCCTTATGACACTATTCCCCCCTCTCAGCTCTTAAGGGACTATTCCCCCCTCTCAGCCCTTATGGCACTATTCCACCCCTCTCAGCTCTTAAGGCACTATTCCCCCTCTCAACTCTTAAGGCACTATCCCCCCCTCTCAGCCCTTATGGCACTATTCCCCCTCTCAGCTCTTAAGTCACTATTCCCCCCCTCTCAGCTCTTATGGCACTATTCCCCACTCTCAGCCCTTATGGCGCTATTCCCCCCTCTCAGCTCTTAAGGGACTATTCCCCCTCTAAGCTCTTATGGCACTATTCCCCCCTCTCAGCTCTTAAGGCACTTTTCCCCCTCTCAGCCCTTATGGCACTATTCCCCCCTCTCAGCTCTTATGACACTATTCCCCCCTCTCAGCCCATATGGCACAATTCCCCCCTCTCAGCTCTTAAGGGACTATTCTCCCCTCTCAGCCCTTATGGGACTATTCCCCCCTCTCAGCTCTTATGGCACTATTCCCCCCTCTCAGCCCTTATGGCACTATTCCCCCCTCTCAGCTCTTAAGGGCCTATTCCCCCCTCTAAGCTCTCATGGCACTATTCCCCCCTCTCAGCCCTTATGGCACTATTCCCCCCTCTCAGCCCTTATGGCACTATTCCCCCCTCTCAGCCCTTATGGCACTATTCCCCCCTCTCAGCTCTTAAGGGCCTATTCCCCCCTCTCAGCTCTTATTGCACTATTCCCCCCTCTCAGCTCTTAAGGCACTATTTTCCCCTCTCAGCTCTTAAGGCACTATTCCCCCTCTCAGCCCTTATGGCACTATTCCCCCCTCTCAGCTCTTAAGGCACTATTCCCCCTCTCAACTCTTAAGGCACTATTCCCCCCTCTCAGCCCTTATGGCACTATTCCCCCTCTCAGCTCTTAAGTCACTATTCCCCCCTCTCAGCTCTTATGGCACTATTCCCCACTCTCAGCCCTTATGGCGCTATTCCCCGCTCTCAGCCCTTATGGCACTATTCCCCCCTCTCAGCCCTTATGGCACTATTCCCCCCTCTCAGCTCTTAAGGGCCTATTCCCCCCTCTAAGCTCTCATGGCACTATTCCCCCCTCTCAGCCCTTATGGCACTATTCCCCCCTCTCAGCCCTTATGGCGCTATTCCCCCCTCTCAGCTCTTAAGGGACTATTCCCCCTCTAAGCCCTTATGTCACTATTCCCCCTCTAAGCTCTTATGGCACTATTCCCCCCTCTCAGCTCTTAAGGGCCTATTCCCCCCTCTAAGCTCTCATGGCACTATTCCCCCCTCTCAGCCCTTATGGCACTATTCCCCCCTCTCAGCCCTTATGGCGCTATTCCCCCCTCTCAGCTCTTAAGGGACTATTCCCCCTCTAAGCTCTTATGGCACTATTCCCCCCTCTCAGCTCTTAAGGGCCTATTCCCCCCTCTAAGCTCTCATGGCACTTTTCCCCCCTCTCAGCCCTTATGGCAATATCCCCCCCTCTCAGCTCTTAAGGGCCTATTCCCCCTCTAAGCTCTCATGGCACTATTCCCCCTCTCAGCTCTTAAGGGACTATTCCCCCTCTAAGCTCTTATGGCACTATTCCCCCCTCTCAGCTCTTAAGGCACTATTCCCCCCTCTCAGCCCTTATGGCACTATTCCCCCCTCTCAGCTCTTAAGGGACTATTCTCCCCTCTCAGCCCTTATGGGACTATTCCCCCCTCTCAGCTCTTATGGCACTATTCCCCCCTCTCAGCCCTTATGGCACTATTCCCCCCTCTCAGCTCTTAAGGGCCTATTCCCCCCTCTAAGCTCTCATGGCACTATTCCCCCCTCTCAGCCCTTATGGCACTATTCACCCCTCTCAGCCCTTATGGCACTATTCCCCCTCTCAGTTCTTATGACACTATTCCCCCCTCTCAGCTTTTATGGCACTATTCCCCCCCTCTCAGCTCTTAAGGCACTATTCTCCCCTCTCAGCTCTTAAGGTACTATTCCCCCCTCTCAGCCCTTATGGCACTATTCCCCCTCTCAGTTCTTATGACACTATTCCCCCCTCTCAGCTCTTAAGGCACTATTTTCCCCTCTCAGCTCTTAAGGCACTATTCCCCCTCTCAGCCCTTATGGCACTTTTCCCCCATCTCAGCTCTTATTGCACTATTCCCCCCTCTCAGCCCTTATGACACTATTCCCCCCTCTCAGCTCTTAAGGGACTATTCCCCCCTCTCAGCCCTTATGGCACTATTCCCCCCCTCTCAGCTCTTAAGGCACTATTCCCCCTCTCAACTCTTAAGGCACTATTCCCCCCTCTCAGCCCTTATGGCACTATTCCCCCCTCTCAGCCCTTATGGCACTATTCCCCCTCTCAGCTCTTAAGTCACTATTCCCCCCCTCTCAGCTCTTATGGCACTATTCCCCACTCTCAGCCCTTATGGCGCTATTCCCCCCTCTCAGCTCTTAAGGGACTATTCTCCCCTCTCAGCCCTTATGGGACTATTCCCCCCTCTCAGCTCTTATGGCACTATTCCCCCCTCTCAGCTCTTATGGCACTATTCCCCCCTCTCAGCTCTTAAGGGCCTATTCCCCCCTCTAAGCTCTCATGGCACTATTCCCCCCTCTCAGCCCTTATGGCACAATTCCCCCCTCTCAGCTCTTAAGGGACTATTCTCCCCTCTCAGCCCTTATGGGACTATTCCCCCCTCTCAGCTCTTATGGCACTATTCCCCCCTCTCAGCCCTTATGGCACTATTCCCCCCTCTCAGCTCTTAAGGGCCTATTCCCCCCTCTAAGCTCTCATGGCACTATTCCCCCCTCTCAGCCCTTATGGCACTATTCCTCCCTCTCAGCCCTTATGGCACTATTCCCCCCTCTCAGCCCTAATGGCACTATTCCCCCCTCTCAGCTCTTAAGGGCCTATTCCCCCTCTCAGCTCTTATTGCACTATTCCCCCCTCTCAGCTCTTAAGGTACTATTTTCCCCTCTCAGCTCTTAAGGCACTATTCCCCCTCTCAGCCCTTATGGCACTTTTCCCCCATCTCAGCTCTTATTGCACTATTCCCCCCTCTCAGCCCTTATGACACTATTCCCCCCTCTCAGCTCTTAAGGGACTATTCCCCCCTCTCAGCCCTTATGGCACTATTCCCCCCTCTCAGCTCTTAAGGCACTATTCCCCCTCTCAACTCTTAAGGCACTATTCCCCCCTCTCAGCCCTTATGGCACTATTCCCCCTCTCAGCTCTTAAGTCACTATTCCCCCCCTCTCAGCTCTTATGGCACTATTCCCCACTCTCAGCCCTTATGGCGCTATTCCCCGCTCTCAGCTCTTATGGCACTATTCCCCCTCTCAGCACTTATGGCACTATTCCCCCCTCTCAGCCCTTATGGCACTATTCCCCCCTCTCAGCCCTTATGGCACTATTCCCCCCTCTCAGCTCTTAAGGGCCTATTCCCCCCTCTAAGCTCTCATGGCACTATTCCCCCCTCTCAGCCCTTATGGCACTATTCCCCCCTCTCAGCCCTTATGGCGCTATTCCCCCCTCTCAGCTCTTAAGGGACTATTCCCCCTCTAAGCCCTTATGGCACTATTCCCCCTCTCAGCTCTTAAGGCACTATTCCCCCTCTCAGCTCTTAAGGGCCTATTCCCCCCTCTAAGCTCTCATGGCACTATTCCCCCCTCTCAGCCCTTATGGCACTATTCCCCCCTCTCAGCCCTTATGGCGCTATTCCCCCCTCTCAGCTCTTAAGGGACTATTCCCCCTCTAAGCTCTTATGGCACTATTCCCCCCTCTCAGCTCTTAAGGCACTATTCCCCCTCTCAGCCCTTATGGCACTATTCCCCCCTCTCAGCTCTTATTGCACTATTCCTCCCTCTCAGCCCTTATGGCACTATTCCCCCCTCTCAGCTCTTAAGGGGCTATTCCCCCCTCTAAGCTCTCATGGCACTATTCCCCCCTCTCAGCTCTTAAGGGCCTATTCCCCCCTCTAAGCTCTCATGGCACTATTCCCCCCTCTCAGCCCTTATGGCACTATTCCCCCCTCTCAGCTCTTAAGGGCCTATTCCCCCCTCTAAGCTCTCATGGCACTATTCCCCCTCTCAGCTCTTAAGGGACTATTCCCCCTCTAAGCTCTTATGGCACTATTCCCCCCTCTCAGCTCTTAAGGCACTATTCCCCCTCTCAGCTCTTATTGCACTATTCCCCCCTCTCAGCCCTTATGGCGCTATTCCCCCCTCTCAGCTCTTAAGGCACTATTCCCCCTCTCAGCTCTTATGGCACTATTCCCCACTCTCAGCCATTATGGCGCTATTCCCCCCTCTCAGCTCTTAAGGGACTATTCCCCCTCTAAGCTCTTATGGCACTATTCCCCCCTCTCAGCTCTTAAGGCACTTTTCCCCCTCTCAGCCCTTATGGCACTATTCCCCCCTCTCAGCTCTTATGACACTATTCCCCCCTCTCAGCCCTTATGGCACAATTCCCTCCTCTCAGCTCTTAAGGGACTATTCCCCCCTCTCAGCCCTTATGGCACTATTCCCCCCTCTCAGCTCTTATGGCACTATTCCCCCCTCTCAGCCCTTATGGCACTATTCCCGCCTCTCAGCTCTTAAGGGCCTATTCCCCCCTCTAAGCTCTCATGGCACTATTCCCCCCTCTCAGCCCTTATGGCACTATTCCCCCCTCTCAGCCCTTATGGCACTATTCCCCCTCTCAGTTCTTATGACACTATTCCCCCCTCTCAGCTTTTATGGCACTATTCCCCCCTCTCAGCTCTTAAGGCACTATTCTCCCCTCTCAGCTCTTAAGGTACTATTCCCCCCTCTCAGCCCTTATAGCACTATTCCCCCTCTCAGTTCTTATGACACTATTCCCCCCTCTCAGCTCTTAAGGCACTATTTTCCCCTCTCAGCTCTTAAGGCACTATTCCCCCTCTCAGCCCTTATGGCACTTTTCCCCCATCTCAGCTCTTATTGCACTATTCCCCCCTCTCAGCCCTTATGACACTATTCCCCCCTCTCAGCTCTTAAGGGACTATTCCCCCCTCTCAGCCCTTATGGCACTATTCCCCCCTCTCAGCTCTTAAGGCACTATTCCCCCTCTCAACTCTTAAGGCACTATTCCCCCCTCTCAGCTCTTAAGGGCCTATTCCCCCCTCTCAGCTCTTATTGCACTATTCCCCCCTCTCAGCTCTTAAGGCACTATTTTCCCCTCTCAGCTCTTAAGGCACTATTCCCCCTCTCAGCCCTTATGGCACTATTCCCCCCTCTCAGCTCTTAAGGCACTATTCCCCCTCTCAACTCTTAAGGCACTATTCCCCCCTCTCAGCCCTTATGGCACTATTCCCCCTCTCAGCTCTTAAGTCACTATTCCCCCCCTCTCAGCTCTTATGGCACTATTCCCCACTCTCAGCCCTTATGGCGCTATTCCCCGCTCTCAGCCCTTATGGCACTATTCCCCCCTCTCAGCCCTTATGGCACTATTCCCCCCTCTCAGCTCTTAAGGGCCTATTCCCCCCTCTAAGCTCTCATGGCACTATTCCCCCCTCTCAGCCCTTATGGCACTATTCCCCCCTCTCAGCCCTTATGGCGCTATTCCCCCCTCTCAGCTCTTAAGGGACTATTCCCCCTCTAAGCCCTTATGGCACTATTCCCCCTCTAAGCTCTTATGGCACTATTCCCCCCTCTCAGCTCTTAAGGGCCTATTCCCCCCTCTAAGCTCTCATGGCACTATTCCCCCCTCTCAGCCCTTATGGCACTATTCCCCCCTCTCAGCCCTTATGGCGCTATTCCCCCCTCTCAGCTCTTAAGGGACTATTCCCCCTCTAAGCTCTTATGGCACTATTCCCCCCTCTCAGCTCTTAAGGGCCTATTCCCCCCTCTAAGCTCTCATGGCACTTTTCCCCCCTCTCAGCCCTTATGGCAATATTCCCCCCTCTCAGCTCTTAAGGGCCTATTCCCCCTCTAAGCTCTCATGGCACTATTCCCCCTCTCAGCTCTTAAGGGACTATTCCCCCTCTAAGCTCTTATGGCACTATTCCCCCCTCTCAGCTCTTAAGGCACTATTCCCCCCTCTCAGCCCTTATGGCACTATTCCCCCCTCTCAGCTCTTAAGGGACTATTCTCCCCTCTCAGCCCTTATGGGACTATTCCCCCCTCTCAGCTCTTATGGCACTATTCCCCCCTCTCAGCCCTTATGGCACTATTCCCCCCTCTCAGCTCTTAAGGGCCTATTCCCCCCTCTAAGCTCTCATGGCACTATTCCCCCCTCTCAGCCCTTATGGCACTATTCCCCCCTCTCAGCCCTTATGGCACTATTCCCCCTCTCAGTTCTTATGACACTATTCCCCCCTCTCAGCTTTTATGGCACTATTCCCCCCCTCTCAGCTCTTAAGGCACTATTCTCCCCTCTCAGCTCTTAAGGTACTATTCCCCCCTCTCAGCCCTTATGGCACTATTCCCCCTCTCAGTTCTTATGACACTATTCCCCCCTCTCAGCTCTTAAGGCACTATTTTCCCCTCTCAGCTCTTAAGGCACTATTCCCCCTCTCAGCCCTTATGGCACTTTTCCCCCATCTCAGCTCTTATTGCACTATTCCCCCCTCTCAGCCCTTATGACACTATTCCCCCCTCTCAGCTCTTAAGGGACTATTCCCCCCTCTCAGCCCTTATGGCACTATTCCCCCCCTCTCAGCTCTTAAGGCACTATTCCCCCTCTCAACTCTTAAGGCACTATTCCCCCCTCTCAGCTCTTAAGGCACTATTCCCCCCTCTCAGCTTTTATGGCACTATTCCCCCTCTCAGCTCTTAAGGCACTATTCCCCCCTCACAGCCCTTATGGCACTATTCCCCCCTCTCAGCTCTTAAGGGACTATTCCCCCCTCTCAGCTCTTATTGCACTATTCCCCCCTCTCAGCCCTTATGGCACTATTCCCCCCTCTCAGCTCTTAAGGCACTATTCCCCCCTGTCAGCTCTTATGGCACTATTCCCCCCTCTCAGCTCTTAAGGCACTATTCCCCCCTCTCAGCCCTTATGGCACTTTTCCCCCCTCTCAGCTCTTATTGCACTATTCCCCCCTCTCAGCTTTTATGGCACTATTCCCCCTCTCAGCTCTTATGACACTATTCCCCCCTCTCAGCTCCTAAGGCACTATTCACCCCTCTCAGCCCTTATGGCACTATTCCCCCCTCTCAGCACTTATGGCACTATTCCCCCTCTCAGCTCTTATGACACTATTCCCCCCTCTAAGCTCTTAAAGCACTATTCCCCCCTCTCAGCTCTTAAGGGACTATTCCCCCCTCTAAGCTCTTTTGGCACTATTCCCCCCTCTCAGCTCTTAAGGCACTATTCTCCCCTCTCAGCTCTTAAGGCACTATTCCCCCCTCTAAGCCCTTATGGCACTATTCCCCCCTCTCAGCTCTTATTGCACTATTCCCCCCTCTTAGCTCTTAAGGCACTATTCTCCCCTCTCAGCTCTTATTGCACTATTCCCCCCTCTCAGCCCTTATGGCACTATTCCCCCCTCTCAGCTCTTAAGGGACTATTCCCCCCTCTCAGCCCTTGTGGCACTATTCCCCCTCTCAGCTCTTATGGCACTATTCCCCCCTCTCAGCTCTTATGGCACTATTCCCCCCTCTCAGCTCTTAAGGGCCTATTCCCCCCTCTAAGCTCTCATGGCACTATTCCCCCCTCTCAGCCCTTATGGCACAATTCCCCCCTCTCAGCTCTTAAGGGACTATTCTCCCCTCTCAGCCCTTATGGGACTATTCCCCCCTCTCAGCTCTTATGGCACTATCCCCCCCTCTCAGCCCTTATGGCACTATTCCCCCCTCTCAGCTCTTAAGGGCCTATTCCCCCCTCTAAGCTCTCATGGCACTATTCCCCCCTCTCAGCCCTTATGGCACTATTCCCCCCTCTCAGCCCTTATGGCACTATTCCCCCCTCTCAGCCCTAATGGCACTATTCCCCCCTCTCAGCTCTTAAGGGCCTATTCCCCCTCTCAGCTCTTATTGCACTATTCCCCCCTCTCAGCTCTTAAGGTACTATTTTCCCCTCTCAGCTCTTAAGGCACTATTCCCCCTCTCAGCCCTTATGGCACTTTTCCCCCATCTCAGCTCTTATTGCACTATTCCCCCCTCTCAGCCCTTATGACACTATTCCCCCCTCTCAGCTCTTAAGGGACTATTCCCCCCTCTCAGCCCTTATGGCACTATTCCCCCCTCTCAGCTCTTAAGGCACTATTCCCCCTCTCAACTCTTAAGGCACTATTCCCCCCTCTCAGCCCTTATGGCACTATTCCCCCTCTCAGCTCTTAAGTCACTATTCCCCCCCTCTCAGCTCTTATGGCACTATTCCCCACTCTCAGCCCTTATGGCGCTATTCCCCGCTCTCAGCTCTTATGGCACTATTCCCCCTCTCAGCACTTATGGCACTATTCCCCCCTCTCAGCCCTTATGGCACTATTCCCCCCTCTCAGCCCTTATGGCACTATTCCCCCCTCTCAGCTCTTAAGGGCCTATTCCCCCCTCTAAGCTCTCATGGCACTATTCCCCCCTCTCAGCCCTTATGGCACTATTCCCCCCTCTCAGCCCTTATGGCGCTATTCCCCCCTCTCAGCTCTTAAGGGACTATTCCCCCTCTAAGCCCTTATGGCACTATTCCCCCTCTCAGCTCTTAAGGCACTATTCCCCCTCTCAGCTCTTAAGGGCCTATTCCCCCCTCTAAGCTCTCATGGCACTATTCCCCCCTCTCAGCCCTTATGGCACTATTCCCCCCTCTCAGCCCTTATGGCGCTATTCCCCCCTCTCAGCTCTTAAGGGACTATTCCCCCTCTAAGCTCTTATGGCACTATTCCCCCCTCTCAGCTCTTAAGGCACTATTCCCCCTCTCAGCCCTTATGGCACTATTCCCCCCTCTCAGCTCTTATTGCACTATTCCTCCCTCTCAGCCCTTATGGCACTATTCCCCCCTCTCAGCTCTTAAGGGGCTATTCCCCCCTCTAAGCTCTCATGGCACTATTCCCCCCTCTCAGCTCTTAAGGGCCTATTCCCCCCTCTAAGCTCTCATGGCACTATTCCCCCCTCTCAGCCCTTATGGCACTATTCCCCCCTCTCAGCTCTTAAGGGCCTATTCCCCCCTCTAAGCTCTCATGGCACTATTCCCCCTCTCAGCTCTTAAGGGACTATTCCCCCTCTAAGCTCTTATGGCACTATTCCCCCCTCTCAGCTCTTAAGGCACTATTCCCCCTCTCAGCTCTTATTGCACTATTCCCCCCTCTCAGCCCTTATGGCGCTATTCCCCCCTCTCAGCTCTTAAGGCACTATTCCCCCTCTCAGCTCTTATGGCACTATTCCCCACTCTCAGCCATTATGGCGCTATTCCCCCCTCTCAGCTCTTAAGGGACTATTCCCCCTCTAAGCTCTTATGGCACTATTCCCCCCTCTCAGCTCTTAAGGCACTTTTCCCCCTCTCAGCCCTTATGGCACTATTCCCCCCTCTCAGCTCTTATGACACTATTCCCCCCTCTCAGCCCTTATGGCACAATTCCCTCCTCTCAGCTCTTAAGGGACTATTCCCCCCTCTCAGCCCTTATGGCACTATTCCCCCCTCTCAGCTCTTATGGCACTATTCCCCCCTCTCAGCCCTTATGGCACTATTCCCGCCTCTCAGCTCTTAAGGGCCTATTCCCCCCTCTAAGCTCTCATGGCACTATTCCCCCCTCTCAGCCCTTATGGCACTATTCCCCCCTCTCAGCCCTTATGGCACTATTCCCCCTCTCAGTTCTTATGACACTATTCCCCCCTCTCAGCTTTTATGGCACTATTCCCCCCCTCTCAGCTCTTAAGGCACTATTCTCCCCTCTCAGCTCTTAAGGTACTATTCCCCCCTCTCAGCCCTTATAGCACTATTCCCCCTCTCAGTTCTTATGACACTATTCCCCCCTCTCAGCTCTTAAGGCACTATTTTCCCCTCTCAGCTCTTAAGGCACTATTCCCCCTCTCAGCCCTTATGGCACTTTTCCCCCATCTCAGCTCTTATTGCACTATTCCCCCCTCTCAGCCCTTATGACACTATTCCCCCCTCTCAGCTCTTAAGGGACTATTCCCCCCTCTCAGCCCTTATGGCACTATTCCCCCCTCTCAGCTCTTAAGGCACTATTCCCCCTCTCAACTCTTAAGGCACTATTCCCCCCTCTCAGCTCTTAAGGGCCTATTCCCCCCTCTCAGCTCTTATTGCACTATTCCCCCCTCTCAGCTCTTAAGGCACTATTTTCCCCTCTCAGCTCTTAAGGCACTATTCCCCCTCTCAGCCCTTATGGCACTATTCCCCCCTCTCAGCTCTTAAGGCACTATTCCCCCTCTCAACTCTTAAGGCACTATTCCCCCCTCTCAGCCCTTATGGCACTATTCCCCCTCTCAGCTCTTAAGTCACTATTCCCCCCCTCTCAGCTCTTATGGCACTATTCCCCACTCTCAGCCCTTATGGCGCTATTCCCCGCTCTCAGCCCTTATGGCACTATTCCCCCCTCTCAGCCCTTATGGCACTATTCCCCCCTCTCAGCTCTTAAGGGCCTATTCCCCCCTCTAAGCTCTCATGGCACTATTCCCCCCTCTCAGCCCTTATGGCACTATTCCCCCCTCTCAGCCCTTATGGCGCTATTCCCCCCTCTCAGCTCTTAAGGGACTATTCCCCCTCTAAGCCCTTATGGCACTATTCCCCCTCTAAGCTCTTATGGCACTATTCCCCCCTCTCAGCTCTTAAGGGCCTATTCCCCCCTCTAAGCTCTCATGGCACTATTCCCCCCTCTCAGCCCTTATGGCACTATTCCCCCCTCTCAGCCCTTATGGCGCTATTCCCCCCTCTCAGCTCTTAAGGGACTATTCCCCCTCTAAGCTCTTATGGCACTATTCCCCCCTCTCAGCTCTTAAGGGCCTATTCCCCCCTCTAAGCTCTCATGGCACTTTTCCCCCCTCTCAGCCCTTATGGCAATATTCCCCCCTCTCAGCTCTTAAGGGCCTATTCCCCCTCTAAGCTCTCATGGCACTATTCCCCCTCTCAGCTCTTAAGGGACTATTCCCCCTCTAAGCTCTTATGGCACTATTCCCCCCTCTCAGCTCTTAAGGCACTATTCCCCCCTCTCAGCCCTTATGGCACTATTCCCCCCTCTCAGCTCTTAAGGGACTATTCTCCCCTCTCAGCCCTTATGGGACTATTCCCCCCTCTCAGCTCTTATGGCACTATTCCCCCCTCTCAGCCCTTATGGCACTATTCCCCCCTCTCAGCTCTTAAGGGCCTATTCCCCCCTCTAAGCTCTCATGGCACTATTCCCCCCTCTCAGCCCTTATGGCACTATTCCCCCCTCTCAGCCCTTATGGCACTATTCCCCCTCTCAGTTCTTATGACACTATTCCCCCCTCTCAGCTTTTATGGCACTATTCCCCCCCTCTCAGCTCTTAAGGCACTATTCTCCCCTCTCAGCTCTTAAGGTACTATTCCCCCCTCTCAGCCCTTATGGCACTATTCCCCCTCTCAGTTCTTATGACACTATTCCCCCCTCTCAGCTCTTAAGGCACTATTTTCCCCTCTCAGCTCTTAAGGCACTATTCCCCCTCTCAGCCCTTATGGCACTTTTCCCCCATCTCAGCTCTTATTGCACTATTCCCCCCTCTCAGCCCTTATGACACTATTCCCCCCTCTCAGCTCTTAAGGGACTATTCCCCCCTCTCAGCCCTTATGGCACTATTCCCCCCCTCTCAGCTCTTAAGGCACTATTCCCCCTCTCAACTCTTAAGGCACTATTCCCCCCTCTCAGCTCTTAAGGCACTATTCCCCCCTCTCAGCTTTTATGGCACTATTCCCCCTCTCAGCTCTTAAGGCACTATTCCCCCCTCACAGCCCTTATGGCACTATTCCCCCCTCTCAGCTCTTAAGGGACTATTCCCCCCTCTCAGCTCTTATTGCACTATTCCCCCCTCTCAGCCCTTATGGCACTATTCCCCCCTCTCAGCTCTTAAGGCACTATTCCCCCCTGTCAGCTCTTATGGCACTATTCCCCCCTCTCAGCTCTTAAGGCACTATTCCCCCCTCTCAGCCCTTATGGCACTTTTCCCCCCTCTCAGCTCTTATTGCACTATTCCCCCCTCTCAGCTTTTATGGCACTATTCCCCCTCTCAGCTCTTATGACACTATTCCCCCTCTCAGCTTGTATGGCACTATTCCCCCCTCTCAGCTCCTAAGGCACTATTCACCCCTCTCAGCCCTTATGGCACTATTCCCCCCTCTCAGCACTTATGGCACTATTCCCCCTCTCAGCTCTTATGACACTATTCCCCCCTCTAAGCTCTTAAAGCACTATTCCCCCCTCTCAGCTCTTAAGGGACTATTCCCCCCTCTAAGCTCTTTTGGCACTATTCCCCCCTCTCAGCTCTTAAGGCACTATTCTCCCCTCTCAGCTCTTAAGGCACTATTCCCCCCTCTAAGCCCTTATGGCACTATTCCCCCCTCTCAGCTCTTATTGCACTATTCCCCCCTCTTAGCTCTTAAGGCACTATTCTCCCCTCTCAGCTCTTATTGCACTATTCCCCCCTCTCAGCCCTTATGGCACTATTCCCCCCTCTCAGCTCTTAAGGGACTATTCCCCCCTCTCAGCCCTTGTGGCACTATTCCCCCTCTCAGCTCTTATGGCACTATTCCCCCCTCTCAGGTCTTATGGCACTATTCCCCCTCTCAGGTCTTAAGGGACTATTCCCCCCTCTCAGCTCTTAAGGCACTATTCCCCACTCTCAGCTCTTATGGCACTATTCCCCCTCTCAGCTCTTATGGCACTATTCCCCCCTCTCAACTCTTATTGCACTATTCCCCCCTCTCAGCCCTTATGGCACTATTCCCCCCTCTCAGCTCTTAAGGGACTATTGCCCTCTCTCAGCCCTTATGGCACTATTCCCCCCTCTCAGCCCTTATGGCACTATTCCCCCCTCTCAGCTCTTAAGGGACTATTCCCCTCTCTCAGCCCTTATGGCACTATTCCCCCCTCTCAGCACTTATGGCACTATTCCCCCCTCTCAGCTTTTATGGCACTATTCCCCCTCTCAGCTCTTAAGGCACTATTCCCCCCTCACAGCCCTTATGGCACTATTCCCCCCTCTCAGCTCTTAAGGCACTATTCCCCCTCTCAGCTCTTAAGGCACTATTCCCCCCCTCTCAGCTCTTATGGCACTATTCCCCCCCTCTCAGCTCTTAAGGCACTATTCCCCCTCTCAGCTCTTAAAGCACTATTCCCCCCTCTCAGGTCTTATGGCACTATTCCCCCTCTCAGGTCTTAAGGGACTATTCCCCCCTCTCAGCTCTTAAGGCACTATTCCCCCCTCTCAGCTCTTAAGGGACTATTGCCCTCTCTCAGCCCTTATGGAACTATTCCCCCCTCTCAGCCCTTATGGCACTATTCCCCCCTCTCAGCTCTTAAGGGACTATTCCCCCCTCTAAGCTCTTATGGCACTATTCCCCCCTCTCAGCTCTTAAGGCACTATTCTCCCCTCTCAGCTCTTAAGGCACTATTCCCCCCTCTAAGCCCTTATGGCACTATTCCCCCCTCTCAGCTCTTAATGCACTATTCCCCCCTCTCAGCTCTTAAGGCACTATTCCCCCCTCTCAGCTCTTATGGCACTATTCCCCCCTCTCAGCTCTTAAAGCACTATTCCCCCCTCTCAGCCCTTATGGCACTTTTCCCCCCTCTCAGCTCTTATTGCACTATTCCCCCCTCTCAGCCCTTATGGCACTATTCCCCCCTCTCAGCTCTTAAGGGACTATTCCCCCCTCTCAGCCCTTATGGCACTATTCCCCCCCTCTCAGCTCTTAAGGCACTTTTCCCCTCTCAGCTCTTAAGGCACTATTCCCCCCTCTCAGCCCTTATGGCACTATTCCCCCCTCTCAGCTCTTATGGCACTATTCCCCCTTCTCAGCTCTTATGGCACTATTCCCCCCTATCAGCCCTTATGGCACTATTCCCCCCTCTCAGCTCTTAAGGGACTATTCCCCCCTCTCAGCCCTTATGGCACTATTCCCCCCTCTCAGCTCTTAAGGCACTATTCCCCATCTCAGCTCTTAAGGCACTATTCCCTCCTCTCAGCTCTTAAGGCACTATTCCCCCCTCTCAGCCCTTATGGCACTATTCCCCCTTCTCAGCTCTTATTGCACTATTCCCCCCTCTCAGCCCTTATGGCACTATTCCCCCTCTCAGCTCTTAAGGCACTATTCCCCCCTCTCAGCCCTTATGGCACTATTCCCCCCTCTCAGCTCTTAAGGGACTATTCCCCCCTCTCAGCCCTTATGGCACTATTCCCCCCTCTCAGCTCTTAAGGCACTATTCCTCCTCTCAGCTCTTAAGGCACTATTCTCCCCTCTCAGCTCTTAAGGCACTATTCCCCCCTCTCAGCTTTTATGGCACTATTCCCCCTCTCAGCTCTTAAGGCACTATTCCCCCTCTCAGCTCTTAAGGCACTATTCCCCCCTCTCAGCTCTTAAGTCACTATTCCCCCCCTCTCAGCTCTTATGGCACTATTCCCCCTCTCAGCTCTTATGGCACTATTCCCCCCTCTCAGGTCTTATGGCACTATTCCCCCTCTCAGCTCTTATGGCACTATTCCCCCCCTCTCAGCTCTTAATCCACTATTCCCCCTCTCAGCTCTTAAAGCACTATTTCCCCCTCTCAGCTCTTATTGCACTATTCCCCCCTCTCAGCCCTTATGGCACTATTCCCCCCTCGCAGCTCTTAAGGGACTATTCCCCCCTCTCAGCCCTTATGGCACTATTCCCCCCCTCTCAGCTCTTAAGGCACTTTTCCCCTCTCAGCTCTTAAGGCACTATTCCCCCCTCTCAGCCCTTATGGAACTATTCCCCCCTCTCAGCTTTTAAGGCACTATTCCCCATCTCAGCTCTTAAGTCACTATTCCCCCCTCTCAGCTCTTAAGGCACTATTCCCCCCTATCAGCCCTTATGGCACTATTCCCCCCTCTCAGCTCTTAAGGGACTATTCCCCCCTCTCAGCCCTTATGGCACTATTCCCCCCTCTCAGCTCTTAAGGCACTATTCCCCATCTCAGCTCTTATGGCACTATTCCCCCCTCTCAGCTCTTAAGGGACTATTCCCCCCTCTCAGCCCTTATGGCACTATTCCCCCCCTCTCAGCTCTTAAGGCACTTTTCCCCTCTCAGCTCTTAAGGCACTATTCCCCCCTCTCAGCCCTTATGGCACTATTCCCCCCTCTCAGCTCTTAAGGCACTATTCCCCATCTCAGCTCTTAAGTCACTATTCCCCCCTCTCAGCTCTTAAGGCACTATTCCCCCCTATCAGCCCTTATGGCACTATTCCCCCCTCTCAGCCCTTATGGCACTATTCCCCCTTCTCAGCTCTTATTGCACTATTCCCCCCTCTCAGCCCTTATGGCACTATTCCCCCCTCTCAGCTCTTAAGGCACTATTCCCCCCTCTCAGCCCTTATGGCACTATTCCCCCCTCTCAGCTCTTAAGGGACTATTCCCCCCTCTCAGCCCTTATGGCACTATTCCCCCCTCTCAGCTCTTAAGGCACTATTCCTCCTCTCAGCTCTTAAGGCACTATTCTCCCCTCTCAGCTCTTAAGGCACTATTCCCCCCTCTCAGCTTTTATGGCACTATTCCCCCTCTCAGCTCTTAAGGCACTATTCCCCCCTCACAGCCCTTATGGCACTATTCCCCCCTCTCAGCTCTTAAGGCACTATTCCCCCTCTCAGCTCTTAAGGCACTTTTCCCCTCTCAGCTCTTAAGGCACTATTCCCCCCTCTCAGCCCTTATGGCACTATTCCCCCCTCTCAGCTCTTAAGGCACTATTCCCCATCTCAGCTCTTAAGTCACTATTCCCCCCTCTCAGCTCTTAAGGCACTATTCCCCCCTATCAGCCCTTATGGCACTATTCCCCCCTCTCAGCTCTTAAGGGACTATTCCCCCCTCTCAGCCCTTATGGCACTATTCCCCCCTCTCAGCTCTTAAGGCACTATTCCCCATCTCAGCTCTTAAGGCACTATTCCCCCCTCTCAGCTCTTAAGGCACTATTCCCCCCTCTCAGCCCTTATGGCACTATTCCCCCTTCTCAGCTCTTATTGCACTATTCTCCCCTCTCAGCCCTTATGGCACTATTCCCCCCTCTCAGCTCTTAAGGCACTATTCCCCCCTCTCAGCCCTTATGGCACTATTCCCCCCTCTCAGCTCTTAAGGGACTATTCCCCCCTCTCAGCCCTTATGGCACTATTCCCCCCTCTCAGCTCTTAAGGCACTATTCCTCCTCTCAGCTCTTAAGGCACTATTCTCCCCTCTCAGCTCTTAAGGCACTATTCCCCCCTCTCAGCTCTTAATGCACTATTCCCCCCTCTCAGCTCTTAAGGCACTATTCCCCCCTCTCAGCTCTTATGGCACTATTCCCCCCTCTCAGCTCTTAAAGCACTATTCCCCCCTCTCAGCCCTTATGGCACTTTTCCCCCCTCTCAGCTCTTATTGCACTATTCCCCCCTCTCAGCCCTTATGGCACTATTCCCCCCTCTCAGCTCTTAAGGGACTATTCCCCCCTCTCAGCCCTTATGGCACTATTCCCCCCCTCTCAGCTCTTAAGGCACTTTTCCCCTCTCAGCTCTTAAGGCACTATTCCCCCCTCTCAGCCCTTATGGCACTATTCCCCCCTCTCAGCTCTTATGGCACTATTCCCCCTTCTCAGCTCTTATGGCACTATTCCCCCCTATCAGCCCTTATGGCACTATTCCCCCCTCTCAGCTCTTAAGGGACTATTCCCCCCTCTCAGCCCTTATGGCACTATTCCCCCCTCTCAGCTCTTAAGGCACTATTCCCCATCTCAGCTCTTAAGGCACTATTCCCTCCTCTCAGCTCTTAAGGCACTATTCCCCCCTCTCAGCCCTTATGGCACTATTCCCCCTTCTCAGCTCTTATTGCACTATTCCCCCCTCTCAGCCCTTATGGCACTATTCCCCCCTCTCAGCTCTTAAGGCACTATTCCCCCCTCTCAGCCCTTATGGCACTATTCCCCCCTCTCAGCTCTTAAGGGACTATTCCCCCCTCTCAGCCCTTATGGCACTATTCCCCCCTCTCAGCTCTTAAGGCACTATTCCTCCTCTCAGCTCTTAAGGCACCATTCTCCCCTCTCAGCTCTTAAGGCACTATTCCCCCCTCTCAGCTTTTATGGCACTATTCCCCCTCTCAGCTCTTAAGGCACTATTCCCCCTCTCAGCTCTTAAGGCACTATTCCCCCCTCTCAGCTCTTAAGTCACTATTCCCCCCCTCTCAGCTCTTATGGCACTATTCCCCCTCTCAGCTCTTATGGCACTATTCCCCCCTCTCAGGTCTTATGGCACTATTCCCCCTCTCAGCTCTTATGGCACTATTCCCCCCCTCTCAGCTCTTAATCCACTATTCCCCCTCTCAGCTCTTAAAGCACTATTTCCCCCTCTCAGCTCTTATTGCACTATTCCCCCCTCTCAGCCCTTATGGCACTATTCCCCCCTCGCAGCTCTTAAGGGACTATTCCCCCCTCTCAGCCCTTATGGCACTATTCCCCCCCTCTCAGCTCTTAAGGCACTTTTCCCCTCTCAGCTCTTAAGGCACTATTCCCCCCTCTCAGCCCTTATGGAACTATTCCCCCCTCTCAGCTTTTAAGGCACTATTCCCCATCTCAGCTCTTAAGTCACTATTCCCCCCTCTCAGCTCTTAAGGCACTATTCCCCCCTATCAGCCCTTATGGCACTATTCCCCCCTCTCAGCTCTTAAGGGACTATTCCCCCCTCTCAGCCCTTATGGCACTATTCCCCCCTCTCAGCTCTTAAGGCACTATTCCCCATCTCAGCTCTTATGGCACTATTCCCCCCTCTCAGCTCTTAAGGGACTATTCCCCCCTCTCAGCCCTTATGGCACTATTCCCCCCTCTCAGCTCTTAAGGCACTATTCCTCCTCTCAGCTCTTAAGGCACTATTCTCCCCTCTCAGCTCTTAAGGCACTATTCCCCCCTCTCAGCTCTTAATGCACTATTCCCCCCTCTCAGCTCTTAAGGCACTATTCCCCCCTCTCAGCTCTTATGGCACTATTCCCCCCTCTCAGCTCTTAAAGCACTATTCCCCCCTCTCAGCCCTTATGGCACTTTTCCCCCCTCTCAGCTCTTATTGCACTATTCCCCCCTCTCAGCCCTTATGGCACTATTCCCCCCTCTCAGCTCTTAAGGGACTATTCCCCCCTCTCAGCCCTTATGGCACTATTCCCCCCCTCTCAGCTCTTAAGGCACTTTTCCCCTCTCAGCTCTTAAGGCACTATTCCCCCCTCTCAGCCCTTATGGCACTATTCCCCCCTCTCAGCTCTTATGGCACTATTCCCCCTTCTCAGCTCTTATGGCACTATTCCCCCCTATCAGCCCTTATGGCACTATTCCCCCCTCTCAGCTCTTAAGGGACTATTCCCCCCTCTCAGCCCTTATGGCACTATTCCCCCCTCTCAGCTCTTAAGGCACTATTCCCCATCTCAGCTCTTAAGGCACTATTCCCTCCTCTCAGCTCTTAAGGCACTATTCCCCCCTCTCAGCCCTTATGGCACTATTCCCCCTTCTCAGCTCTTATTGCACTATTCCCCCCTCTCAGCCCTTATGGCACTATTCCCCCCTCTCAGCTCTTAAGGCACTATTCCCCCCTCTCAGCTCTTAAGGCACTATTCCCCCCTCTCAGCTCTTATGGCACTATTCCCCCCTCTCAGCTCTTAAAGCACTATTCCCCCCTCTCAGCCCTTATGGCACTTTTCCCCCCTCTCAGCTCTTATTGCACTATTCCCCCCTCTCAGCCCTTATGGCACTATTCCCCCCTCTCAGCTCTTAAGGGACTATTCCCCCCTCTCAGCCCTTATGGCACTATTCCCCCCCTCTCAGCTCTTAAGGCACTTTTCCCCTCTCAGCTCTTAAGGCACTATTCCCCCCTCTCAGCCCTTATGGCACTATTCCCCCCTCTCAGCTCTTAAGGGACTATTCCCCCCTCTCAGCCCTTATGGCACTATTCCCCCCCTCTCAGCTCTTAAGGCACTTTTCCCCTCTCAGCTCTTAAGGCACTATTCCCCCCTCTCAGCCCTTATGGAACTATTCCCCCCTCTCAGCTTTTAAGGCACTATTCCCCATCTCAGCTCTTAAGTCACTATTCCCCCCTCTCAGCTCTTAAGGCACTATTCCCCCCTATCAGCCCTTATGGCACTATTCCCCCCTCTCAGCTCTTAAGGGACTATTCCCCCCTCTCAGCCCTTATGGCACTATTCCCCCCTCTCAGCTCTTAAGGCACTATTCCCCATCTCAGCTCTTATGGCACTATTCCCCCCTCTCAGCTCTTAAGGGACTATTCCCCCCTCTCAGCCCTTATGGCACTATTCCCCCCTCTCAGCTCTTAAGGCACTATTCCTCCTCTCAGCTCTTAAGGCACTATTCTCCCCTCTCAGCTCTTAAGGCACTATTCCCCCCTCTCAGCTCTTAATGCACTATTCCCCCCTCTCAGCTCTTAAGGCACTATTCCCCCCTCTCAGCTCTTATGGCACTATTCCCCCCTCTCAGCTCTTAAAGCACTATTCCCCCCTCTCAGCCCTTATGGCACTTTTCCCCCCTCTCAGCTCTTATTGCACTATTCCCCCCTCTCAGCCCTTATGGCACTATTCCCCCCTCTCAGCTCTTAAGGGACTATTCCCCCCTCTCAGCCCTTATGGCACTATTCCCCCCCTCTCAGCTCTTAAGGCACTTTTCCCCTCTCAGCTCTTAAGGCACTATTCCCCCCTCTCAGCCCTTATGGCACTATTCCCCCCTCTCAGCTCTTATGGCACTATTCCCCCTTCTCAGCTCTTATGGCACTATTCCCCCCTATCAGCCCTTATGGAACTATTCCCCCCTCTCAGCTCTTAAGGGACTATTCCCCCCTCTCAGCCCTTATGGCACTATTCCCCCCTCTCAGCTCTTAAGGCACTATTCCCCATCTCAGCTCTTAAGGCACTATTCCCTCCTCTCAGCTCTTAAGGCACTATTCCCCCCTCTCAGCCCTTATGGCACTATTCCCCCTTCTCAGCTCTTATTGCACTATTCCCCCCTCTCAGCCCTTATGGCACTATTCCCCCCTCTCAGCTCTTAAGGCACTATTCCCCCCTCTCAGCCCTTATGGCACTATTCCCCCCTCTCAGCTCTTAAGGGACTATTCCCCCCTCTCAGCCCTTATGGCACTATTCCCCCCTCTCAGCTCTTAAGGCACTATTCCTCCTCTCAGCTCTTAAGGCACTATTCTCCCCTCTCAGCTCTTAAGGCACTATTCCCCCCTCTCAGCTTTTATGGCACTATTCCCCCTCTCAGCTCTTAAGGCACTATTCCCCCTCTCAGCTCTTAAGGCACTATTCCCCCCTCTCAGCTCTTAAGTCACTATTCCCCCCCTCTCAGCTCTTATGGCACTATTCCCCCTCTCAGCTCTTATGGCACTATTCCCCCCTCTCAGGTCTTATGGCACTATTCCCCCTCTAAGCTCTTATGGCACTATTCCCCCCCTCTCAGCTCTTAATCCACTATTCCCCCTCTCAGCTCTTAAAGCACTATTTCCCCCTCTCAGCTCTTATTGCACTATTCCCCCCTCTCAGCCCTTATGGCACTATTCCCCCCTCGCAGCTCTTAAGGGACTATTCCCCCCTCTCAGCCCTTATGGCACTATTCCCCCCCTCTCAGCTCTTAAGGCACTTTTCCCCTCTCAGCTCTTAAGGCACTATTCCCCCCTCTCAGCCCTTATGGAACTATTCCCCCCTCTCAGCTTTTAAGGCACTATTCCCCATCTCAGCTCTTAAGTCACTATTCCCCCCTCTCAGCTCTTAAGGCACTATTCCCCCCTATCAGCCCTTATGGCACTATTCCCCCCTCTCAGCTCTTAAGAGACTATTCCCCCCTATCAGCCCTTATGGCACTATTCCCCCCTATCAGCTCTTAAGGGACTATTCCCCCCTCTCAGCCCTTATGGCACTATTCCCCCCTCTCAGCTCTTAAGGCACTATTCCCCATCTCAGCTCTTATGGCACTATTCCCCCCTCTCAGCTCTTAAGGGACTATTCCCCCCTCTCAGCCCTTATGGCACTATTCCCCCCTCTCAGCTCTTAAGGCACTATTCCTCCTCTCAGCTCTTAAGGCACTATTCTCCCCTCTCAGCTCTTAAGGCACTATTCCCCCTCTCAGCTCTTAATGCACTATTCCCCCCTCTCAGCTCTTAAGGCACTATTCCCCCCTCTCAGCTCTTATGGCACTATTCCCCCCTCTCAGCTCTTAAAGCACTATTCCCCCCTCTCAGCCCTTATGGCACTTTTCCCCCCTCTCAGCTCTTATTGCACTATTCCCCCCTCTCAGCCCTTATGGCACTATTCCCCCCTCTCAGCTCTTAAGGGACTATTCCCCCCTCTCAGCCCTTATGGCACTATTCCCCCCCTCTCAGCTCTTAAGGCACTTTTCCCCTCTCAGCTCTTAAGGCACTATTCCCCCCTCTCAGCCCTTATGGCACTATTCCCCCCTCTCAGCTCTTATGGCACTATTCCCCCTTCTCAGCTCTTATGGCACTATTCCCCCCTATCAGCCCTTATGGCACTATTCCCCCCTCTCAGCTCTTAAGGGACTATTCCCCCCTCTCAGCCCTTATGGCACTATTCCCCCCTCTCAGCTCTTAAGGCACTATTCCCCATCTCAGCTCTTAAGGCACTATTCCCTCCTCTCAGCTCTTAAGGCACTATTCCCCCCTCTCAGCCCTTATGGCACTATTCCCCCTTCTCAGCTCTTATTGCACTATTCCCCCCTCTCAGCCCTTATGGCACTATTCCCCCCTCTCAGCTCTTAAGGCACTATTCCCCCCTCTCAGCCCTTATGGCACTATTCCCCCCTCTCAGCTCTTAAGGGACTATTCCCCCCTCTCAGCCCTTATGGCACTATTCCCCCCTCTCAGCTCTTAAGGCACTATTCCTCCTCTCAGCTCTTAAGGCACTATTCTCCCCTCTCAGCTCTTAAGGCACTATTCCCCCCTCTCAGCTTTTATGGCACTATTCCCCCTCTCAGCTCTTAAGGCACTATTCCCCCTCTCAGCTCTTAAGGCACTATTCCCCCCTCTCAGCTCTTAAGTCACTATTCCCCCCCTCTCAGCTCTTATGGCACTATTCCCCCTCTCAGCTCTTATGGCACTATTCCCCCCTCTCAGGTCTTATGGCACTATTCCCCCTCTCAGCTCTTATGGCACTATTCCCCCCCTCTCAGCTCTTAATCCACTATTCCCCCTCTCAGCTCTTAAAGCACTATTTCCCCCTCTCAGCTCTTATTGCACTATTCCCCCCTCTCAGCCCTTATAGCACTATTCCCCCCTCGCAGCTCTTAAGGGACTATTCCCCCCTCTCAGCCCTTATGGCACTATTCCCCCCCTCTCAGCTCTTAAGGCACTTTTCCCCTCTCAGCTCTTAAGGCACTATTCCCCCCTCTCAGCCCTTATGGAACTATTCCCCCCTCTCAGCTTTTAAGGCACTATTCCCCATCTCAGCTCTTAAGTCACTATTCCCCCCTCTCAGCTCTTAAGGCACTATTCCCCCCTATCAGCCCTTATGGCACTATTCCCCCCTCTCAGCTCTTAAGGGACTATTCCCCCCTCTCAGCCCTTATGGCACTATTCCCCCCTCTCAGCTCTTAAGGCACTATTCCCCATCTCAGCTCTTATGGCACTATTCCCCCCTCTCAGCTCTTAAGGGACTATTCCCCCCTCTCAGCCCTTATGGCACTATTCCCCCCTCTCAGCTCTTAAGGCACTATTCCTCCTCTCAGCTCTTAAGGCACTATTCTCCCCTCTCAGCTCTTAAGGCACTATTCCCCCCTCTCAGCTCTTAATGCACTATTCCCCCCTCTCAGCTCTTAAGGCACTATTCCCCCCTCTCAGCTCTTATGGCACTATTCCCCCCTCTCAGCTCTTAAAGCACTATTCCCCCCTCTCAGCCCTTATGGCACTTTTCCCCCCTCTCAGCTCTTATTGCACTATTCCCCCCTCTCAGCCCTTATGGCACTATTCCCCCCTCTCAGCTCTTAAGGGACTATTCCCCCCTCTCAGCCCTTATGGCACTATTCCCCCCCTCTCAGCTCTTAAGGCACTTTTCCCCTCTCAGCTCTTAAGGCACTATTCCCCCCTCTCAGCCCTTATGGCACTATTCCCCCCTCTCAGCTCTTATGGCACTATTCCCCCTTCTCAGCTCTTATGGCACTATTCCCCCCTATCAGCCCTTATGGCACTATTCCCCCCTATCAGCTCTTAAGGGACTATTCCCCCCTCTCAGCCCTTATGGCACTATTCCCCCCTCTCAGCTCTTAAGGCACTATTCCCCATCTCAGCTCTTATGGCACTATTCCCCCCTCTCAGCTCTTAAGGGACTATTCCCCCCTCTCAGCCCTTATGGCACTATTCCCCCCTCTCAGCTCTTAAGGCACTATTCCTCCTCTCAGCTCTTAAGGCACTATTCTCCCCTCTCAGCTCTTAAGGCACTATTCCCCCCTCTCAGCTCTTAATGCACTATTCCCCCCTCTCAGCTCTTAAGGCACTATTCCCCCCTCTCAGCTCTTATGGCACTATTCCCCCCTCTCAGCTCTTAAAGCACTATTCCCCCCTCTCAGCCCTTATGGCACTTTTCCCCCCTCTCAGCTCTTATTGCACTATTCCCCCCTCTCAGCCCTTATGGCACTATTCCCCCCTCTCAGCTCTTAAGGGACTATTCCCCCCTCTCAGCCCTTATGGCACTATTCCCCCCCTCTCAGCTCTTAAGGCACTTTTCCCCTCTCAGCTCTTAAGGCACTATTCCCCCCTCTCAGCCCTTATGGCACTATTCCCCCCTCTCAGCTCTTATGGCACTATTCCCCCTTCTCAGCTCTTATGGCACTATTCCCCCCTATCAGCCCTTATGGCACTATTCCCCCCTCTCAGCTCTTAAGGGACTATTCCCCCCTCTCAGCCCTTATGGCACTATTCCCCCCTCTCAGCTCTTAAGGCACTATTCCCCATCTCAGCTCTTAAGGCACTATTCCCTCCTCTCAGCTCTTAAGGCACTATTCCCCCCTCTCAGCCCTTATGGCACTATTCCCCCTTCTCAGCTCTTATTGCACTATTCCCCCCTCTCAGCCCTTATGGCACTATTCCCCCCTCTCAGCTCTTAAGGCACTATTCCCCCCTCTCAGCCCTTATGGCACTATTCCCCCCTCTCAGCTCTTAAGGGACTATTCCCCCCTCTCAGCCCTTATGGCACTATTCCCCCCTCTCAGCTCTTAAGGCACTATTCCTCCTCTCAGCTCTTAAGGCACTATTCTCCCCTCTCAGCTCTTAAGGCACTATTCCCCCCTCTCAGCTTTTATGGCACTATTCCCCCTCTCAGCTCTTAAGGCACTATTCCCCCTCTCAGCTCTTAAGGCACTATTCCCCCCTCTCAGCTCTTAAGTCACTATTCCCCCCCTCTCAGCTCTTATGGCACTATTCCCCCTCTCAGCTCTTATGGCACTATTCCCCCCTCTCAGGTCTTATGGCACTATTCCCCCTCTCAGCTCTTATGGCACTATTCCCCCCCTCTCAGCTCTTAATCCACTATTCCCCCTCTCAGCTCTTAAAGCACTATTTCCCCCTCTCAGCTCTTATTGCACTATTCCCCCCTCTCAGCCCTTATAGCACTATTCCCCCCTCGCAGCTCTTAAGGGACTATTCCCCCCTCTCAGCCCTTATGGCACTATTCCCCCCCTCTCAGCTCTTAAGGCACTTTTCCCCTCTCAGCTCTTAAGGCACTATTCCCCCCTCTCAGCCCTTATGGAACTATTCCCCCCTCTCAGCTTTTAAGGCACTATTCCCCATCTCAGCTCTTAAGTCACTATTCCCCCCTCTCAGCTCTTAAGGCACTATTCCCCCCTATCAGCCCTTATGGCACTATTCCCCCCTCTCAGCTCTTAAGGGACTATTCCCCCCTCTCAGCCCTTATGGCACTATTCCCCCCTCTCAGCTCTTAAGGCACTATTCCCCATCTCAGCTCTTATGGCACTATTCCCCCCTCTCAGCTCTTAAGGGACTATTCCCCCCTCTCAGCCCTTATGGCACTATTCCCCCCTCTCAGCTCTTAAGGCACTATTCCTCCTCTCAGCTCTTAAGGCACTATTCTCCCCTCTCAGCTCTTAAGGCACTATTCCCCCCTCTCAGCTCTTAATGCACTATTCCCCCCTCTCAGCTCTTAAGGCACTATTCCCCCCTCTCAGCTCTTATGGCACTATTCCCCCCTCTCAGCTCTTAAAGCACTATTCCCCCCTCTCAGCCCTTATGGCACTTTTCCCCCCTCTCAGCTCTTATTGCACTATTCCCCCCTCTCAGCCCTTATGGCACTATTCCCCCCTCTCAGCTCTTAAGGGACTATTCCCCCCTCTCAGCCCTTATGGCACTATTCCCCCCCTCTCAGCTCTTAAGGCACTTTTCCCCTCTCAGCTCTTAAGGCACTATTCCCCCCTCTCAGCCCTTATGGCACTATTCCCCCCTCTCAGCTCTTATGGCACTATTCCCCCTTCTCAGCTCTTATGGCACTATTCCCCCCTATCAGCCCTTATGGCACTATTCCCCCCTATCAGCTCTTAAGGGACTATTCCCCCCTCTCAGCCCTTATGGCACTATTCCCCCCTCTCAGCTCTTAAGGCACTATTCCCCATCTCAGCTCTTATGGCACTATTCCCCCCTCTCAGCTCTTAAGGGACTATTCCCCCCTCTCAGCCCTTATGGCACTATTCCCCCCTCTCAGCTCTTAAGGCACTATTCCTCCTCTCAGCTCTTAAGGCACTATTCTCCCCTCTCAGCTCTTAAGGCACTATTCCCCCCTCTCAGCTCTTAATGCACTATTCCCCCCTCTCAGCTCTTAAGGCACTATTCCCCCCTCTCAGCTCTTATGGCACTATTCCCCCCTCTCAGCTCTTAAAGCACTATTCCCCCCTCTCAGCCCTTATGGCACTTTTCCCCCCTCTCAGCTCTTATTGCACTATTCCCCCCTCTCAGCCCTTATGGCACTATTCCCCCCTCTCAGCTCTTAAGGGACTATTCCCCCCTCTCAGCCCTTATGGCACTATTCCCCCCCTCTCAGCTCTTAAGGCACTTTTCCCCTCTCAGCTCTTAAGGCACTATTCCCCCCTCTCAGCCCTTATGGCACTATTCCCCCCTCTCAGCTCTTATGGCACTATTCCCCCTTCTCAGCTCTTATGGCACTATTCCCCCCTATCAGCCCTTATGGCACTATTCCCCCCTCTCAGCTCTTAAGGGACTATTCCCCCCTCTCAGCCCTTATGGCACTATTCCCCCCTCTCAGCTCTTAAGGCACTATTCCCCATCTCAGCTCTTAAGGCACTATTCCCTCCTCTCAGCTCTTAAGGCACTATTCCCCCCTCTCAGCCCTTATGGCACTATTCCCCCTTCTCAGCTCTTATTGCACTATTCCCCCCTCTCAGCCCTTATGGCACTATTCCCCCCTCTCAGCTCTTAAGGCACTATTCCCCCCTCTCAGCCCTTATGGCACTATTCCCCCCTCTCAGCTCTTAAGGGACTATTCCCCCCTCTCAGCCCTTATGGCACTATTCCCCCCTCTCAGCTCTTAAGGCACTATTCCTCCTCTCAGCTCTTAAGGCACTATTCTCCCCTCTCAGCTCTTAAGGCACTATTCCCCCCTCTCAGCTTTTATGGCACTATTCCCCCTCTCAGCTCTTAAGGCACTATTCCCCCTCTCAGCTCTTAAGGCACTATTCCCCCCTCTCAGCTCTTAAGTCACTATTCCCCCCCTCTCAGCTCTTATGGCACTATTCCCCCTCTCAGCTCTTATGGCACTATTCCCCCCTCTCAGGTCTTATGGCACTATTCCCCCTCTCAGCTCTTATGGCACTATTCCCCCCCTCTCAGCTCTTAATCCACTATTCCCCCTCTCAGCTCTTAAAGCACTATTTCCCCCTCTCAGCTCTTATTGCACTATTCCCCCCTCTCAGCCCTTATAGCACTATTCCCCCCTCGCAGCTCTTAAGGGACTATTCCCCCCTCTCAGCCCTTATGGCACTATTCCCCCCCTCTCAGCTCTTAAGGCACTTTTCCCCTCTCAGCTCTTAAGGCACTATTCCCCCCTCTCAGCCCTTATGGAACTATTCCCCCCTCTCAGCTTTTAAGGCACTATTCCCCATCTCAGCTCTTAAGTCACTATTCCCCCCTCTCAGCTCTTAAGGCACTATTCCCCCCTATCAGCCCTTATGGCACTATTCCCCCCTCTCAGCTCTTAAGGGACTATTCCCCCCTCTCAGCCCTTATGGCACTATTCCCCCCTCTCAGCTCTTAAGGCACTATTCCCCATCTCAGCTCTTATGGCACTATTCCCCCCTCTCAGCTCTTAAGGGACTATTCCCCCCTCTCAGCCCTTATGGCACTATTCCCCCCTCTCAGCTCTTAAGGCACTATTCCTCCTCTCAGCTCTTAAGGCACTATTCTCCCCTCTCAGCTCTTAAGGCACTATTCCCCCCTCTCAGCTCTTAATGCACTATTCCCCCCTCTCAGCTCTTAAGGCACTATTCCCCCCTCTCAGCTCTTATGGCACTATTCCCCCCTCTCAGCTCTTAAAGCACTATTCCCCCCTCTCAGCCCTTATGGCACTTTTCCCCCCTCTCAGCTCTTATTGCACTATTCCCCCCTCTCAGCCCTTATGGCACTATTCCCCCCTCTCAGCTCTTAAGGGACTATTCCCCCCTCTCAGCCCTTATGGCACTATTCCCCCCCTCTCAGCTCTTAAGGCACTTTTCCCCTCTCAGCTCTTAAGGCACTATTCCCCCCTCTCAGCCCTTATGGCACTATTCCCCCCTCTCAGCTCTTATGGCACTATTCCCCCTTCTCAGCTCTTATGGCACTATTCCCCCCTATCAGCCCTTATGGCACTATTCCCCCCTATCAGCTCTTAAGGGACTATTCCCCCCTCTCAGCCCTTATGGCACTATTCCCCCCTCTCAGCTCTTAAGGCACTATTCCCCATCTCAGCTCTTATGGCACTATTCCCCCCTCTCAGCTCTTAAGGGACTATTCCCCCCTCTCAGCCCTTATGGCACTATTCCCCCCTCTCAGCTCTTAAGGCACTATTCCTCCTCTCAGCTCTTAAGGCACTATTCTCCCCTCTCAGCTCTTAAGGCACTATTCCCCCCTCTCAGCTCTTAATGCACTATTCCCCCCTCTCAGCTCTTAAGGCACTATTCCCCCCTCTCAGCTCTTATGGCACTATTCCCCCCTCTCAGCTCTTAAAGCACTATTCCCCCCTCTCAGCCCTTATGGCACTTTTCCCCCCTCTCAGCTCTTATTGCACTATTCCCCCCTCTCAGCCCTTATGGCACTATTCCCCCCTCTCAGCTCTTAAGGGACTATTCCCCCCTCTCAGCCCTTATGGCACTATTCCCCCCCTCTCAGCTCTTAAGGCACTTTTCCCCTCTCAGCTCTTAAGGCACTATTCCCCCCTCTCAGCCCTTATGGCACTATTCCCCCCTCTCAGCTCTTATGGCACTATTCCCCCTTCTCAGCTCTTATGGCACTATTCCCCCCTATCAGCCCTTATGGCACTATTCCCCCCTCTCAGCTCTTAAGGGACTATTCCCCCCTCTCAGCCCTTATGGCACTATTCCCCCCTCTCAGCTCTTAAGGCACTATTCCCCATCTCAGCTCTTAAGGCACTATTCCCTCCTCTCAGCTCTTAAGGCACTATTCCCCCCTCTCAGCCCTTATGGCACTATTCCCCCTTCTCAGCTCTTATTGCACTATTCCCCCCTCTCAGCCCTTATGGCACTATTCCCCCCTCTCAGCTCTTAAGGCACTATTCCCCCCTCTCAGCCCTTATGGCACTATTCCCCCCTCTCAGCTCTTAAGGGACTATTCCCCCCTCTCAGCCCTTATGGCACTATTCCCCCCTCTCAGCTCTTAAGGCACTATTCCTCCTCTCAGCTCTTAAGGCACTATTCTCCCCTCTCAGCTCTTAAGGCACTATTCCCCCCTCTCAGCTTTTATGGCACTATTCCCCCTCTCAGCTCTTAAGGCACTATTCCCCCTCTCAGCTCTTAAGGCACTATTCCCCCCTCTCAGCTCTTAAGTCACTATTCCCCCCCTCTCAGCTCTTATGGCACTATTCCCCCTCTCAGCTCTTATGGCACTATTCCCCCCTCTCAGGTCTTATGGCACTATTCCCCCTCTCAGCTCTTATGGCACTATTCCCCCCCTCTCAGCTCTTAATCCACTATTCCCCCTCTCAGCTCTTAAAGCACTATTTCCCCCTCTCAGCTCTTATTGCACTATTCCCCCCTCTCAGCCCTTATAGCACTATTCCCCCCTCGCAGCTCTTAAGGGACTATTCCCCCCTCTCAGCCCTTATGGCACTATTCCCCCCCTCTCAGCTCTTAAGGCACTTTTCCCCTCTCAGCTCTTAAGGCACTATTCCCCCCTCTCAGCCCTTATGGAACTATTCCCCCCTCTCAGCTTTTAAGGCACTATTCCCCATCTCAGCTCTTAAGTCACTATTCCCCCCTCTCAGCTCTTAAGGCACTATTCCCCCCTATCAGCCCTTATGGCACTATTCCCCCCTCTCAGCTCTTAAGGGACTATTCCCCCCTCTCAGCCCTTATGGCACTATTCCCCCCTCTCAGCTCTTAAGGCACTATTCCCCATCTCAGCTCTTATGGCACTATTCCCCCCTCTCAGCTCTTAAGGGACTATTCCCCCCTCTCAGCCCTTATGGCACTATTCCCCCCTCTCAGCTCTTAAGGCACTATTCCTCCTCTCAGCTCTTAAGGCACTATTCTCCCCTCTCAGCTCTTAAGGCACTATTCCCCCCTCTCAGCTCTTAATGCACTATTCCCCCCTCTCAGCTCTTAAGGCACTATTCCCCCCTCTCAGCTCTTATGGCACTATTCCCCCCTCTCAGCTCTTAAAGCACTATTCCCCCCTCTCAGCCCTTATGGCACTTTTCCCCCCTCTCAGCTCTTATTGCACTATTCCCCCCTCTCAGCCCTTATGGCACTATTCCCCCCTCTCAGCTCTTAAGGGACTATTCCCCCCTCTCAGCCCTTATGGCACTATTCCCCCCCTCTCAGCTCTTAAGGCACTTTTCCCCTCTCAGCTCTTAAGGCACTATTCCCCCCTCTCAGCCCTTATGGCACTATTCCCCCCTCTCAGCTCTTATGGCACTATTCCCCCTTCTCAGCTCTTATGGCACTATTCCCCCCTATCAGCCCTTATGGCACTATTCCCCCCTATCAGCTCTTAAGGGACTATTCCCCCCTCTCAGCCCTTATGGCACTATTCCCCCCTCTCAGCTCTTAAGGCACTATTCCCCATCTCAGCTCTTATGGCACTATTCCCCCCTCTCAGCTCTTAAGGGACTATTCCCCCCTCTCAGCCCTTATGGCACTATTCCCCCCTCTCAGCTCTTAAGGCACTATTCCTCCTCTCAGCTCTTAAGGCACTATTCTCCCCTCTCAGCTCTTAAGGCACTATTCCCCCCTCTCAGCTCTTAATGCACTATTCCCCCCTCTCAGCTCTTAAGGCACTATTCCCCCCTCTCAGCTCTTATGGCACTATTCCCCCCTCTCAGCTCTTAAAGCACTATTCCCCCCTCTCAGCCCTTATGGCACTTTTCCCCCCTCTCAGCTCTTATTGCACTATTCCCCCCTCTCAGCCCTTATGGCACTATTCCCCCCTCTCAGCTCTTAAGGGACTATTCCCCCCTCTCAGCCCTTATGGCACTATTCCCCCCCTCTCAGCTCTTAAGGCACTTTTCCCCTCTCAGCTCTTAAGGCACTATTCCCCCCTCTCAGCCCTTATGGCACTATTCCCCCCTCTCAGCTCTTATGGCACTATTCCCCCTTCTCAGCTCTTATGGCACTATTCCCCCCTATCAGCCCTTATGGCACTATTCCCCCCTCTCAGCTCTTAAGGGACTATTCCCCCCTCTCAGCCCTTATGGCACTATTCCCCCCTCTCAGCTCTTAAGGCACTATTCCCCATCTCAGCTCTTAAGGCACTATTCCCTCCTCTCAGCTCTTAAGGCACTATTCCCCCCTCTCAGCCCTTATGGCACTATTCCCCCTTCTCAGCTCTTATTGCACTATTCCCCCCTCTCAGCCCTTATGGCACTATTCCCCCCTCTCAGCTCTTAAGGCACTATTCCCCCCTCTCAGCCCTTATGGCACTATTCCCCCCTCTCAGCTCTTAAGGGACTATTCCCCCCTCTCAGCCCTTATGGCACTATTCCCCCCTCTCAGCTCTTAAGGCACTATTCCTCCTCTCAGCTCTTAAGGCACTATTCTCCCCTCTCAGCTCTTAAGGCACTATTCCCCCCTCTCAGCTTTTATGGCACTATTCCCCCTCTCAGCTCTTAAGGCACTATTCCCCCTCTCAGCTCTTAAGGCACTATTCCCCCCTCTCAGCTCTTAAGTCACTATTCCCCCCCTCTCAGCTCTTATGGCACTATTCCCCCTCTCAGCTCTTATGGCACTATTCCCCCCTCTCAGGTCTTATGGCACTATTCCCCCTCTCAGCTCTTATGGCACTATTCCCCCCCTCTCAGCTCTTAATCCACTATTCCCCCTCTCAGCTCTTAAAGCACTATTTCCCCCTCTCAGCTCTTATTGCACTATTCCCCCCTCTCAGCCCTTATAGCACTATTCCCCCCTCGCAGCTCTTAAGGGACTATTCCCCCCTCTCAGCCCTTATGGCACTATTCCCCCCCTCTCAGCTCTTAAGGCACTTTTCCCCTCTCAGCTCTTAAGGCACTATTCCCCCCTCTCAGCCCTTATGGAACTATTCCCCCCTCTCAGCTTTTAAGGCACTATTCCCCATCTCAGCTCTTAAGTCACTATTCCCCCCTCTCAGCTCTTAAGGCACTATTCCCCCCTATCAGCCCTTATGGCACTATTCCCCCCTCTCAGCTCTTAAGGGACTATTCCCCCCTCTCAGCCCTTATGGCACTATTCCCCCCTCTCAGCTCTTAAGGCACTATTCCCCATCTCAGCTCTTATGGCACTATTCCCCCCTCTCAGCTCTTAAGGGACTATTCCCCCCTCTCAGCCCTTATGGCACTATTCCCCCCTCTCAGCTCTTAAGGCACTATTCCTCCTCTCAGCTCTTAAGGCACTATTCTCCCCTCTCAGCTCTTAAGGCACTATTCCCCCCTCTCAGCTCTTAATGCACTATTCCCCCCTCTCAGCTCTTAAGGCACTATTCCCCCCTCTCAGCTCTTATGGCACTATTCCCCCCTCTCAGCTCTTAAAGCACTATTCCCCCCTCTCAGCCCTTATGGCACTTTTCCCCCCTCTCAGCTCTTATTGCACTATTCCCCCCTCTCAGCCCTTATGGCACTATTCCCCCCTCTCAGCTCTTAAGGGACTATTCCCCCCTCTCAGCCCTTATGGCACTATTCCCCCCCTCTCAGCTCTTAAGGCACTTTTCCCCTCTCAGCTCTTAAGGCACTATTCCCCCCTCTCAGCCCTTATGGCACTATTCCCCCCTCTCAGCTCTTATGGCACTATTCCCCCTTCTCAGCTCTTATGGCACTATTCCCCCCTATCAGCCCTTATGGCACTATTCCCCCCTATCAGCTCTTAAGGGACTATTCCCCCCTCTCAGCCCTTATGGCACTATTCCCCCCTCTCAGCTCTTAAGGCACTATTCCCCATCTCAGCTCTTATGGCACTATTCCCCCCTCTCAGCTCTTAAGGGACTATTCCCCCCTCTCAGCCCTTATGGCACTATTCCCCCCTCTCAGCTCTTAAGGCACTATTCCTCCTCTCAGCTCTTAAGGCACTATTCTCCCCTCTCAGCTCTTAAGGCACTATTCCCCCCTCTCAGCTCTTAATGCACTATTCCCCCCTCTCAGCTCTTAAGGCACTATTCCCCCCTCTCAGCTCTTATGGCACTATTCCCCCCTCTCAGCTCTTAAAGCACTATTCCCCCCTCTCAGCCCTTATGGCACTTTTCCCCCCTCTCAGCTCTTATTGCACTATTCCCCCCTCTCAGCCCTTATGGCACTATTCCCCCCTCTCAGCTCTTAAGGGACTATTCCCCCCTCTCAGCCCTTATGGCACTATTCCCCCCCTCTCAGCTCTTAAGGCACTTTTCCCCTCTCAGCTCTTAAGGCACTATTCCCCCCTCTCAGCCCTTATGGCACTATTCCCCCCTCTCAGCTCTTATGGCACTATTCCCCCTTCTCAGCTCTTATGGCACTATTCCCCCCTATCAGCCCTTATGGCACTATTCCCCCCTCTCAGCTCTTAAGGGACTATTCCCCCCTCTCAGCCCTTATGGCACTATTCCCCCCTCTCAGCTCTTAAGGCACTATTCCCCATCTCAGCTCTTATGGCACTATTCCCCCCTCTCAGCTCTTAAGGGACTATTCCCCCCTCTCAGCCCTTATGGCACTATTCCCCCCTCTCAGCTCTTAAGGCACTATTCCTCCTCTCAGCTCTTAAGGCACTATTCTCCCCTCTCAGCTCTTAAGGCACTATTCCCCCCTCTCAGCTCTTAATGCACTATTCCCCCCTCTCAGCTCTTAAGGCACTATTCCCCCCTCTCAGCTCTTATGGCACTATTCCCCCCTCTCAGCTCTTAAAGCACTATTCCCCCCTCTCAGCCCTTATGGCACTTTTCCCCCCTCTCAGCTCTTATTGCACTATTCCCCCCTCTCAGCCCTTATGGCACTATTCCCCCCTCTCAGCTCTTAAGGGACTATTCCCCCCTCTCAGCCCTTATGGCACTATTCCCCCCCTCTCAGCTCTTAAGGCACTTTTCCCCTCTCAGCTCTTAAGGCACTATTCCCCCCTCTCAGCCCTTATGGCACTATTCCCCCCTCTCAGCTCTTATGGCACTATTCCCCCTTCTCAGCTCTTATGGCACTATTCCCCCCTATCAGCCCTTATGGCACTATTCCCCCCTCTCAGCTCTTAAGGGACTATTCCCCCCTCTCAGCCCTTATGGCACTATTCCCCCCTCTCAGCTCTTAAGGCACTATTCCCCATCTCAGCTCTTAAGGCACTATTCCCTCCTCTCAGCTCTTAAGGCACTATTCCCCCCTCTCAGCCCTTATGGCACTATTCCCCCTTCTCAGCTCTTATTGCACTATTCCCCCCTCTCAGCCCTTATGGCACTATTCCCCCCTCTCAGCTCTTAAGGCACTATTCCCCCCTCTCAGCCCTTATGGCACTATTCCCCCCTCTCAGCTCTTAAGGGACTATTCCCCCCTCTCAGCCCTTATGGCACTATTCCCCCCTCTCAGCTCTTAAGGCACTATTCCTCCTCTCAGCTCTTAAGGCACTATTCTCCCCTCTCAGCTCTTAAGGCACTATTCCCCCCTCTCAGCTTTTATGGCACTATTCCCCCTCTCAGCTCTTAAGGCACTATTCCCCCTCTCAGCTCTTAAGGCACTATTCCCCCCTCTCAGCTCTTAAGTCACTATTCCCCCCCTCTCAGCTCTTATGGCACTATTCCCCCTCTCAGCTCTTATGGCACTATTCCCCCCTCTCAGGTCTTATGGCACTATTCCCCCTCTCAGCTCTTATGGCACTATTCCCCCCCTCTCAGCTCTTAATCCACTATTCCCCCTCTCAGCTCTTAAAGCACTATTTCCCCCTCTCAGCTCTTATTGCACTATTCCCCCCTCTCAGCCCTTATGGCACTATTCCCCCCTCGCAGCTCTTAAGGGACTATTCCCCCCTCTCAGCCCTTATGGCACTATTCCCCCCCTCTCAGCTCTTAAGGCACTTTTCCCCTCTCAGCTCTTAAGGCACTATTCCCCCCTCTCAGCCCTTATGGAACTATTCCCCCCTCTCAGCTTTTAAGGCACTATTCCCCATCTCAGCTCTTAAGTCACTATTCCCCCCTCTCAGCTCTTAAGGCACTATTCCCCCCTATCAGCCCTTATGGCACTATTCCCCCCTCTCAGCTCTTAAGGGACTATTCCCCCCTCTCAGCCCTTATGGCACTATTCCCCCCTCTCAGCTCTTAAGGCACTATTCCCCATCTCAGCTCTTATGGCACTATTCCCCCCTCTCAGCTCTTAAGGGACTATTCCCCCCTCTCAGCCCTTATGGCACTATTCCCCCCCTCTCAGCTCTTAAGGCACTTTTCCCCTCTCAGCTCTTAAGGCACTATTCCCCCCTCTCAGCCCTTATGGCACTATTCCCCCCTCTCAGCTCTTAAGGCACTATTCCCCATCTCAGCTCTTAAGTCACTATTCCCCCCTCTCAGCTCTTAAGGCACTATTCCCCCCTATCAGCCCTTATGGCACTATTCCCCCCTCTCAGCCCTTATGGCACTATTCCCCCTTCTCAGCTCTTATTGCACTATTCCCCCCTCTCAGCCCTTATGGCACTATTCCCCCCTCTCAGCTCTTAAGGCACTATTCCCCCCTCTCAGCCCTTATGGCACTATTCCCCCCTCTCAGCTCTTAAGGGACTATTCCCCCCTCTCAGCCCTTATGGCACTATTCCCCCCTCTCAGCTCTTAAGGCACTATTCCCCATCTCAGCTCTTAAGGCACTATTCCCCCCTCTCAGCTCTTAAGGCACTATTCCCCCCTCTCAGCCCTTATGGCACTATTCCCCCTTCTCAGCTCTTATTGCACTATTCTCCCCTCTCAGCCCTTATGGCACTATTCCCCCCTCTCAGCTCTTAAGGCACTATTCCCCCCTCTCAGCCCTTATGGCACTATTCCCCCCTCTCAGCTCTTAAGGGACTATTCCCCCCTCTCAGCCCTTATGGCACTATTCCCCCCTCTCAGCTCTTAAGGCACTATTCCTCCTCTCAGCTCTTAAGGCACTATTCTCCCCTCTCAGCTCTTAAGGCACTATTCCCCCCTCTCAGCTCTTAATGCACTATTCCCCCCTCTCAGCTCTTAAGGCACTATTCCCCCCTCTCAGCTCTTATGGCACTATTCCCCCCTCTCAGCTCTTAAAGCACTATTCCCCCCTCTCAGCCCTTATGGCACTTTTCCCCCCTCTCAGCTCTTATTGCACTATTCCCCCCTCTCAGCCCTTATGGCACTATTCCCCCCTCTCAGCTCTTAAGGGACTATTCCCCCCTCTCAGCCCTTATGGCACTATTCCCCCCCTCTCAGCTCTTAAGGCACTTTTCCCCTCTCAGCTCTTAAGGCACTATTCCCCCCTCTCAGCCCTTATGGCACTATTCCCCCCTCTCAGCTCTTATGGCACTATTCCCCCTTCTCAGCTCTTATGGCACTATTCCCCCCTATCAGCCCTTATGGCACTATTCCCCCCTCTCAGCTCTTAAGGGACTATTCCCCCCTCTCAGCCCTTATGGCACTATTCCCTCCTCTCAGCTCTTAAGGCACTATTCCCCCCTCTCAGCCCTTATGGCACTATTCCCCCTTCTCAGCTCTTATTGCACTATTCCCCCCTCTCAGCCCTTATGGCACTATTCCCCCCTCTCAGCTCTTAAGGCACTATTCCCCCCTCTCAGCCCTTATGGCACTATTCCCCCCTCTCAGCTCTTAAGGGACTATTCCCCCCTCTCAGCCCTTATGGCACTATTCCCCCCTCTCAGCTCTTAAGGCACTATTCCTCCTCTCAGCTCTTAAGGCACTATTCTCCCCTCTCAGCTCTTAAGGCACTATTCCCCCCTCTCAGCTTTTATGGCACTATTCCCCCTCTCAGCTCTTAAGGCACTATTCCCCCTCTCAGCTCTTAAGGCACTATTCCCCCCTCTCAGCTCTTAAGTCACTATTCCCCCCCTCTCAGCTCTTATGGCACTATTCCCCCTCTCAGCTCTTATGGCACTATTCCCCCCTCTCAGGTCTTATGGCACTATTCCCCCTCTCAGCTCTTATGGCACTATTCCCCCCCTCTCAGCTCTTAATCCACTATTCCCCCTCTCAGCTCTTAAAGCACTATTTCCCCCTCTCAGCTCTTATTGCACTATTCCCCCCTCTCAGCCCTTATGGCACTATTCCCCCTCGCAGCTCTTAAGGGACTATTCCCCCCTCTCAGCCCTTATGGCACTATTCCCCCCCTCTCAGCTCTTAAGGCACTTTTCCCCTCTCAGCTCTTAAGGCACTATTCCCCCCTCTCAGCCCTTATGGAACTATTCCCCCCTCTCAGCTTTTAAGGCACTATTCCCCATCTCAGCTCTTAAGTCACTATTCCCCCCTCTCAGCTCTTAAGGCACTATTCCCCCCTATCAGCCCTTATGGCACTATTCCCCCCTCTCAGCTCTTAAGGGACTATTCCCCCCTCTCAGCCCTTATGGCACTATTCCCCCCTCTCAGCTCTTAAGGCACTATTCCCCATCTCAGCTCTTATGGCACTATTCCCCCCTCTCAGCTCTTAAGGGACTATTCCCCCCTCTCAGCCCTTATGGCACTATTCCCCCCTCTCAGCTCTTAAGGCACTATTCCTCCTCTCAGCTCTTAAGGCACTATTCTCCCCTCTCAGCTCTTAAGGCACTATTCCCCCCTCTCAGCTCTTAATGCACTATTCCCCCCTCTCAGCTCTTAAGGCACTATTCCCCCCTCTCAGCTCTTATGGCACTATTCCCCCCTCTCAGCTCTTAAAGCACTATTCCCCCCTCTAAGCCCTTATGGCACTTTTCCCCCCTCTCAGCTCTTATTGCACTATTCCCCCCTCTCAGCCCTTATGGCACTATTCCCCCCTCTCAGCTCTTAAGGGACTATTCCCCCCTCTCAGCCCTTATGGCACTATTCCCCCCCTCTCAGCTCTTAAGGCACTTTTCCCCTCTCAGCTCTTAAGGCACTATTCCCCCCTCTCAGCCCTTATGGCACTATTCCCCCCTCTCAGCTCTTATGGCACTATTCCCCCTTCTCAGCTCTTATGGCACTATTCCCCCCTATCAGCCCTTATGGCACTATTCCCCCCTCTCAGCTCTTAAGGGACTATTCCCCCCTCTCAGCCCTTATGGCACTATTCCCCCCTCTCAGCTCTTAAGGCACTATTCCCCATCTCAGCTCTTAAGGCACTATTCCCTCCTCTCAGCTCTTAAGGCACTATTCCCCCCTCTCAGCCCTTATGGCACTATTCCCCCTTCTCAGCTCTTATTGCACTATTCCCCCCTCTCAGCCCTTATGGCACTATTCCCCCCTCTCAGCTCTTAAGGCACTATTCCCCCCTCTCAGCCCTTATGGCACTATTCCCCCCTCTCAGCTCTTAAGGGACTATTCCCCCCTCTCAGCCCTTATGGCACTATTCCCCCCTCTCAGCTCTTAAGGCACTATTCCTCCTCTCAGCTCTTAAGGCACTATTCTCCCCTCTCAGCTCTTAAGGCACTATTCCCCCCTCTCAGCTTTTATGGCACTATTCCCCCTCTCAGCTCTTAAGGCACTATTCCCCCTCTCAGCTCTTAAGGCACTATTCCCCCCTCTCAGCTCTTAAGTCACTATTCCCCCCCTCTCAGCTCTTATGGCACTATTCCCCCTCTCAGCTCTTATGGCACTATTCCCCCCTCTCAGGTCTTATGGCACTATTCCCCCTCTCAGCTCTTATGGCACTATTCCCCCCCTCTCAGCTCTTAATCCACTATTCCCCCTCTCAGCTCTTAAAGCACTATTTCCCCCTCTCAGCTCTTATTGCACTATTCCCCCCTCTCAGCCCTTATGGCACTATTCCCCCCTCGCAGCTCTTAAGGGACTATTCCCCCCTCTCAGCCCTTATGGCACTATTCCCCCCCTCTCAGCTCTTAAGGCACTTTTCCCCTCTCAGCTCTTAAGGCACTATTCCCCCCTCTCAGCCCTTATGGAACTATTCCCCCCTCTCAGCTTTTAAGGCACTATTCCCCATCTCAGCTCTTAAGTCACTATTCCCCCCTCTCAGCTCTTAAGGCACTATTCCCCCCTATCAGCCCTTATGGCACTATTCCCCCCTCTCAGCTCTTAAGGGACTATTCCCCCCTCTCAGCCCTTATGGCACTATTCCCCCCTCTCAGCTCTTAAGGCACTATTCCCCCCTCTCAGCCCTTATGGCACTATTCCCCCCCTCTCAGCTCTTAAGGCACTTTTCCCCTCTCAGCTCTTAAGGCACTATTCCCCCCTCTCAGCCCTTATGGCACTATTCCCCCCTCTCAGCTCTTAAGGCACTATTCCCCATCTCAGCTCTTAAGTCACTATCCCCCCCTCTCAGCTCTTAAGGCACTATTCCCCCCTATCAGCCCTTATGGCACTATTCCCCCCTCTCAGCCCTTATGGCACTATTCCCCCTTCTCAGCTCTTATTGCACTATTCCCCCCTCTCAGCCCTTATGGCACTATTCCCCCCTCTCAGCTCTTAAGGCACTATTCCCCCCTCTCAGCCCTTATGGCACTATTCCCCCCTCTCAGCTCTTAAGGGACTATTCCCCCCTCTCAGCCCTTATGGCACTATTCCCCCCTCTCAGCTCTTAAGGCACTATTCCTCCTCTCAGCTCTTAAGGCACTATTCTCCCCTCTCAGCTCTTAAGGCACTATTCCCCCCTCTCAGCTTTTAAGGCACTATTCCCCCTCTCAGCTCTTAAGGCACTATTCCCCCCTCACAGCCCTTATGGCACTATTCCCCCCTCTCAGCTCTTAAGGCACTATTCCCCCTCTCAGCTCTTAAGGCACTTTTCCCCTCTCAGCTCTTAAGGCACTATTCCCCCCTCTCAGCCCTTATGGCACTATTCCCCCCTCTCAGCTCTTAAGGCACTATTCCCCATCTCAGCTCTTAAGTCACTATTCCCCCCTCTCAGCTCTTAAGGCACTATTCCCCCCTATCAGCCCTTATGGCACTATTCCCCCCTCTCAGCTCTTAAGGGACTATTCCCCCCTCTCAGCCCTTATGGCACTATTCCCCCCTCTCAGCTCTTAAGGCACTATTCCCCATCTCAGCTCTTAAGGCACTATTCCCCCCTCTCAGCTCTTAAGGCACTATTCCCCCCTCTCAGCCCTTATGGCACTATTCCCCCTTCTCAGCTCTTATTGCACTATTCTCCCCTCTCAGCCCTTATGGCACTATTCCCCCCTCTCAGCTCTTAAGGCACTATTCCCCCCTCTCAGCCCTTATGGCACTATTCCCCCCTCTCAGCTCTTAAGGGACTATTCCCCCCTCTCAGCCCTTATGGCACTATTCCCCCCTCTCAGCTCTTAAGGCACTATTCCTCCTCTCAGCTCTTAAGGCACTATTCTCCCCTCTCAGCTCTTAAGGCACTATTCCCCCCTCTCAGCTCTTAATGCACTATTCCCCCCTCTCAGCTCTTAAGGCACTATTCCCCCCTCTCAGCTCTTATGGCACTATTCCCCCCTCTCAGCTCTTAAAGCACTATTCCCCCCTCTCAGCCCTTATGGCACTTTTCCCCCCTCTCAGCTCTTATTGCACTATTCCCCCCTCTCAGCCCTTATGGCACTATTCCCCCCTCTCAGCTCTTAAGGGACTATTCCCCCCTCTCAGCCCTTATGGCACTATTCCCCCCCTCTCAGCTCTTAAGGCACTTTTCCCCTCTCAGCTCTTAAGGCACTATTCCCCCCTCTCAGCCCTTATGGCACTATTCCCCCCTCTCAGCTCTTATGGCACTATTCCCCCTTCTCAGCTCTTATGGCACTATTCCCCCCTATCAGCCCTTATGGCACTATTCCCCCCTCTCAGCTCTTAAGGGACTATTCCCCCCTCTCAGCCCTTATGGCACTATTCCCCCCTCTCAGCTCTTAAGGCACTATTCCCCATCTCAGCTCTTAAGGCACTATTCCCTCCTCTCAGCTCTTAAGGCACTATTCCCCCCTCTCAGCCCTTATGGCACTATTCCCCCTTCTCAGCTCTTATTGCACTATTCCCCCCTCTCAGCCCTTATGGCACTATTCCCCCCTCTCAGCTCTTAAGGCACTATTCCCCCCTCTCAGCCCTTATGGCACTATTCCCCCCTCTCAGCTCTTAAGGGACTATTCCCCCCTCTCAGCCCTTATGGCACTATTCCCCCCTCTCAGCTCTTAAGGCACTATTCCTCCTCTCAGCTCTTAAGGCACTATTCTCCCCTCTCAGCTCTTAAGGCACTATTCCCCCCTCTCAGCTTTTATGGCACTATTCCCCCTCTCAGCTCTTAAGGCACTATTCCCCCTCTCAGCTCTTAAGGCACTATTCCCCCCTCTCAGCTCTTAAGTCACTATTCCCCCCCTCTCAGCTCTTATGGCACTATTCCCCCTCTCAGCTCTTATGGCACTATTCCCCCCTCTCAGGTCTTATGGCACTATTCCCCCTCTCAGCTCTTATGGCACTATTCCCCCCCTCTCAGCTCTTAATCCACTATTCCCCCTCTCAGCTCTTAAAGCACTATTTCCCCCTCTCAGCTCTTATTGCACTATTCCCCCCTCTCAGCCCTTATGGCACTATTCCCCCCTCGCAGCTCTTAAGGGACTATTCCCCCCTCTCAGCCCTTATGGCACTATTCCCCCCCTCTCAGCTCTTAAGGCACTTTTCCCCTCTCAGCTCTTAAGGCACTATTCCCCCCTCTCAGCCCTTATGGAACTATTCCCCCCTCTCAGCTTTTAAGGCACTATTCCCCATCTCAGCTCTTAAGTCACTATTCCCCCCTCTCAGCTCTTAAGGCACTATTCCCCCCTATCAGCCCTTATGGCACTATTCCCCCCTCTCAGCTCTTAAGGGACTATTCCCCCCTCTCAGCCCTTATGGCACTATTCCCCCCTCTCAGCTCTTAAGGCACTATTCCCCATCTCAGCTCTTATGGCACTATTCCCCCCTCTCAGCTCTTAAGGGACTATTCCCCCCTCTCAGCCCTTATGGCACTATTCCCCCCCTCTCAGCTCTTAAGGCACTTTTCCCCTCTCAGCTCTTAAGGCACTATTCCCCCCTCTCAGCCCTTATGGCACTATTCCCCCCTCTCAGCTCTTAAGGCACTATTCCCCATCTCAGCTCTTAAGTCACTATTCCCCCCTCTCAGCTCTTAAGGCACTATTCCCCCCTATCAGCCCTTATGGCACTATTCCCCCCTCTCAGCCCTTATGGCACTATTCCCCCTTCTCAGCTCTTATTGCACTATTCCCCCCTCTCAGCCCTTATGGCACTATTCCCCCCTCTCAGCTCTTAAGGCACTATTCCCCCCTCTCAGCCCTTATGGCACTATTCCCCCCTCTCAGCTCTTAAGGGACTATTCCCCCCTCTCAGCCCTTATGGCACTATTCCCCCCTCTCAGCTCTTAAGGCACTATTCCTCCTCTCAGCTCTTAAGGCACTATTCTCCCCTCTCAGCTCTTAAGGCACTATTCCCCCCTCTCAGCTTTTATGGCACTATTCCCCCTCTCAGCTCTTAAGGCACTATTCCCCCCTCACAGCCCTTATGGCACTATTCCCCCCTCTCAGCTCTTAAGGCACTATTCCCCCTCTCAGCTCTTAAGGCACTTTTCCCCTCTCAGCTCTTAAGGCACTATTCCCCCCTCTCAGCCCTTATGGCACTATTCCCCCCTCTCAGCTCTTAAGGCACTATTCCCCCTCTCAGCTCTTAAGGCACTATTCCCCCTCTCAGCTCTTAAGGCACTATTCCCCCCTCTCAGCTCTTAAGTCACTATTCCCCCCCTCTCAGCTCTTATGGCACTATTCCCCCTCTCAGCTCTTATGGCACTATTCCCCCCTCTCAGGTCTTATGGCACTATTCCCCCTCTCAGCTCTTATGGCACTATTCCCCCCCTCTCAGCTCTTAAGGCACTATTCCCCCTCTCAGCTCTTAAGGGACTATTCCCCCCTCTCAGCCCTTATGGCACTATTCCCCCCCTCTCAGCTCTTAAGGCACTTTTCCCCTCTCAGCTCTTAAGGCACTATTCCCCCCTCTCAGCCCTTATGGCACTATTCCCCCCTCTCAGCTCTTAAGGCACTATTCCCCATCTCAGCTCTTAAGTCACTATTCCCCCCTCTCAGCTCTTAAGGCACTATTCCTCCTCTCAGCTCTTAAGGCACTATTCTCCCCTCTCAGCTCTTAAGGCACTATTCCCCCCTCTCAGCTTTTATGGCACTATTCCCCCTCTCAGCTCTTAAGGCACTATTCCCCCCTCTCAGCCCTTATGGAACTATTCCCCCCTCTCAGCTTTTAAGGCACTATTCCCCATCTCAGCTCTTAAGTCACTATTCCCCCCTCTCAGCTCTTAAGGCACTATTCCCCCCTATCAGCCCTTATGGCACTATTCCCCCCTCTCAGCTCTTAAGGGACTATTCCCCCCTCTCAGCCCTTATGGCACTATTCCCCCCTCTCAGCTCTTAAGGCACTATTCCCCATCTCAGCTCTTATGGCACTATTCCCCCCTCTCAGCTCTTAAGGGACTATTCCCCCCTCTCAGCCCTTATGGCAATATTCCCCCCCTCTCAGCTCTTAAGGCACTTTTCCCCTCTCAGCTCTTAAGGCACTATTCCCCCCTCTCAGCCCTTATGGCACTATTCCCCCCTCTCAGCTCTTAAGGCACTATTCCCCATCTCAGCTCTTAAGTCACTATTCCCCCCTCTCAGCTCTTAAGGCACTATTCCCCCCTATCAGCCCTTATGGCACTATTCCCCCCTCTCAGCCCTTATGGCACTATTCCCCCTTCTCAGCTCTTATTGCACTATTCCCCCCTCTCAGCCCTTATGGCACTATTCCCCCCTCTCAGCTCTTAAGGCACTATTCCCCCCTCTCAGCCCTTATGGCACTATTCCCCCCTCTCAGCTCTTAAGGGACTATTCCCCCCTCTCAGCCCTTATGGCACTATTCCCCCCTCTCAGCTCTTAAGGCACTATTCCTCCTCTCAGCTCTTAAGGCACTATTCTCCCCTCTCAGCTCTTAAGGCACTATTCCCCCCTCTCAGCTTTTATGGCACTATTCCCCCTCTCAGCTCTTAAGGCACTATTCCCCCCTCACAGCCCTTATGGCACTATTCCCCCCTCTCAGCTCTTAAGGCACTATTCCCCCTCTCAGCTCTTAAGGCACTTTTCCCCTCTCAGCTCTTAAGGCACTATTCCCCCCTCTCAGCCCTTATGGCACTATTCCCCCTTCTCAGCTCTTATTGCACTATTCTCCCCTCTCAGCCCTTATGGCACTATTCCCCCCTCTCAGCTCTTAAGGCACTATTCCCCCCTCTCAGCCCTTATGGCACTATTCCCCCCTCTCAGCTCTTAAGGGACTATTCCCCCCTCTCAGCCCTTATGGCACTATTCCCCCCTCTCAGCTCTTAAGGCACTATTCCTCCTCTCAGCTCTTAAGGCACTATTCTCCCCTCTCAGCTCTTAAGGCACTATTCCCCCCTCTCAGCTTTTATGGCACTATTCCCCCTATCAGCTCTTAAGGCACTATTCCCCCTCTCAGCTCTTAAGGCACTATTCCCCCCTCTCAGCTCTTAAGTCACTATTCCCCCCTCTCAGCTCTTATGGCACTATTCCCCCTCTCAGCTCTTATGGCACTATTCCCCCCTCTCAGGTCTTATGGCACTATTCCCCCTCTCAGCTCTTATGGCACTATTCCCCCCCTCTCAGCTCTTAAGGCACTATTCCCCCTCTCAGCTCTTAAAGCACTATTTCCCCCTCTCAGCCCTTATGGCACTATTCCCCCCTCTCAGCTCTTAAGGCACTATTCCCCATCTCAGCTCTTAAGTCACTATTCCCCCCTCTCAGCTCTTAAGGCACTATTCCCCCCTCTCAGCCCTTATGGCACTATTCCCCCCTCTCAGCTCTTAAGGGACTATTCCCCCCTCTCAGCCCTTATGGCACTATTCCCCCCTCTCAGCTCTTAAGGCACTATTCCCCATCTCAGCTCTTAAGGCACTATTCCCCCCTCTCAGCTCTTAAGGCACTATTCCCCCCTCTCAGCCCTTATGGCACTATTCCCCCTTCTCAGCTCTTATTGCACTATTCCCCCCTCTCAGCCCTTATGGCACTATTCCCCCCTCTCAGCTCTTAAGGCACTATTCCCCCCTCTCAGCCCTTATGGCACTATTCCCCCCTCTCAGCTCTTAAGGGACTATTCCCCCCTCTCAGCCCTTATGGCACTATTCCCCCCTCTCAGCTCTTAAGGCACTATTCCTCCTCTCAGCTCTTAAGGCACTATTCTCCCCTCTCAGCTCTTAAGGCACTATTCCCCCCTCTCAGCTTTTATGGCACTATTCCCCCTCTCAGCTCTTAAGGCACTATTCCCCCTCTCAGCTCTTAAGGCACTATTCCCCCCTCTCAGCTCTTAAGTCACTATTCCCCCCCTCTCAGCTCTTATGGCACTATTCCCCCTCTCAGCTCTTATGGCACTATTCCCCCCTCTCAGGTCTTATGGCACTATTCCCCCTCTCAGCTCTTATGGCACTATTCCCCCCCTCTCAGCTCTTAAGGCACTATTCCCCCTCTCAGCTCTTAAGGGACTATTCCCCCCTCTCAGCCCTTATGGCACTATTCCCCCCCTCTCAGCTCTTAAGGCACTTTTCCCCTCTCAGCTCTTAAGGCACTATTCCCCCCTCTCAGCCCTTATGGCACTATTCCCCCCTCTCAGCTCTTAAGGCACTATTCCCCATCTCAGCTCTTAAGTCACTATTCCCCCCTCTCAGCTCTTAAGGCACTATTCCTCCTCTCAGCTCTTAAGGCACTATTCTCCCCTCTCAGCTCTTAAGGCACTATTCCCCCCTCTCAGCTTTTATGGCACTATTCCCCCTCTCAGCTCTTAAGGCACTATTCCCCCCTCTCAGCCCTTATGGAACTATTCCCCCCTCTCAGCTTTTAAGGCACTATTCCCCATCTCAGCTCTTAAGTCACTATTCCCCCCTCTCAGCTCTTAAGGCACTATTCCCCCCTATCAGCCCTTATGGCACTATTCCCCCCTCTCAGCTCTTAAGGGACTATTCCCCCCTCTCAGCCCTTATGGCACTATTCCCCCCTCTCAGCTCTTAAGGCACTATTCCCCATCTCAGCTCTTATGGCACTATTCCCCCCTCTCAGCTCTTAAGGGACTATTCCCCCCTCTCAGCCCTTATGGCACTATTCCCCCCCTCTCAGCTCTTAAGGCACTTTTCCCCTCTCAGCTCTTAAGGCACTATTCCCCCCTCTCAGCCCTTATGGCACTATTCCCCCTTCTCAGCTCTTATTGCACTATTCCCCCCTCTCAGCCCTTATGGCACTATTCCCCCCTCTCAGCTCTTAAGGCACTATTCCCCCCTCTCAGCCCTTATGGCACTATTCCCCCCTCTCAGCTCTTAAGGGACTATTCCCCCCTCTCAGCCCTTATGGCACTATTCCCCCCTCTCAGCTCTTAAGGCACTATTCCTCCTCTCAGCTCTTAAGGCACTATTCTCCCCTCTCAGCTCTTAAGGCACTATTCCCCCCTCTCAGCTTTTATGGCACTATTCCCCCTCTCAGCTCTTAAGGCACTATTCCCCCCTCACAGCCCTTATGGCACTATTCCCCCCTCTCAGCTCTTAAGGCACTATTCCCCCTCTCAGCTCTTAAGGCACTTTTCCCCTCTCAGCTCTTAAGGCACTATTCCCCCCTCTCAGCCCTTATGGCACTATTCCCCCTTCTCAGCTCTTATTGCACTATTCTCCCCTCTCAGCCCTTATGGCACTATTCCCCCCTCTCAGCTCTTAAGGCACTATTCCCCCCTCTCAGCCCTTATGGCACTATTCCCCCCTCTCAGCTCTTAAGGGACTATTCCCCCCTCTCAGCCCTTATGGCACTATTCCCCCCTCTCAGCTCTTAAGGCACTATTCCTCCTCTCAGCTCTTAAGGCACTATTCTCCCCTCTCAGCTCTTAAGGCACTATTCCCCCCTCTCAGCTTTTATGGCACTATTCCCCCTATCAGCTCTTAAGGCACTATTCCCCCTCTCAGCTCTTAAGGCACTATTCCCCCCTCTCAGCTCTTAAGTCACTATTCCCCCCTCTCAGCTCTTATGGCACTATTCCCCCTCTCAGCTCTTATGGCACTATTCCCCCCTCTCAGGTCTTATGGCACTATTCCCCCTCTCAGCTCTTATGGCACTATTCCCCCCCTCTCAGCTCTTAAGGCACTATTCCCCCTCTCAGCTCTTAAAGCACTATTTCCCCCTCTCAGCCCTTATGGCACTATTCCCCCCTCTCAGCTCTTAAGGCACTATTCCCCATCTCAGCTCTTAAGTCACTATTCCCCCCTCTCAGCTCTTAAGGCACTATTCCCCCCTCTCAGCCCTTATGGCACTATTCCCCCCTCTCAGCTCTTAAGGGACTATTCCCCCCTCTCAGCCCTTATGGCACTATTCCCCCCTCTCAGCTCTTAAGGCACTATTCCCCCCTCTCAGCTTTTATGGCACTATTCCCCCTCTCAGCTCTTAAGGCACTATTCCCCCCTCACAGCCCTTATGGCACTATTCCCCCCTCTCAGCTCTTAAGGCACTATTCCCCCTCTCAGCTCTTAAGGCACTTTTCCCCTCTCAGCTCTTAAGGCACTATTCCCCCCTCTCAGCCCTTATGGCACTATTCCCCCTCTCAGCTCTTAAGGCACTATTCCCCATCTCAGCTCTTAAGTCACTATTCCCCCCTCTCAGCTCTTAAGGCACTATTCCCCCCTATCAGCCCTTATGGCACTATTCCCCCCTCTCAGCTCTTAAGGGACTATTCCCCCCTCTCAGCCCTTATGGCACTATTCCCCCCTCTCAGCTCTTAAGGCACTATTCCCCATCTCAGCTCTTAAGGCACTATTCCCCCTCTCAGCTCTTAAGGCACTATTCCCCCCTCTCAGCCCTTATGGCACTATTCCCCCTTCTCAGCTCTTATTGCACTTTTCCCCCCTCTCAGCCCTTATGGCACTATTCCCCCCTCTCAGCTCTTAAGGCACTATTCCCCCCTCTCAGCCCTTATGGCACTATTCCCCCCTCTCAGCTCTTAAGGGACTATTCCCCCCTCTCAGCCCTTATGGCACTATTCCCCCCTCTCAGCTCTTAAGGCACTATTCCTCCTCTCAGCTCTTAAGGCACTATTCTCCCCTCTCAGCTCTTAAGGCACTATTCCCCCCTCTCAGCTTTTATGGCACTATTCCCCCTCTCAGCTCTTAAGGCACTATTTCCCCTCTCAGCTCTTAAGGCACTATTCCCCCCTCTCAGCTCTTAAGTCACTATTCCCCCCCCTCTCAGCTCTTATGGCACTATTCCCCCTCTCAGCTCTTATGGCACTATTCCCCCCTCTCAGGTCTTATGGCACTATTCCCCCTCTCAGCTCTTATGGCACTATTCCCCCCCTCTCAGCTCTTAAGGCACTATTCCCCCTCTCAGCTCTTAAAGCACTATTTCCCCCTCTCAGCCCTTATGGCACTATTCCCCCCTCTCAGCTCTTAAGGCACTATTCCCCATCTCAGCTCTTAAGTCACTATTCCCCCCTCTCAGCTCTTAAGGCACTATTCCCCCCTATCAGCCCTTATGGCACTATTCCCCCCTCTCAGCTCTTAAGGGACTATTCCCCCCTCTCAGCCCTTATGGCACTATTCCCCCCTCTCAGCTCTTAAGGCACTATTCCCCATCTCAGCTCTTAAGGCACTATTCCCCCCTCTCAGCTCTTAAGGCACTATTCCCCCCTCTCAGCCCTTATGGCACTATTCCCCCATCTCAGCTCTTAAGTCACTATTCCCCCCTCTCAGCTCTTAAGGCACTATTCCCCCCTATCAGCCCTTATGGCACTATTCCCCCCTCTCAGCTCTTAAGGGACTATTCCCCCCTCTCAGCCCTTATGGCACTATTCCCCCCTCTCAGCTCTTAAGGCACTATTCCCCATCTCAGCTCTTAAGGCACTATTCCCCCCTCTCAGCTCTTAAGGCACTATTCCCCCCTCTCAGCCCTTATGGCACTATTCCCCCTTCTCAGCTCTTATTGCACTATTCCCCCCTCTCAGCCCTTATGGCACTATTCCCCCCTCTCAGCTCTTAAATGACTATTCCCCCCTCTCAGCTCTTAAGGCACTATTCCCCCCTCTCAGCTTTTATGGCACTATTCCCCCTCTCAGCTCTTAAGGCACTATTCCCCCTCTCAGCTCTTAAGGCACTATTCCCCCCTCTCAGCTCTTAAGTCACTATTCCCCCCCTCTCAGCTCTTATGGCACTATTCCCCCTCTCAGCTCTTATGGCACTATTCCCCCCTCTCAGGTCTTATTGCACTATTCCCCCCTCTCAGCCCTTATGGCACTATTCCCCCCTCTCAGCTCTTAAGGGACTATTCCCCCCTCTCAGCCCTTATGGCACTATTCCCCCCCTCTCAGCTCTTAAGGCACTTTTCCCCTCTCAGCTCTTAAGGCACTATTCCCCCCTCTCAGCCCTTATGGAACTATTCCCCCCTCTCAGCTTTTAAGGCACTATTCCCCATCTCAGCTCTTAAGTCACTATTCCCCCCTCTCAGCTCTTAAGGCACTATTCCCCCCTATCAGCCCTTATGGCACTATTCCCCCCTCTCAGCTCTTAAGGGACTATTCCCCCCTCTCAGCCCTTATGGCACTATTCCCCCCTCTCAGCTCTTAAGGCACTATTCCCCATCTCAGCTCTTATGGCACTATTCCCCCCTCTCAGCTCTTAAGGGACTATTCCCCCCTCTCAGCCCTTATGGCACTATTCCCCCCCTCTCAGCTCTTAAGGCACTTTTCCCCTCTCAGCTCTTAAGGCACTATTCCCCCCTCTCAGCCCTTATGGCACTATTCCCCCCTATCAGCCCTTATGGCACTATTCCCCCCTCTCAGCCCTTATGGCACTATTCCCCCTTCTCAGCTCTTATTGCACTATTCCCCCCTCTCAGCCCTTATGGCACTATTCCCCCCTCTCAGCTCTTAAGGCACTATTCCCCCCTCTCAGCCCTTATGGCACTATTCCCCCCTCTCAGCTCTTAAGGGACTATTCCCCCCTCTCAGCCCTTATGGCACTATTCCCCCCTCTCAGCTCTTAAGGCACTATTCCTCCTCTCAGCTCTTAAGGCACTATTCTCCCCTCTCAGCTCTTAAGGCACTATTCCCCCCTCTCAGCTTTTATGGCACTATTCCCCCTCTCAGCTCTTAAGGCACTATTCCCCCCTCACAGCCCTTATGGCACTATTCCCCCCTCTCAGCTCTTAAGGCACTATTCCCCCTCTCAGCTCTTAAGGCACTTTTCCCCTCTCAGCTCTTAAGGCACTATTCCCCCCTCTCAGCCCTTATGGCACTATTCCCCCCTCTCAGCTCTTAAGGCACTATTCCCCATCTCAGCTCTTAAGTCACTATTCCCCCCTCTCAGCTCTTAAGGCACTATTCCCCCCTATCAGCCCTTATGGCACTATTCCCCCCTCTCAGCTCTTAAGGGACTATTCCCCCCTCTCAGCCCTTATGGCACTATTCCCCCCTCTCAGCTCTTAAGGCACTATTCCCCATCTCAGCTCTTAAGGCACTATTCTCCCCTCTCAGCTCTTAAGGGACTATTCCCCCCTCTCAGCCCTTATGGCACTATTCCCCCCTCTCAGCTCTTAAGGCACTATTCCCCATCTCAGCTCTTAAGGCACTATTCTCCCCTCTCAGCTCTTAAGGCACTATTCCCCCCTCTCAGCTTTTATGGCACTATTCCCCCTCTCAGCTCTTAAGGCACTATTCCCCCTCTCAGCTCTTAAGGCACTATTCCCCCCTCTCAGCTCTTAAGTCACTATTCCCCCCCTCTCAGCTCTTATGGCACTATTCCCCCTCTCAGCTCTTATGGCACTATTCCCCCCTCTCAGGTCTTATGGCACTATTCCCCCTCTCAGCTCTTATGGCACTATTCCCCCCCTCTCAGCTCTTAATCCACTATTCCCCCTCTCAGCTCTTAAAGCACTATTTCCCCCTCTCAGCTCTTATTGCACTATTCCCCCCTCTCAGCCCTTATGGCACTATTCCCCCCTCGCAGCTCTTAAGGGACTATTCCCCCCTCTCAGCCCTTATGGCACTATTCCCCCCTCTCAGCTCTTAAGGCACTATTCCCCCCTCTCAGCCCTTATGGCACTATTCCCCCCTCTCAGCTCTTAAGGGACTATTCCCCCCTCTCAGCCCTTATGGCACTATTCCCCCCTCTCAGCTCTTAAGGCACTATTCCTCCTCTCAGCTCTTAAGGCACTATTCTCCCCTCTCAGCTCTTAAGGCACTATTCCCCCCTCTCAGCTTTTATGGCACTATTCCCCCTCTCAGCTCTTAAGGCACTATTCCCCCCTCACAGCCCTTATGGCACTATTCCCCCCTCTCAGCTCTTAAGGCACTATTCCCCCTCTCAGCTCTTAAGGCACTTTTCCCCTCTCAGCTCTTAAGGCACTATTCCCCCCTCTCAGCCCTTATGGCACTATTCCCCCCTCTCAGCTCTTAAGGCACTATTCCCCATCTCAGCTCTTAAGTCACTATTCCCCCCTCTCAGCTCTTAAGGCACTATTCCCCCCTATCAGCCCTTATGGCACTATTCCCCCCTCTCAGCTCTTAAGGGACTATTCCCCCCTCTCAGCCCTTATGGCACTATTCCCCCCTCTCAGCTCTTAAGGCACTATTCCCCATCTCAGCTCTTAAGGCACTATTCCCCCCTCTCAGCTCTTAAGGCACTATTCCCCCCTCTCAGCCCTTATGGCACTATTCCCCCTTCTCAGCTCTTATTGCACTATTCTCCCCTCTCAGCCCTTATGGCACTATTCCCCCCTCTCAGCTCTTAAGGCACTATTCCCCCCTCTCAGCCCTTATGGCACTATTCCCCCCTCTCAGCTCTTAAGGGACTATTCCCCCCTCTCAGCCCTTATGGCACTATTCCCCCCTCTCAGCTCTTAAGGCACTATTCCTCCTCTCAGCTCTTAAGGCACTATTCTCCCCTCTCAGCTCTTAAGGCACTATTCCCCCCTCTCAGCTCTTAATGCACTATTCCCCCCTCTCAGCTCTTAAGGCACTATTCCCCCCTCTCAGCTCTTATGGCACTATTCCCCCCTCTCAGCTCTTAAAGCACTATTCCCCCCTCTCAGCCCTTATGGCACTTTTCCCCCCTCTCAGCTCTTATTGCACTATTCCCCCCTCTCAGCCCTTATGGCACTATTCCCCCCTCTCAGCTCTTAAGGGACTATTCCCCCCTCTCAGCCCTTATGGCACTATTCCCCCCCTCTCAGCTCTTAAGGCACTTTTCCCCTCTCAGCTCTTAAGGCACTATTCCCCCCTCTCAGCCCTTATGGCACTATTCCCCCCTCTCAGCTCTTATGGCACTATTCCCCCTTCTCAGCTCTTATGGCACTATTCCCCCCTATCAGCCCTTATGGCACTATTCCCCCCTCTCAGCTCTTAAGGGACTATTCCCCCCTCTCAGCCCTTATGGCACTATTCCCCCCTCTCAGCTCTTAAGGCACTATTCCCCATCTCAGCTCTTAAGGCACTATTCCCTCCTCTCAGCTCTTAAGGCACTATTCCCCCCTCTCAGCCCTTATGGCACTATTCCCCCTTCTCAGCTCTTATTGCACTATTCCCCCCTCTCAGCCCTTATGGCACTATTCCCCCCTCTCAGCTCTTAAGGCACTATTCCCCCCTCTCAGCCCTTATGGCACTATTCCCCCCTCTCAGCTCTTAAGGGACTATTCCCCCCTCTCAGCCCTTATGGCACTATTCCCCCCTCTCAGCTCTTAAGGCACTATTCCTCCTCTCAGCTCTTAAGGCACTATTCTCCCCTCTCAGCTCTTAAGGCACTATTCCCCCCTCTCAGCTTTTATGGCACTATTCCCCCTCTCAGCTCTTAAGGCACTATTCCCCCTCTCAGCTCTTAAGGCACTATTCCCCCCTCTCAGCTCTTAAGTCACTATTCCCCCCCTCTCAGCTCTTATGGCACTATTCCCCCCTCTCAGCCCTTATGGCACTATTCCCCCCTCGCAGCTCTTAAGGGACTATTCCCCCCTCTCAGCCCTTATGGCACTATTCCCCCCCTCTCAGCTCTTAAGGCACTTTTCCCCTCTCAGCTCTTAAGGCACTATTCCCCCCTCTCAGCCCTTATGGAACTATTCCCCCCTCTCAGCTTTTAAGGCACTATTCCCCATCTCAGCTCTTAAGTCACTATTCCCCCCTCTCAGCTCTTAAGGCACTATTCCCCCCTATCAGCCCTTATGGCACTATTCCCCCCTCTCAGCTCTTAAGGGACTATTCCCCCCTCTCAGCCCTTATGGCACTATTCCCCCCTCTCAGCTCTTAAGGCACTATTCCCCATCTCAGCTCTTATGGCACTATTCCCCCCTCTCAGCTCTTAAGGGACTATTCCCCCCTCTCAGCCCTTATGGCACTATTCCCCCCCTCTCAGCTCTTAAGGCACTTTTCCCCTCTCAGCTCTTAAGGCACTATTCCCCCCTCTCAGCCCTTATGGCACTATTCCCCCCTCTCAGCTCTTAAGGCACTATTCCCCATCTCAGCTCTTAAGTCACTATTCCCCCCTCTCAGCTCTTAAGGCACTATTCCCCCCTATCAGCCCTTATGGCACTATTCCCCCCTCTCAGCCCTTATGGCACTATTCCCCCTTCTCAGCTCTTATTGCACTATTCCCCCCTCTCAGCCCTTATGGCACTATTCCCCCCTCTCAGCTCTTAAGGCACTATTCCCCCCTCTCAGCCCTTATGGCACTATTCCCCCCTCTCAGCTCTTAAGGGACTATTCCCCCCTCTCAGCCCTTATGGCACTATTCCCCCCTCTCAGCTCTTAAGGCACTATTCCTCCTCTCAGCTCTTAAGGCACTATTCTCCCCTCTCAGCTCTTAAGGCACTATTCCCCCCTCTCAGCTTTTATGGCACTATTCCCCCTCTCAGCTCTTAAGGCACTATTCCCCCCTCACAGCCCTTATGGCACTATTCCCCCCTCGCAGCTCTTAAGGGACTATTCCCCCCTCTCAGCCCTTATGGCACTATTCCCCCCCTCTCAGCTCTTAAGGCACTTTTCCCCTCTCAGCTCTTAAGGCACTATTCCCCCCTCTCAGCCCTTATGGAACTATTCCCCCCTCTCAGCTTTTAAGGCACTATTCCCCATCTCAGCTCTTAAGTCACTATTCCCCCCTCTCAGCTCTTAAGGCACTATTCCCCCCTATCAGCCCTTATGGCACTATTCCCCCCTCTCAGCTCTTAAGGGACTATTCCCCCCTCTCAGCCCTTATGGCACTATTCCCCCCTCTCAGCTCTTAAGGCACTATTCCCCATCTCAGCTCTTAAGGCACTATTCCCCCCTCTCAGCTCTTAAGGCACTATTCCCCCCTCTCAGCCCTTATGGCACTATTCCCCCTTCTCAGCTCTTATTGCACTATTCTCCCCTCTCAGCCCTTATGGCACTATTCCCCCCTCTCAGCTCTTAAGGCACTATTCCCCCCTCTCAGCCCTTATGGCACTATTCCCCCCTCTCAGCTCTTAAGGGACTATTCCCCCCTCTCAGCCCTTATGGCACTATTCCCCCCTCTCAGCTCTTAAGGCACTATTCCTCCTCTCAGCTCTTAAGGCACTATTCTCCCCTCTCAGCTCTTAAGGCACTATTCCCCCCTCTCAGCTTTTATGGCACTATTCCCCCTATCAGCTCTTAAGGCACTATTCCCCCTCTCAGCTCTTAAGGCACTATTCCCCCCTCTCAGCTCTTAAGTCACTATTCCCCCCTCTCAGCTCTTATGGCACTATTCCCCCTCTCAGCTCTTATGGCACTATTCCCCCCTCTCAGGTCTTATGGCACTATTCCCCCTCTCAGCTCTTATGGCACTATTCCCCCCCTCTCAGCTCTTAAGGCACTATTCCCCCTCTCAGCTCTTAAAGCACTATTTCCCCCTCTCAGCCCTTATGGCACTATTCCCCCCTCTCAGCTCTTAAGGCACTATTCCCCATCTCAGCTCTTTGTCACTATTCCCCCCTCTCAGCTCTTAAGGCACTATTCCCCCTCTCAGCCCTTATGGCACTATTCCCCCCTCTCAGCTCTTAAGGGACTATTCCCCCCTCTCAGCCCTTATGGCACTATTCCCCCCTCTCAGCTCTTAAGGCACTATTCCCCATCTCAGCTCTTAAGGCACTATTCCCCCCTCTCAGCTCTTAAGGCACTATTCCCCCCTCTCAGCCCTTATGGCACTATTCCCCCTTCTCAGCTCTTATTGCACTATTCCCCCCTCTCAGCCCTTATGGCACTATTCCCCCCTCTCAGCTCTTAAGGCACTATTCCCCCCTCTCAGCCCTTATGGCACTATTCCCCCCTCTCAGCTCTTAAGGGACTATTCCCCCCTCTCAGCCCTTATGGCACTATTCCCCCCTCTCAGCTCTTAAGGCACTATTCCTCCTCTCAGCTCTTAAGGCACTATTCTCCCCTCTCAGCTCTTAAGGCACTATTCCCCCCTCTCAGCTTTTATGGCACTATTCCCCCTCTCAGCTCTTAAGGCACTATTCCCCCTCTCAGCTCTTAAGGCACTATTCCCCCCTCTCAGCTCTTAAGTCACTATTCCCCCCCTCTCAGCTCTTATGGCACTATTCCCCCTCTCAGCTCTTATGGCACTATTCCCCCCTCTCAGGTCTTATGGCACTATTCCCCCTCTCAGCTCTTATGGCACTATTCCCCCCCTCTCAGCTCTTAAGGCACTATTCCCCCTCTCAGCTCTTAAGGGACTATTCCCCCCTCTCAGCCCTTATGGCACTATTCCCCCCCTCTCAGCTCTTAAGGCACTTTTCCCCTCTCAGCTCTTAAGGCACTATTCCCCCCTCTCAGCCCTTATGGCACTATTCCCCCCTCTCAGCTCTTAAGGCACTATTCCCCATCTCAGCTCTTAAGTCACTATTCCCCCCTCTCAGCTCTTAAGGCACTATTCCTCCTCTCAGCTCTTAAGGCACTATTCTCCCCTCTCAGCTCTTAAGGCACTATTCCCCCCTCTCAGCTTTTATGGCACTATTCCCCCTCTCAGCTCTTAAGGCACTATTCCCCCCTCACAGCCCTTATGGCACTATTCCCCCCTCTCAGCTCTTAAGGCACTATTCCCCCTCTCAGCTCTTAAGGCACTTTTCCCCTCTCAGCTCTTAAGGCACTATTCCCCCCTCTCAGCCCTTATGGCACTATTCCCCCTCTCAGCTCTTAAGGCACTATTCCCCATCTCAGCTCTTAAGTCACTATTCCCCCCTCTCAGCTCTTAAGGCACTATTCCCCCCTATCAGCCCTTATGGCACTATTCCCCCCTCTCAGCTCTTAAGGGACTATTCCCCCCTCTCAGCCCTTATGGCACTATTCCCCCCTCTCAGCTCTTAAGGCACTATTCCCCATCTCAGCTCTTAAGGCACTATTCCCCCCTCTCAGCTCTTAAGGCACTATTCCCCCCTCTCAGCCCTTATGGCACTATTCCCCCTTCTCAGCTCTTATTGCACTATTCCCCCCTCTCAGCCCTTATGGCACTATTCCCCCCTCTCAGCTCTTAAGGCACTATTCCCCCCTCTCAGCCCTTATGGCACTATTCCCCCCTCTCAGCTCTTAAGGGACTATTCCCCCCTCTCAGCCCTTATGGCACTATTCCCCCCTCTCAGCTCTTAAGGCACTATTCCTCCTCTCAGCTCTTAAGGCACTATTCTCCCCTCTCAGCTCTTAAGGCACTATTCCCCCCTCTCAGCTTTTATGGCACTATTCCCCCTCTCAGCTCTTAAGGCACTATTCCCCCTCTCAGCTCTTAAGGCACTATTCCCCCCTCTCAGCTCTTAAGTCACTATTCCCCCCCTCTCAGCTCTTATGGCACTATTCCCCCTCTCAGCTCTTATGGCACTATTCCCCCCTCTCAGGTCTTATGGCACTATTCCTCCTCTCAGCTCTTATGGCACTATTCCCCCCCTCTCAGCTCTTAAGGCACTATTCCCCCTCTCAGCTCTTAAAGCACTATTTCCCCCTCTCAGCCCTTATGGCACTATTCCCCCCTCTCAGCTCTTAAGGCACTATTCCCCATCTCAGCTCTTAAGTCACTATTCCCCCCTCTCAGCTCTTAAGGCACTATTCCCCCCTATCAGCCCTTATGGCACTATTCCCCCCTCTCAGCTCTTAAGGGACTATTCCCCCCTCTCAGCCCTTATGGCACTATTCCCCCCTCTCAGCTCTTAAGGCACTATTCCCCATCTCAGCTCTTAAGGCACTATTCCCCCCTCTCAGCTCTTAAGGCACTATTCCCCCCTCTCAGCCCTTATGGCACTATTCCCCCATCTCAGCTCTTAAGTCACTATTCCCCCCTCTCAGCTCTTAAGGCACTATTCCCCCCTATCAGCCCTTATGGCACTATTCCCCCCTCTCAGCTCTTAAGGGACTATTCCCCCCTCTCAGCCCTTATGGCACTATTCCCCCCTCTCAGCTCTTAAGGCACTATTCCCCATCTCAGCTCTTAAGGCACTATTCCCCCTCTCAGCTCTTAAGGCACTATTCCCCCCTCTCAGCCCTTATGGCACTATTCCCCCTTCTCAGCTCTTATTGCACTATTCCCCCCTCTCAGCCCTTATGGCACTATTCCCCCCTCTCAGCTCTTAAGGGACTATTCCCCCCTCTCAGCTCTTAAGGCACTATTCCCCCCTCTCAGCTTTTATGGCACTATTCCCCCTCTCAGCTCTTAAGGCACTATTCCCCCTCTCAGCTCTTAAGGCACTATTCCCCCCTCTCAGCTCTTAAGTCACTATTCCCCCCCTCTCAGCTCTTATGGCACTATTCCCCCTCTCAGCTCTTATGGCACTATTCCCCCCTCTCAGGTCTTATTGCACTATTCCCCCCTCTCAGCCCTTATGGCACTATTCCCCCCTCTCAGCTCTTAAGGGACTATTCCCCCCTCTCAGCCCTTATGGCACTATTCCCCCCCTCTCAGCTCTTAAGGCACTTTTCCCCTCTCAGCTCTTAAGGCACTATTCCCCCCTCTCAGCCCTTATGGAACTATTCCCCCCTCTCAGCTTTTAAGGCACTATTCCCCATCTCAGCTCTTAAGTCACTATTCCCCCCTCTCAGCTCTTAAGGCACTATTCCCCCCTATCAGCCCTTATGGCACTATTCCCCCCTCTCAGCTCTTAAGGGACTATTCCCCCCTCTCAGCCCTTATGGCACTATTCCCCCCTCTCAGCTCTTAAGGCACTATTCCCCATCTCAGCTCTTATGGCACTATTCCCCCCTCTCAGCTCTTAAGGGACTATTCCCCCCTCTCAGCCCTTATGGCACTATTCCCCCCCTCTCAGCTCTTAAGGCACTTTTCCCCTCTCAGCTCTTAAGGCACTATTCCCCCCTCTCAGCCCTTATGGCACTATTCCCCCCTATCAGCCCTTATGGCACTATTCCCCCCTCTCAGCCCTTATGGCACTATTCCCCCTTCTCAGCTCTTATTGCACTATTCCCCCCTCTCAGCCCTTATGGCACTATTCCCCCCTCTCAGCTCTTAAGGCACTATTCCCCCCTCTCAGCCCTTATGGCACTATTCCCCCCTCTCAGCTCTTAAGGGACTATTCCCCCCTCTCAGCCCTTATGGCACTATTCCCCCCTCTCAGCTCTTAAGGCACTATTCCTCCTCTCAGCTCTTAAGGCACTATTCTCCCCTCTCAGCTCTTAAGGCACTATTCCCCCCTCTCAGCTTTTATGGCACTATTCCCCCTCTCAGCTCTTAAGGCACTATTCCCCCCTCACAGCTTTTATGGCACTATTCCCCCTCTCAGCTCTTAAGGCACTATTCCCCCTCTCAGCTCTTAAGGCACTATTCCCCCCTCTCAGCTCTTAAGTCACTATTCCCCCCCTCTCAGCTCTTATGGCACTATTCCCCCTCTCAGCTCTTATGGCACTATTCCCCCCTCTCAGGTCTTATGGCACTATTCCCCCTCTCAGCTCTTATGGCACTATTCCCCCCCTCTCAGCTCTTAAGGCACTATTCCCCCTCTCAGCTCTTAAAGCACTATTTCCCCCTCTCAGCCCTTATGGCACTATTCCCCCCTCTCAGCTCTTAAGGCACTATTCCCCATCTCAGCTCTTAAGTCACTATTCCCCCCTCTCAGCTCTTAAGGCACTATTCCCCCCTATCAGCCCTTATGGCACTATTCCCCCCTCTCAGCTCTTAAGGGACTATTCCCCCCTCTCAGCCCTTATGGCACTATTCCCCCCTCTCAGCTCTTAAGGCACTATTCCCCATCTCAGCTCTTAAGGCACTATTCCCCCCTCTCAGCTCTTAAGGCACTATTCCCCCCTCTCAGCCCTTATGGCACTATTCCCCCATCTCAGCTCTTAAGTCACTATTCCCCCCTCTCAGCTCTTAAGGCACTATTCCCCCCTATCAGCCCTTATGGCACTATTCCCCCCTCTCAGCTCTTAAGGGACTATTCCCCCCTCTCAGCCCTTATGGCACTATTCCCCCCTCTCAGCTCTTAAGGCACTATTCCCCATCTCAGCTCTTAAGGCACTATTCCCCCTCTCAGCTCTTAAGGCACTATTCCCCCCTCTCAGCCCTTATGGCACTATTCCCCCTTCTCAGCTCTTATTGCACTATTCCCCCCTCTCAGCCCTTATGGCACTATTCCCCCCTCTCAGCTCTTAAGGGACTATTCCCCCCTCTCAGCTCTTAAGGCACTATTCCCCCCTCTCAGCTTTTATGGCACTATTCCCCCTCTCAGCTCTTAAGGCACTATTCCCCCTCTCAGCTCTTAAGGCACTATTCCCCCCTCTCAGCTCTTAAGTCACTATTCCCCCCCTCTCAGCTCTTATGGCACTATTCCCCCTCTCAGCTCTTATGGCACTATTCCCCCCTCTCAGGTCTTATTGCACTATTCCCCCCTCTCAGCCCTTATGGCACTATTCCCCCCTCTCAGCTCTTAAGGGACTATTCCCCCCTCTCAGCCCTTATGGCACTATTCCCCCCCTCTCAGCTCTTAAGGCACTTTTCCCCTCTCAGCTCTTAAGGCACTATTCCCCCCTCTCAGCCCTTATGGAACTATTCCCCCCTCTCAGCTTTTAAGGCACTATTCCCCATCTCAGCTCTTAAGTCACTATTCCCCCCTCTCAGCTCTTAAGGCACTATTCCCCCCTATCAGCCCTTATGGCACTATTCCCCCCTCTCAGCTCTTAAGGGACTATTCCCCCCTCTCAGCCCTTATGGCACTATTCCCCCCTCTCAGCTCTTAAGGCACTATTCCCCATCTCAGCTCTTATGGCACTATTCCCCCCTCTCAGCTCTTAAGGGACTATTCCCCCCTCTCAGCCCTTATGGCACTATTCCCCCCCTCTCAGCTCTTAAGGCACTTTTCCCCTCTCAGCTCTTAAGGCACTATTCCCCCCTCTCAGCCCTTATGGCACTATTCCCCCCTATCAGCCCTTATGGCACTATTCCCCCCTCTCAGCCCTTATGGCACTATTCCCCCTTCTCAGCTCTTATTGCACTATTCCCCCCTCTCAGCCCTTATGGCACTATTCCCCCCTCTCAGCTCTTAAGGCACTATTCCCCCCTCTCAGCCCTTATGGCACTATTCCCCCCTCTCAGCTCTTAAGGGACTATTCCCCCCTCTCAGCCCTTATGGCACTATTCCCCCCTCTCAGCTCTTAAGGCACTATTCCTCCTCTCAGCTCTTAAGGCACTATTCTCCCCTCTCAGCTCTTAAGGCACTATTCCCCCCTCTCAGCTTTTATGGCACTATTCCCCCTCTCAGCTCTTAAGGCACTATTCCCCCCTCACAGCCCTTATGGCACTATTCCCCCCTCTCAGCTCTTAAGGCACTATTCCCCCTCTCAGCTCTTAAGGCACTTTTCCCCTCTCAGCTCTTAAGGCACTATTCCCCCCTCTCAGCCCTTATGGCACTATTCCCCCCTCTCAGCTCTTAAGGCACTATTCCCCATCTCAGCTCTTAAGTCACTATTCCCCCCTCTCAGCTCTTAAGGCACTATTCCCCCCTATCAGCCCTTATGGCACTATTCCCCCCTCTCAGCTCTTAAGGGACTATTCCCCCCTCTCAGCCCTTATGGCACTATTCCCCCCTCTCAGCTCTTAAGGCACTATTCCCCATCTCAGCTCTTAAGGCACTATTCTCCCCTCTCAGCTCTTAAGGCACTATTCCCCCCTCTCAGCTTTTATGGCACTATTCCCCCTCTCAGCTCTTAAGGCACTATTCCCCCTCTCAGCTCTTAAGGCACTATTCCCCCCTCTCAGCTCTTAAGTCACTATTCCCCCCCTCTCAGCTCTTATGGCACTATTCCCCCTCTCAGCTCTTATGGCACTATTCCCCCCTCTCAGGTCTTATGGCACTATTCCCCCTCTCAGCTCTTATGGCACTATTCCCCCCCTCTCAGCTCTTAAGGCACTATTCCCCCTCTCAGCTCTTAAAGCACTATTTCCCCCTCTCAGCCCTTATGGCACTATTCCCCCCTCTCAGCTCTTAAGGCACTATTCCCCATCTCAGCTCTTAAGTCACTATTCCCCCCTCTCAGCTCTTAAGGCACTATTCCCCCCTCTCAGCCCTTATGGCACTATTCCCCCCTCTCAGCTCTTAAGGGACTATTCCCCCCTCTCAGCCCTTATGGCACTATTCCCCCCTCTCAGCTCTTAAGGCACTATTCCCCATCTCAGCTCTTAAGGCACTATTCCCCCCTCTCAGCTCTTAAGGCACTATTCCCCCCTCTCAGCCCTTATGGCACTATTCCCCCTTCTCAGCTCTTATTGCACTATTCCCCCCTCTCAGCCCTTATGGCACTATTCCCCCCTCTCAGCTCTTAAGGCACTATTCCCCCCTCTCAGCCCTTATGGCACTATTCCCCCCTCTCAACTCTTAAGGGACTATTCCCCCCTCTCAGCCCTTATGGCACTATTCCCCCCTCTCAGCTTTTAAGGCACTATTCCTCCTCTCAGCTCTTAAGGCACTATTCTCCCCTCTCAGCTCTTAAGGCACTATTCCCCCCCTCTCAGCTCTTATGACACTATTCCCCCTCTCAGCTCTTATGGCACTATTCCCCCCTCTCAGGTCTTATGGCACTATTCCCCCTCTCAGCTCTTATGGCACTATTCCCCCCCTCTCAGCTCTTAAGGCACTATTCCCCCTCTCAGCTCTTAAAGCACTATTTCCCCCTCTCAGCTCTTATTGCACTATTCCCCCCTCTCAGCCCTTATGGCACTATTCCCCCCTCTCAGCTCTTAAGGGACAATTCCCCCCTCTCAGCCCTTATGGCACTATTCCCCCCCTCTCAGCTCTTAAGGCACTTTTCCCCTCTCAGCTCTTAAGGCACTATTCCCCCCTCTCAGCCCTTATGGAACTATTCCCCCCTCTCAGCTTTTAAGGCACTATTCCCCATCTCAGCTCTTAAGTCACTATTCCCCCTCTCAGCTCTTAAGGCACTATTCCCCCCTCTCAGCCCTTATGGCACTATTCCCCCTTCTCAGCTCTTATTGCACTATTCCCCCCTCTCAGCCCTTATGGCACTATTCCCCCCTCTCAGCTCTTAAGGCACTATTCCCCCCTCTCAGCCCTTATGGCACTATTCCCCCCTCTCAGCTCTTAAGGGACTATTCCCCCCTCTCAGCCCTTATGGCACTATTCCCCCCTCTCAGCTCTTAAGGCACTATTCCTCCTCTCAGCTCTTAAGGCACTATTCTCCCCTCTCAGCTCTTAAGGCACTATTCCCCCCTCTCAGCTTTTATGGCACTATTCCCCCTCTCAGCTCTTAAGGCACTATTCCCCCCTCTCAGCTCTTAAGTCACTATTCCCCCCTCTCAGCTCTTATGACACTATTCCCCCTCTCAGCTCTTATGGCACTATTCCCCCCTCTCAGGTCTTATGGCACTATTCCCCCTCTCAGCTCTTATGGCACTATTCCCCCCCTCTCAGCTCTTAAGGCACTATTCCCCCCTCTCAGCCCTTATGGCACTATTCCCCCCTCTCAGCCCTTATGGCACTATTCCCCCCCTCTCAGCTCTTAAGGCACTTTTCCCCTCTCAGCTCTTAAGGCACTATTCCCCCCTCTCAGCCCTTATGGAACTATTCCCCCCTCTCAGCTTTTAAGGCACTATTCCCCATCTCAGCTCTTAAGTCACTATTCCCCCTCTCAGCTCTTAAGGCACTATTCCCCCCTATCAGCCCTTATGGCACTATTCCCCCCTCTCAGCTCTTAAGGGACTATTCCCCCCTCTCAGCCCTTATGGCACTATTCCCCCCTCTCAGCTCTTAAGGCACTATTCCCCATCTCAGCTCTTAAGTCACTATTCCCCCCCTCTCAGCTCTTATGGCACTATTCCCTACTCTCAGCCCTTATGGCGCTATTCCCCCCCTCTCAGCTCTTAAGGCACTTTTCCCCCCTCTCAGCTCTTATGGCACTATTCCCCCCTCTCAGCTCTTAAGGCACTATTCCCCCTCTCAGCCCTTATGGCACTATTCCCCCCTCTCAGCTCTTAAGGCACTATTCCCCCCTCTCAGCCCTTATGGTACTTTTCCCTCCTCTCAGGTCTTATTGCACTATTCCCCCTCTCAGCCCTTATGGCACTATTCCCCCCTCTCAGCTCTTAAGGGACTATTCCCCCCTCTCAGCCCTTATGGCACTATTCCCCCTCTCAGCTCTTAAGGCACTATTCCCCCCTCTCAGCTCTTAAGGGCCTATTCCCCCCTCTAAGCTCTCATGGCACTATTCCCCCCTCTCAGCCCTTATGGCACTATTCCCCCTTCTCAGCTCTTATTGCACTATTCCCCCCTCTCAGCTCTTAAGGCACTATTCTCCCCTCTCAGCTCTTAAGGCACTATTCCCCCCTCTAAGCCCTTATGGCACTTTCCCCCCCTCTCAGCTCTTATTGCACTATTCCCCCCTCTCAGCCCTTATGGCACTATTCCCCCCTCTCAGCCCTTATGGCACTATTCCCCCCTCTCAGCTCTTGTTGCACTATTCCCCCCTCTCAGCTCTTAAGGGCCTATTCCCCCCTCTAAGCTCTCATGGTACTATTCCCCCCTCTCAGCCCTTATGGCACTATTCCCCCCTCTCAGCCCTTATGGCACTATTCCCCCTCTCAGCTCTTATGACACTATTCCCCCCTCTCAGCTTTTATGGCACTATTCCCCCCCTCTCAGCTCTTAAGGCACTATTCCCCCTCTCAGCTCTTAAAGCACTATTTCCCCCTCTCAGCTCTTAAGGGACTATTCCCCCCTCTAAGCTCTTATTGCACTATTCCCCCCTCTCAGCTCTTAAGGCACTATTCCCCCCTCTCAGCTCTTATGGCACTATTCCCCCCTCTCAGCACTTATGGCACTATTCTCCCTCTCAGCTCTTATGACACTATTCCCCCTCTCAGCTCTTAAGGCACTATTCCCCCTCTCAGCTCTTAAGGCACTATTCCCCCCTCTCAGCTCTTAAGTCAATATTCCCCCCCTCTCAGCTCTTAAGGCACTATTCCCCCTCTCAGCCCTTATGGCACTTTTCCCCCATCTCAGATCTTATTGCACTATTCCCCCCTCTCAGCCCTTATGACACTATTCCCCCCTCTCAGCTCTTAAGGGACTATTCCCCCCTCTCAGCCCTTATGGCACTATTCCCCCTTCTCAGCTCTTATTGCACTATTCCCCCCTCTCAGCCCTTATGGCACTATTCCCCCCTCTCAGCTCTTAAGGCACTATTCCCCCCTCTCAGCCCTTATGGCACTATTCCCCCCTCTCAGCTCTTAAGGGACTATTCCCCCCTCTCAGCCCTTATGGCACTATTCCCCCCTCTCAGCTCTTAAGGCACTATTCCTCCTCTCAGCTCTTAAGGCACTATTCTCCCCTCTCAGCTCTTAAGGCACTATTCCCCCCTCTCAGCTTTTATGGCACTATTCCCCCTCTCAGCTCTTAAGGCACTATTCCCCCCTCTCAGCTCTTAAGTCACTATTCCCCCCTCTCAGCTCTTATGACACTATTCCCCCTCTCAGCTCTTATGGCACTATTCCCCCCTCTCAGGTCTTATGGCACTATTCCCCCTCTCAGCTCTTATGGCACTATTCCCCCCCTCTCAGCTCTTAAGGCACTATTCCCCCTCTCAGCTCTTAAAGCACTATTTCCCCCTCTCAGCTCTTATTGCACTATTCCCCCCTCTCAGCCCTTATGGCACTATTCCCCCCTCTCAGCTCTTAAGGGACTATTCCCCCCTCTCAGCCCTTATGGCACTATTCCCCCCCTCTCAGCTCTTAAGGCACTTTTCCCCTCTCAGCTCTTAAGGCACTATTCCCCACTCTCAGCCCTTATGGAACTATTCCCCCCTCTCAGCTTTTAAGGCACTATTCCCCATCTCAGCTCTTAAGTCACTATTCCCCCTCTCAGCTCTTAAGGCACTATTCCCCCCTATCAGCCCTTATGGCACTATTCCCCCCTCTCAGCTCTTAAGGGACTATTCCCCCCTCTCAGCCCTTATGGCACTATTCCCCCCTCTCAGCTCTTAAGGCACTATTCCCCATCTCAGCTCTTAAGTCACTATTCCCCCCCTCTCAGCTCTTATGGCACTATTCCCTACTCTCAGCCCTTATGGCGCTATTCCCCCCCTCTCAGCTCTTAAGGCACTTTTCCCCCCTCTCAGCTCTTATGGCACTATTCCCCCCTCTCAGCTCTTAAGGCACTATTCCCCCTCTCAGCCCTTATGGCACTATTCCCCCCTCTCAGCTCTTAAGGCACTATTCCCCCCTCTCAGCCCTTATGGTACTTTTCCCTCCTCTCAGGTCTTATTGCACTATTCCCCCTCTCAGCCCTTATGGCACTATTCCCCCCTCTCAGCTCTTAAGGGACTATTCCCCCCTCTCAGCCCTTATGGCACTATTCCCCCTCTCAGCTCTTAAGGCACTATTCCCCCCTCTCAGCTCTTAAGGGCCTATTCCCCCCTCTAAGCTCTCATGGCACTATTCCCCCCTCTCAGCCCTTATGGCACTATTCCCCCTTCTCAGCTCTTATTGCACTATTCCCCCCTCTCAGCTCTTAAGGCACTATTCTCCCCTCTCAGCTCTTAAGGCACTATTCCCCCCTCTAAGCCCTTATGGCACTTTCCCCCCCTCTCAGCTCTTATTGCACTATTCCCCCCTCTCAGCCCTTATGGCACTATTCCCCCCTCTCAGCCCTTATGGCACTATTCCCCCCTCTCAGCTCTTGTTGCACTATTCCCCCCTCTCAGCTCTTAAGGGCCTATTCCCCCCTCTAAGCTCTCATGGTACTATTCCCCCCTCTCAGCCCTTATGGCACTATTCCCCCCTCTCAGCCCTTATGGCACTATTCCCCCTCTCAGCTCTTATGACACTATTCCCCCCTCTCAGCTTTTATGGCACTATTCCCCCCCTCTCAGCTCTTAAGGCACTATTCCCCCTCTCAGCTCTTAAAGCACTATTTCCCCCTCTCAGCTCTTAAGGGACTATTCCCCCCTCTAAGCTCTTATTGCACTATTCCCCCCTCTCAGCTCTTAAGGCACTATTCCCCCCTCTCAGCTCTTATGGCACTATTCCCCCCTCTCAGCACTTATGGCACTATTCTCCCTCTCAGCTCTTATGACACTATTCCCCCCTCTCAGCTCTTAAGGCACTATTCCCCCTCTCAGCTCTTAAGGCACTATTCCCCCCTCTCAGCTCTTAAGTCAATATTCCCCCCCTCTCAGCTCTTAAGGCACTATTCCCCCTCTCAGCCCTTATGGCACTTTTCCCCCATCTCAGCTCTTATTGCACTATTCCCCCCTCTCAGCCCTTATGACACTATTCCCCCCTCTCAGCTCTTAAGGGACTATTCCCCCCTCTCAGCCCTTATGGCACTATTCCCCCCCTCTCAGCTCTTAAGGCACTATTCCCCCTCTCAACTCTTAAGGCACTATTCCCCCCTCTCAGCCCTTATGGCACTATTCCCCCCTCTCAGCCCTTATGGCACTATTCCCCCTCTCAGCTCTTAAGTCACTATTCCCCCCTCTCAGCTCTTATGGCACTATTCCCTACTCTCAGCCCTTATGGCGCTATTCCCCCCTCTCAGCTCTTAAGGGACTATTCCCCCTCTAAGCTCTTATGGCACTATTCCCCCCTCTCAGCTCTTAAGGCACTATTCCCCCTCTCAGCCCTTATGGCACTATTCCCCCCTCTCAGCTCTTAAGGCACTATTCCCCCCTCTCAGCCCTTATGGCACTTTTCCCTCCTCTCAGGTCTTATTGCACTATTCCCCCTCTCAGCCCTTATGGCACTATTCCCCCCTCTCAGCCCTTATGGCACTATTCCCCCTCTCAGCTCTTAAGGCACTATTCTCCCCTCTCAGCTCTTAAGGCACTATTCCCCCCTCTCAGCTCTTAAGGGACTATTCCCCCCTCTAAGCTCTTATGGCAGTATTCCCCCCTCTCAGCTCTTAAGGCAGTATTCTCCCCTCTCAGCTCTTAAGGCACTATTCCCCCCTCTCAGCTCTTATTGCACTATTCCCCCCTCTCAGCCCTTATGGCATTATTCCCCATTCTCAGCTCTTAAGTCACTTTTCCCCCCTCTCAGCTATTATGGAACTATTCCCCCTCTCAGCTCTTATGGCTCTATTCCCCCCTCTCAGGTCTCATGGCACTATTCCCCCCCTCTCAGCTCTTAAGGGACTATTCCCCCCTCTAAGCTCTTATTGCACTATTCCCCCCTCTCAGCTCTTAAGGGACTTTTCCCCCTCTCAGCTCTTATGACACTATTCCCCCTCTCAGCTTGTATGGCACTATTCCCCCCTCTCAGCTCTTAAGGCACTATTCCCCCTCTCAGCTCTTAAAGCACTATTTCCCCCTCTCAGCTCTTAAGGGACTATTCCCCCCTCTAAGCTCTTATGGCACTATTCCCCCCTCTCAGGTCTTATGGCACTATTCCCCCCTCTCAGCTATTAAGGCACTATTCTCCCCTCTCAGCTTTTAAGGCACTATTCCCCCCTCTCAGCTCTTAATGCACTATTCCCCCCTGTCAGCTCTTAAGGCACTATTCTCCCCTCTCAGCTCTTAAGGGCCTATTCCCCCCTCTCAGCCCTTATGGCACTATTCCCCCTCTCAGCCCTTATGGCACTATTCCCCCTCTCAGCTCTTATGACACTATTCCCCCCTCTCAGCTTTTATGGCACTATTCCCCCCTCTCAGCTCTTAAGGCACTATTCCCCCTCTCAGCTCTTAAGGCACTATTCCCCCCTCTCAACTCTTAAGGGACTATTCCCCCCTCTAAGCTCTAATGGCATTTTCCCCCCCTCTCAGCTCTTAAGGCACTATTCTCCCCTCTCAGCTCTTATTGCACTATTCCCCCCTCTCAGCCCTTATGGCACTATTCCCCCCTCTCAGCTCTTAAGGGACTATTCTCCCCTCTCAGCCCTTATGGGACTATTCCCCCCTCTCAGCTCTTAAGGCACTATTCCCCCTCTCAGCTCTTAAAGCACTATTCCCCCCTCTCAGCTCTTAAGGGCCTATTCCCCCCTCTAAGCTCTCATGGCACTATTCCCCCCTCTCAGCCCTTATGGCACTATTCCCCCTCTCAGCTCTTAAAGCACTATTCCCCCCTCTCAGCTCTTAAGGGCCTATTCCCCCCTCTAAGCTCTCATGGCACTATTCCCCCTCTCAGCTCTTATGACACTATTCCCCCCTCTCAGCTTTTATGGCACTATTCCCCCCCTCTCAGCTCTTAAGGCACTATTCCCCCTCTCAGCTCTTAAAGCACTATTTCCCCCTCTCAGCTCTTAAGGGACTATTCCCCCCTCTAAGCTCTTATTGCACTATTCCCCCCTCTCAGCTCTTAAGGCACTATTCCCCCCTCTCAGCTCTTATGGCACTATTCCCCCTCTCAGCTCTTAAGTCAATATTCCCCCCCTCTCAGCTCTTAAGGCACTATTCCCCCTCTCAGCCCTTATGGCACTTTTCCCCCATCTCAGCTCTTATTGCACTATTCCCCCCTCTCAGCCCTTATGACACTATTCCCCCCTCTCAGCTCTTAAGGGACTATTCCCCCCTCTCAGCCCTTATGGCACTATTCCCCCCCTCTCAGCTCTTAAGGCACTATTCCCCCTCTCAACTCTTAAGGCACTATTCCCCCCTCTCAGCCCTTATGGCACTATTCCCCCCTCTCAGCCCTTATGGCACTATTCCCCCTCTCAGCTCTTAAGTCACTATTCCCCCCCTCTCAGCTCTTATGGCACTATTCCCTACTCTCAGCCCTTATGGCGCTATTCCCCCTCTCAGCTCTTAAGGGACTATTCCCCCTCTAAGCTCTTATGGCACTATTCCCCCCTCTCAGCTCTTAAGGCACTATTCCCCCTCTCAGCCCTTATGGCACTATTCCCCCCTCTCAGCTCTTAAGGCACTATTCCCCTCTCAGCTCTTAAGGCACTATTCCCCCCTCTCAGCCCTTATGGAACTATTCCCCCCTCTCAGCTTTTAAGGCACTATTCCCCATCTCAGCTCTTAAGTCACTATTCCCCCCTCTCAGCTCTTAAGGCACTATTCCCCCCTATCAGCCCTTATGGCACTATTCCCCCCTCTCAGCTCTTAAGGGACTATTCCCCCCTCTCAGCCCTTATGGCACTATTCCCCCCTCTCAGCTCTTAAGGCACTATTCCTCCTCTCAGCTCTTAAGGCACTATTCTCCCCTCTCAGCTCTTAAGGCACTATTCCCCCCTCTCAGCTTTTATGGCACTATTCCCCCTCTCAGCTCTTAAGGCACTATTCCCCCCTCACAGCCCTTATGGCACTATTCCCCCCTCTCAGCCCTTAAGGCACTATTCCCCCCTCTCAGCTCTTAAGGGACTATTCCCCCCTCTCAGCTCTTAAGGCACTATTCCCCCCTCTAAGCCCTTATGGCACTTTCCCCCCCTCTCAGCTCTTATTGCACTATTCCCCCCTCTCAGCCCTTATGGCACTATTCCCCCCTCTCAGCCCTTATGGCACTATTCCCCCCTCTCAGCTCTTGTTGCACTATTCCCCCCTCTCAGCTCTTAAGGGCCTATTCCCCCCTCTAAGCTCTCATGGTACTATTCCCCCCTCTCAGCCCTTATGGCACTATTCCCCCCTCTCAGCCCTTATGGCACTATTCCCCCTCTCAGCTCTTATGACACTATTCCCCCCTCTCAGCTTTTATGGCACTATTCCCCCCCTCTCAGCTCTTAAGGCACTATTCCCCCTCTCAGCTCTTAAAGCACTATTTCCCCCTCTCAGCTCTTAAGGGACTATTCCCCCCTCTAAGCTCTTATTGCACTATTCCCCCCTCTCAGCTCTTAAGGCACTATTCCCCCCTCTCAGCTCTTATGGCACTATTCCCCCCTCTCAGCACTTATGGCACTATTCTCCCTCTCAGCTCTTATGACACTATTCCCCCCTCTCAGCTCTTAAGGCACTATTCCCCCTCTCAGCTCTTAAGGCACTATTCCCCCCTCTCAGCTCTTAAGTCAATATTCCCCCCCCTCTCAGCTCTTAAGGCACTATTCCCCCTCTCAGCCCTTATGGCACTTTTCCCCCATCTCAGCTCTTATTGCACTATTCCCCCCTCTCAGCCCTTATGACACTATTCCCCCCTCTCAGCTCTTAAGGGACTATTCCCCCCTCTCAGCCCTTATGGCACTATTCCCCCCCTCTCAGCTCTTAAGGCACTATTCCCCCTCTCAACTCTTAAGGCACTATTCCCCCCTCTCAGCCCTTATGGCACTATTCCCCCCTCTCAGCCCTTATGGCACTATTCCCCCTCTCAGCTCTTAAGTCACTATTCCCCCCTCTCAGCTCTTATGGCACTATTCCCTACTCTCAGCCCTTATGGCGCTATTCCCCCCTCTCAGCTCTTAAGGGACTATTCCCCCTCTAAGCTCTTATGGCACTATTCCCCCCTCTCAGCTCTTAAGGCACTATTCCCCCTCTCAGCCCTTATGGCACTATTCCCCCCTCTCAGCTCTTAAGGCACTATTCCCCCCTCTCAGCCCTTATGGCACTTTTCCCTCCTCTCAGGTCTTATTGCACTATTCCCCCTCTCAGCCCTTATGGCACTATTCCCCCCTCTCAGCTCTTAAGGGACTATTCCCCCCTCTCAGCCCTTATGGCACTATTCCCCCTCTCAGCTCTTAAGGCACTATTCTCCCCTCTCAGCTCTTAAGGCACTATTCCCCCCTCTCAGCTCTTAAGGGACTATTCCCCCCTCTAAGCTCTTATGGCAGTATTCCCCCCTCTCAGCTCTTAAGGCAGTATTCTCCCCTCTCAGCTCTTAAGGCACTATTCCCCCCTCTCAGCTCTTATTGCACTATTCCCCCCTCTCAGCCCTTATGGCATTATTCCCCATTCTCAGCTCTTAAGTCACTTTTCCCCCCTCTCAGCTATTATGGAACTATTCCCCCTCTCAGCTCTTATGGCTCTATTCCCCCCTCTCAGGTCTCATGGCACTATTCCCCCCCTCTCAGCTCTTAAGGGACTATTCCCCCCTCTAAGCTCTTATTGCACTATTCCCCCCTCTCAGCTCTTAAGGGACTTTTCCCCCTCTCAGCTCTTATGACACTATTCCCCCGCTCAGCTTGTATGGCACTATTCCCCCCTCTCAGCTCTTAAGGCACTATTCCCCCTCTCAGCTCTTAAAGCACTATTTCCCCCTCTCAGCTCTTAAGGGACTATTCCCCCCTCTAAGCTCTTATGGCACTATTCCCCCCTCTCAGGTCTTATGGCACTATTCCCCCCTCTCAGCTATTAAGGCACTATTCTCCCCTCTCAGCTTTTAAGGCACTATTCCCCCCTCTCAGCTCTTAATGCACTATTCCCCCCTGTCAGCTCTTAAGGCACTATTCTCCCCTCTCAGCTCTTAAGGGCCTATTCCCCCCTCTCAGCCCTTATGGCACTATTCCCCCTCTCAGCCCTTATGGCACTATTCCCCCTCTCAGCTCTTATGACACTATTCCCCCCTCTCAGCTTTTATGGCACTATTCCCCCCTCTCAGCTCTTAAGGCACTATTCCCCCTCTCAGCTCTTAAGGCACTATTCCCCCCTCTCAACTCTTAAGGGACTATTCCCCCCTCTAAGCTCTAATGGCATTTTCCCCCCCTCTCAGCTCTTAAGGCACTATTCTCCCCTCTCAGCTCTTCAGGCACTATTCCCCCCTCTAAGCCCTTATGGCACTTTTCCCCCCTCTCAGCTCTTATTGCACTATTCCCCCCTCTCAGCCCTTATGGCACTATTCCCCCCTCTCAGCTCTTAAGGGACTATTCTCCCCTCTCAGCCCTTATGGGACTATTCCCCCCTCTCAGCTCTTAAGGCACTATTCCCCCTCTCAGCTCTTAAAGCACTATTCCCCCCTCTCAGCTCTTAAGGGCCTATTCCCCCCTCTAAGCTCTCATGGCACTATTCCCCCCTCTCAGCCCTTATGGCACTATTCCCCCTCTCAGCTCTTAAAGCACTATTCCCCCCTCTCAGCTCTTAAGGGCCTATTCCCCCCTCTAAGCTCTCATGGCACTATTCCCCCTCTCAGCTCTTATGACACTATTCCCCCCTCTCAGCTTTTATGGCACTATTCCCCCCCTCTCAGCTCTTAAGGCACTATTCCCCCTCTCAGCTCTTAAAGCACTATTTCCCCCTCTCAGCTCTTAAGGGACTATTCCCCCCTCTAAGCTCTTATTGCACTATTCCCCCCTCTCAGCTCTTAAGGCACTATTCCCCCCTCTCAGCTCTTATGGCACTATTCCCCCTCTCAGCTCTTAAGTCAATATTCCCCCCCTCTCAGCTCTTAAGGCACTATTCCCCCTCTCAGCCCTTATGGCACTTTTCCCCCATCTCAGCTCTTATTGCACTATTCCCCCCTCTCAGCCCTTATGACACTATTCCCCCCTCTCAGCTCTTAAGGGACTATTCCCCCCTCTCAGCCCTTATGGCACTATTCCCCCCCTCTCAGCTCTTAAGGCACTATTCCCCCTCTCAACTCTTAAGGCACTATTCCCCCCTCTCAGCCCTTATGGCACTATTCCCCCCTCTCAGCCCTTATGGCACTATTCCCCCTCTCAGCTCTTAAGTCACTATTCCCCCCCTCTCAGCTCTTATGGCACTATTCCCTACTCTCAGCCCTTATGGCGCTATTCCCCCTCTCAGCTCTTAAGGGACTATTCCCCCTCTAAGCTCTTATGGCACTATTCCCCCCTCTCAGCTCTTAAGGCACTATTCCCCCTCTCAGCCCTTATGGCACTATTCCCCCCTCTCAGCTCTTAAGGCACTATTCCCCTCTCAGCTCTTAAGGCACTATTCCCCCCTCTCAGCCCTTATGGAACTATTCCCCCCTCTCAGCTTTTAAGGCACTATTCCCCATCTCAGCTCTTAAGTCACTATTCCCCCCTCTCAGCTCTTAAGGCACTATTCCCCCCTATCAGCCCTTATGGCACTATTCCCCCCTCTCAGCTCTTAAGGGACTATTCCCCCCTCTCAGCCCTTATGGCACTATTCCCCCCTCTCAGCTCTTAAGGCACTATTCCTCCTCTCAGCTCTTAAGGCACTATTCTCCCCTCTCAGCTCTTAAGGCACTATTCCCCCCTCTCAGCTTTTATGGCACTATTCCCCCTCTCAGCTCTTAAGGCACTATTCCCCCCTCACAGCCCTTATGGCACTATTCCCCCCTCTCAGCCCTTAAGGCACTATTCCCCCCTCTCAGCTCTTAAGGGACTATTCCCCCCTCTCAGCTCTTAAGGCACTATTCTCCCCTCTCAGCTCTTAAGGCACTATTCCCCCCTCTCAGCTTTTATGGCACTATTCCCCCTCTCAGCTCTTAAGGCACTATTCCCCCCTCACAGCCCTTATGGCACTATTCCCCCCTCTCAGCTCTTAAGGCACTATTCCCCCTCTCAGCTCTTAAGGCACTATTCCCCCCTCTCAGCTCTTAAGTCACTATTCCCCCCTCTCAGCTCTTAAGGCACTATTCCTCCTCTCAGCTCTTAAGGCACTATTCTCCCCTCTCAGCTCTTAAGGCACTATTCCCCCCTCTCAGCTTTTATGGCACTATTCCCCCTCTCAGCTCTTAAGGCACTATTCCCCCCTCTCAGCTCTTATGGCACTATTCCCCCCCTCTCAGCTCTTAAGGCACTATTCCCCCTCTCAGCTCTTAAAGCACTATTTCCCCCTCTCAGCTCTTAAGGGACTATTCCCCCCTCTAAGCTCTTATGGCACTATTCCCCCCTCTCAGCTCTTAAGGCACTATTCTCCCCTCTCAGCTCTTAAGGCACTATTCCCCCCGCTAAGCCCTTATGGCACTATTCCCCCCTCTCAGCTCTTAATGCACTATTCCCCCCTCTCAGCTCTTAAGGCACTATTCCCCCCTCTCAGCTCTTATTGCACTATTCCCCCCTCTCAGCCCTTATGGCACTATTCCCCCCTCTCAGCTCTTAAGGCACTATTCCCCCCTCTCAGCCCTTATGGCACTATTCCCCCCTCTCAGCTCTTAAGGGACTATTCCCCCCTCTCAGCTCTTAAGGCACTATTCCCCCCTGTCAGCTCTTATGGCACTATTCCCCCCTCTCAGCTCTTAAGGCACTATTCCCCCCTCTCAGCCCTTATGGCACTTTTCCCCCCTCTCAGCTCTTATTGCACTATTCCCCCCTCTCAGCCCTTATGGCACTATTCCCCCCTCTCAGCTCTTAAGGGACTATTCCCCCATCTCAGCCCTTATGGCACTATTCCCCCCCTCTCAGCTCTTAAGGCACTTTTCCCCTCTCAGCTCTTAAGGCACTATTCCCCCCTCTCAGCCCTTATGGCACTATTCCCCCCTCTCAGCTCTTAAGGCACTATTCCCCATCTCAGCTCTTAAGTCACTATTCCCCCCTCTCAGCTCTTAAGGCACTATTCCCCCCTATCAGCCCTTATGGCACTATTCCCCCCTCTCAGCTCTTAAGGGACTATTCCCCCCTCTCAGCCCTTATGGCACTATTCCCCCCTCTCAGCTCTTAAGGCACTATTCCCCATCTCAGCTCTTAAGGCACTATTCCCCCCTCTCAGCTCTTAAGGCACTATTCCCCCCTCTCAGCCCTTATGGCACTATTCCCCCTTCTCAGCTCTTATTGCACTATTCCCCCCTCTCAGCCCTTATGGCACTATTCCCCCCTCTCAGCTCTTAAGGCACTATTCCCCCCTGTCAGCTCTTATGGCACTATTCCCCCCTCTCAGCTCTTAAGGCACTATTCCCCCCTCTCAGCCCTTATGGCACTTTTCCCCCCTCTCAGCTCTTATTGCACTATTCCCCCCTCTCAGCCCTTATGGCACTATTCCCCCTCTCAGCTCTTAAGGCACTATTCCCCCCTCACGGCCCTTATGGCACTATTCCCCCCTCTCAGCTCTTAAGGCACTATTCCCCCTCTCAGCTCTTAAGTCACTATTCCCCCCCTCTCAGCTCTTATGGCACTATTCCCTACTCTCAGCCCTTATGGCGCTATTCCCCCCTCTCAGCTCTTAAGGGACTATTCCCCCTCTAAGCTCTTATGGCACTATTCCCCCCTCTCAGATCTTAAGGCACTATTCCCCCCTCTCAGCCCTTATGGCACTATTCCCCCTCTCAGCTCTTAAGGCACTATTCCCCCCTCACAGCCCTTATGGCACTATTCCCCCCTCTCAGCTCTTAAGGCACTATTCCCCCTCTCAGCTCTTAAGTCACTATTCCCCCCTCTCAGCTCTTATGGCACTATTCCCTACTCTCAGCCCTTATGGCGCTATTCCCCCCTCTCAGCTCTTAAGGCACTATTCCCCCTCTCAGCCCTTATGGCACTATTCCCCCCTCTCAGATCTTAAGGCACTATTCCCCCCTCTCAGCCCTTATGGCACTTTTCCCTCCTCTCAGGTCTTATTGCACTATTCCCCCTCTCAGCCCTTATGGCACTATTCCCCCCTCTCAGCTCTTAAGGGACTATTCCCCCCTCTCAGCCCTTATGGCACTATTCCCCCTCTCAGCTCTTAAGGCACTATTCTCCCCTCTCAGCTCTTAAGGCACTATTCCCCCCTCTCAGCTCTTAAGGGACTATTCCCCCCTCTAAGCTCTTATGGCAGTATTCCCCCCTCTCAGCTCTTAAGGCACTATTCTCCCCTCTCAGCTCTTAAGGCACTATTCCCCCCTCTCAGCTCTTATTGCACTATTCCCCCCTCTCAGCCCTTATGGCATTATTCCCCATTCTCAGCTCTTAAGTCACTTTTCCCCCCTCTCAGCTATTATGGAACTATTCCCCCTCTCAGCTCTTATGGCTCTATTCCCCCCTCTCAGGTCTCATGGCACTATTCCCCCCCTCTCAGCTCTTAAGGGACTATTCCCCCCTCTAAGCTCTTATTGCACTATTCCCCCCTCTCAGCTCTTAAGGGACTTTTCCCCCTCTCAGCTCTTATGACACTATTCCCCCTCTCAGCTTGTATGGCACTATTCCCCCCTCTCAGCTCTTAAGGCACTATTCCCCCACTCAGCTCTTAAAGCACTATTTCCCCCTCTCAGCTCTTAAGGGACTATTCCCCCCTCTAAGCTCTTATGGCACTATTCCCCCCTCTCAGGTCTTATGGCACTATTCCCCCCTCTCAGCTATTAAGGCACTATTCTCCCCTCTCAGCTTTTAAGGCACTATTCCCCCCTCTCAGCTCTTAATGCACTATTCCCCCCTGTCAGCTCTTAAGGCACTATTCTCCCCTCTCAGCTCTTAAGGGCCTATTCCCCCCTCTCAGCCCTTATGGCACTATTCCCCCCCTCAGCCCTTATGGCACTATTCCCCCTCTCAGCTCTTATGACACTATTCCCCCCTCTCAGCTTTTATGGCACTATTCCCCCCTCTCAGCTCTTAAGGCACTATTCCCCCTCTCAGCTCTTAAGGCACTATTCCCCCCTCTCAACTCTTAAGGGACTATTCCCCCCTCTAAGCTCTAATGGCATTTTTCCCCCCTCTCAGCTCTTAAGGCACTATTCTCCCCTCTCAGCTCTTCAGGCACTATTCCCCCCTCTAAGCCCTTATGGCACTTTTCCCCCCTCTCAGCTCTTATTGCACTATTCCCCCCTCTCAGCCCTTATGGCACTATTCCCCCCTCTCAGCTCTTAAGGGACTATTCTCCCCTCTCAGCCCTTATGGGACTATTCCCCCCTCTCAGCTCTTAAGGCACTATTCCCCCTCTCAGCTCTTAAAGCACTATTCCCCCCTCTCAGCTCTTAAGGGCCTATTCCCCCCTCTAAGCTCTCATGGCACTATTCCCCCCTCTCAGCCCTTATGGCACTATTCCCCCTCTCAGCTCTTAAAGCACTATTCCCCCCTCTCAGCTCTTAAGGGCCTATTCCCCCCTCTAAGCTCTCATGGCACTATTCCCCCTCTCAGCTCTTATGACACTATTCCCCCCTCTCAGCTTTTATGGCACTATTCCCCCCCTCTCAGCTCTTAAGGCACTATTCCCCCTCTCAGCTCTTAAAGCACTATTTCCCCCTCTCAGCTCTTAAGGGACTATTCCCCCCTCTAAGCTCTTATTGCACTATTCCCCCCTCTCAGCTCTTAAGGCACTATTCCCCCCTCTCAGCTCTTATGGCACTATTCCCCCTCTCAGCTCTTAAGTCAATATTCCCCCCCTCTCAGCTCTTAAGGCACTATTCCCCCTCTCAGCCCTTATGGCACTTTTCCCCCATCTCAGCTCTTATTGCACTATTCCCCCCTCTCAGCCCTTATGACACTATTCCCCCCTCTCAGCTCTTAAGGGACTATTCCCCCCTCTCAGCCCTTATGGCACTATTCCCCCCCTCTCAGCTCTTAAGGCACTATTCCCCCTCTCAACTCTTAAGGCACTATTCCCCCCTCTCAGCCCTTATGGCACTATTCCCCCCTCTCAGCCCTTATGGCACTATTCCCCCTCTCAGCTCTTAAGTCACTATTCCCCCCCTCTCAGCTCTTATGGCACTATTCCCTACTCTCAGCCCTTATGGCGCTATTCCCCCTCTCAGCTCTTAAGGGACTATTCCCCCTCTAAGCTCTTATGGCACTATTCCCCCCTCTCAGCTCTTAAGGCACTATTCCCCCTCTCAGCCCTTATGGCACTATTCCCCCCTCTCAGCTCTTAAGGCACTATTCCCCTCTCAGCTCTTAAGGCACTATTCCCCCCTCTCAGCCCTTATGGAACTATTCCCCCCTCTCAGCTTTTAAGGCACTATTCCCCATCTCAGCTCTTAAGTCACTATTCCCCCCTCTCAGCTCTTAAGGCACTATTCCCCCCTATCAGCCCTTATGGCACTATTCCCCCCTCTCAGCTCTTAAGGGACTATTCCCCCCTCTCAGCCCTTATGGCACTATTCCCCCCTCTCAGCTCTTAAGGCACTATTCCTCCTCTCAGCTCTTAAGGCACTATTCTCCCCTCTCAGCTCTTAAGGCACTATTCCCCCCTCTCAGCTTTTATGGCACTATTCCCCCTCTCAGCTCTTAAGGCACTATTCCCCCCTCACAGCCCTTATGGCACTATTCTCCCCTCTCAGCTCTTAAGGCACTATTCCCCCCTCTCAGCTTTTATGGCACTATTCCCCCTCTCAGCTCTTAAGGCACTATTCCCCCCTCACAGCCCTTATGGCACTATTCCCCCCTCTCAGCTCTTAAGGCACTATTCCCCCTCTCAGCTCTTAAGGCACTATTCCCCCCTCTCAGCTCTTAAGTCACTATTCCCCCCTCTCAGCTCTTAAGGCACTATTCCTCCTCTCAGCTCTTAAGGCACTATTCTCCCCTCTCAGCCCTTATGGGACTATTCCCCCCTCTCAGCTCTTAAGGCACTATTCCCCCTCTCAGCTCTTAAAGCACTATTCCCCCCTCTCAGCTCTTAAGGGCCTATTCCCCCCTCTAAGCTCTCATGGCACTATTCCCCCCTCTCAGCCCTTATGGCACTATTCCCCCTCTCAGCTCTTAAAGCACTATTCCCCCCTCTCAGCTCTTAAGGGCCTATTCCCCCCTCTAAGCTCTCATGGCACTATTCCCCCTCTCAGCTCTTATGACACTATTCCCCCCTCTCAGCTTTTATGGCACTATTCCCCCCCTCTCAGCTCTTAAGGCACTATTCCCCCTCTCAGCTCTTAAAGCACTATTTCCCCCTCTCAGCTCTTAAGGGACTATTCCCCCCTCTAAGCTCTTATTGCACTATTCCCCCCTCTCAGCTCTTAAGGCACTATTCCCCCCTCTCAGCTCTTATGGCACTATTCCCCCTCTCAGCTCTTAAGTCAATATTCCCCCCCTCTCAGCTCTTAAGGCACTATTCCCCCTCTCAGCCCTTATGGCACTTTTCCCCCATCTCAGCTCTTATTGCACTATTCCCCCCTCTCAGCCCTTATGACACTATTCCCCCCTCTCAGCTCTTAAGGGACTATTCCCCCCTCTCAGCCCTTATGGCACTATTCCCCCCCTCTCAGCTCTTAAGGCACTATTCCCCCTCTCAACTCTTAAGGCACTATTCCCCCCTCTCAGCCCTTATGGCACTATTCCCCCCTCTCAGCCCTTATGGCACTATTCCCCCTCTCAGCTCTTAAGTCACTATTCCCCCCCTCTCAGCTCTTATGGCACTATTCCCTACTCTCAGCCCTTATGGCGCTATTCCCCCTCTCAGCTCTTAAGGGACTATTCCCCCTCTAAGCTCTTATGGCACTATTCCCCCCTCTCAGCTCTTAAGGCACTATTCCCCCTCTCAGCCCTTATGGCACTATTCCCCCCTCTCAGCTCTTAAGGCACTATTCCCCTCTCAGCTCTTAAGGCACTATTCCCCCCTCTCAGCCCTTATGGAACTATTCCCCCCTCTCAGCTTTTAAGGCACTATTCCCCATCTCAGCTCTTAAGTCACTATTCCCCCCTCTCAGCTCTTAAGGCACTATTCCCCCCTATCAGCCCTTATGGCACTATTCCCCCCTCTCAGCTCTTAAGGGACTATTCCCCCCTCTCAGCCCTTATGGCACTATTCCCCCCTCTCAGCTCTTAAGGCACTATTCCTCCTCTCAGCTCCTAAGGCACTATTCTCCCCTCTCAGCTCTTAAGGCACTATTCCCCCCTCTCAGCTTTTATGGCACTATTCCCCCTCTCAGCTCTTAAGGCACTATTCCCCCCTCACAGCCCTTATGGCACTATTCCCCCCTCTCAGCCCTTAAGGCACTATTCCCCCCTCTCAGCTCTTAAGGGACTATTCCCCCCTCTCAGCTCTTAAGGCACTATTCTCCCCTCTCAGCTCTTAAGGCACTATTCCCCCCTCTCAGCTTTTATGGCACTATTCCCCCTCTCAGCTCTTAAGGCACTATTCCCCCCTCACAGCCCTTATGGCACTATTCCCCCCTCTCAGCTCTTAAGGCACTATTCCCCCTCTCAGCTCTTAAGGCACTATTCCCCCCTCTCAGCTCTTAAGTCACTATTCCCCCCTCTCAGCTCTTAAGGCACTATTCCTCCTCTCAGCTCTTAAGGCACTATTCTCCCCTCTCAGCTCTTAAGGCACTATTCCCCCCTCTCAGCTTTTATGGCACTATTCCCCCTCTCAGCTCTTAAGGCACTATTCCCCCCTCTCAGCTCTTATGGCACTATTCCCCCCCTCTCAGCTCTTAAGGCACTATTCCCCCTCTCAGCTCTTAAAGCACTATTTCCCCCTCTCAGCTCTTAAGGGACTATTCCCCCCTCTCAGCTCTTAAGGGACTATTCCCCCATCTCAGCCCTTATGGCACTATTCCCCCCCTCTCAGCTCTTAAGGCACTTTTCCCCTCTCAGCTCTTAAGGCACTATTCCCCCCTCTCAGCCCTTATGGCACTATTCCCCCCTCTCAGCTCTTAAGGCACTATTCCCCATCTCAGCTCTTAAGTCACTATTCCCCCCTCTCAGCTCTTAAGGCACTATTCCCCCCTATCAGCCCTTAAGGCACTATTCCCCCCTGTCAGCTCTTATGGCACTATTCCCCCCTCTCAGCTCTTAAGGCACTATTCCCCCCTCTCAGCCCTTATGGCACTTTTCCCCCCTCTCAGCTCTTATTGCACTATTCCCCCCTCTCAGCCCTTATGGCACTATTCCCCCCTCTCAGCTCTTAAGGGACTATTCCCCCATCTCAGCCCTTATGGCACTATTCCCCCCCTCTCAGCTCTTAAGGCACTTTTCCCCTCTCAGCTCTTAAGGCACTATTCCCCCCTCTCAGCCCTTATGGCACTATTCCCCCCTCTCAGCTCTTAAGGCACTATTCCCCATCTCAGCTCTTAAGTCACTATTCCCCCCTCTCAGCTCTTAAGGCACTATTCCCCCCTATCAGCCCTTATGGCACTATTCCCCCCTCTCAGCTCTTAAGGGACTATTCCCCCCTCTCAGCCCTTATGGCACTATTCCCCCCTCTCAGCTCTTAAGGCACTATTCCCCATCTCAGCTCTTAAGGCACTATTCCCCCCTCTCAGCTCTTAAGGCACTATTCCCCCCTCTCAGCCCTTATGGCACTATTCCCCCCTCTCAGCTCTTAAGGCACTATTCCCCCCTCTCAGCCCTTATGGCACTATTCCCCCCTCTCAGCTCTTAAGGGACTATTCCCCCCTCTCAGCTCTTAAGGCACTATTCCCCCCTGTCAGCTCTTATGGCACTATTCCCCCCTCTCAGCTCTTAAGGCACTATTCCCCCCTCTCAGCCCTTATGGCACTTTTCCCCCCTCTCAGCTCTTATTGCACTATTCCCCCCTCTCAGCCCTTATGGCACTATTCCCCCCTCTCAGCTCTTAAGGGACTATTCCCCCATCTCAGCCCTTATGGCACTATTCCCCCCCTCTCAGCTCTTAAGGCACTTTTCCCCTCTCAGCTCTTAAGGCACTATTCCCCCCTCTCAGCCCTTATGGCACTATTCCCCCCTCTCAGCTCTTAAGGCACTATTCCCCATCTCAGCTCTTAAGTCACTATTCCCCCCTCTCAGCTCTTAAGGCACTATTCCCCCCTATCAGCCCTTATGGCACTATTCCCCCCTCTCAGCTCTTAAGGGACTATTCCCCCCTCTCAGCCCTTATGGCACTATTCCCCCCTCTCAGCTCTTAAGGCACTATTCCCCATCTCAGCTCTTAAGGCACTATTCCCCCCTCTCAGCTCTTAAGGCACTATTCCCCCCTCTCAGCCCTTATGGCACTATTCCCCCTTCTCAGCTCTTATTGCACTATTCCCCCCTCTCAGCCCTTATGGCACTATTCCCCCCTCTCAGCTCTTAAGGCACTATTCCCCCCTGTCAGCTCTTATGGCACTATTCCCCCCTCTCAGCTCTTAAGGCACTATTCCCCCCTCTCAGCCCTTATGGCACTTTTCCCCCCTCTCAGCTCTTATTGCACTATTCCCCCCTCTCAGCCCTTATGGCACTATTCCCCCTCTCAGCTCTTAAGGCACTATTCCCCCCTCACGGCCCTTATGGCACTATTCCCCCCTCTCAGCTCTTAAGGCACTATTCCCCCTCTCAGCTCTTAAGTCACTATTCCCCCCCTCTCAGCTCTTATGGCACTATTCCCTACTCTCAGCCCTTATGGCGCTATTCCCCCCTCTCAGCTCTTAAGGGACTATTCCCCCTCTAAGCTCTTATGGCACTATTCCCCCCTCTCAGATCTTAAGGCACTATTCCCCCCTCTCAGCCCTTATGGCACTATTCCCCCTCTCAGCTCTTAAGGCACTATTCCCCCCTCACAGCCCTTATGGCACTATTCCCCCCTCTCAGCTCTTAAGGCACTATTCCCCCTCTCAGCTCTTAAGTCACTATTCCCCCCTCTCAGCTCTTATGGCACTATTCCCTACTCTCAGCCCTTATGGCGCTATTCCCCCCTCTCAGCTCTTAAGGCACTATTCCCCCTCTCAGCCCTTATGGCACTATTCCCCCCTCTCAGATCTTAAGGCACTATTCCCCCCTCTCAGCCCTTATGGCACTTTTCCCTCCTCTCAGGTCTTATTGCACTATTCCCCCTCTCAGCCCTTATGGCACTATTCCCCCCTCTCAGCTCTTAAGGGACTATTCCCTCCTCTCAGCCCTTATGGCACTATTCCCCCTCTCAGCTCTTAAGGCACTATTCTCCCCTCTCAGCTCTTAAGGCACTATTCCCCCCTCTCAGCTCTTAAGGGACTATTCCCCCCTCTAAGCTCTTATGGCAGTATTCCCCCCTCTCAGCTCTTAAGGCACTATTCTCCCCTCTCAGCTCTTAAGGCACTATTCCCCCCTCTCAGCTCTTATTGCACTATTCCCCCCTCTCAGCCCTTATGGCATTATTCCCCATTCTCAGCTCTTAAGTCACTTTTCCCCCCTCTCAGCTATTATGGAACTATTCCCCCTCTCAGCTCTTATGGCTCTATTCCCCCCTCTCAGGTCTCATGGCACTATTCCCCCCCTCTCAGCTCTTAAGGGACTATTCCCCCCTCTAAGCTCTTATTGCACTATTCCCCCCTCTCAGCTCTTAAGGGACTTTTCCCCCTCTCAGCTCTTATGACACTATTCCCCCTCTCAGCTTGTATGGCACTATTCCCCCCTCTCAGCTCTTAAGGCACTATTCCCCCTCTCAGCTCTTAAAGCACTATTTCCCCCTCTCAGCTCTTAAGGGACTATTCCCCCCTCTAAGCTCTTATGGCACTATTCCCCCCTCTCAGGTCTTATGGCACTATTCCCCCCTCTCAGCTATTAAGGCACTATTCTCCCCTCTCAGCTTTTAAGGCACTATTCCCCCCTCTCAGCTCTTAATGCACTATTCCCCCCTGTCAGCTCTTAAGGCACTATTCTCCCCTCTCAGCTCTTAAGGGCCTATTCCCCCCTCTCAGCCCTTATGGCACTATTCCCCCTCTCAGCCCTTATGGCACTATTCCCCCTCTCAGCTCTTATGACACTATTCCCCCCTCTCAGCTTTTATGGCACTATTCCCCCCTCTCAGCTCTTAAGGCACTATTCCCCCTCTCAGCTCTTAAGGCACTATTCCCCCCTCTCAACTCTTAAGGGACTATTCCCCCCTCTAAGCTCTAATGGCATTTTTCCCCCCTCTCAGCTCTTAAGGCACTATTCTCCCCTCTCAGCTCTTCAGGCACTATTCCCCCCTCTAAGCCCTTATGGCACTTTTCCCCCCTCTCAGCTCTTATTGCACTATTCCCCCCTCTCAGCCCTTATGGCACTATTCCCCCCTCTCAGCTCTTAAGGGACTATTCTCCCCTCTCAGCCCTTATGGGACTATTCCCCCCTCTCAGCTCTTAAGGCACTATTCCCCCTCTCAGCTCTTAAAGCACTATTCCCCCCTCTCAGCTCTTAAGGGCCTATTCCCCCCTCTAAGCTCTCATGGCACTATTCCCCCCTCTCAGCCCTTATGGCACTATTCCCCCTCTCAGCTCTTAAAGCACTATTCCCCCCTCTCAGCTCTTAAGGGCCTATTCCCCCCTCTAAGCTCTCATGGCACTATTCCCCCTCTCAGCTCTTATGACACTATTCCCCCCTCTCAGCTTTTATGGCACTATTCCCCCCCTCTCAGCTCTTAAGGCACTATTCCCCCTCTCAGCTCTTAAAGCACTATTTCCCCCTCTCAGCTCTTAAGGGACTATTCCCCCCTCTAAGCTCTTATTGCACTATTCCCCCCTCTCAGCTCTTAAGGCACTATTCCCCCCTCTCAGCTCTTATGGCACTATTCCCCCTCTCAGCTCTTAAGTCAATATTCCCCCCCTCTCAGCTCTTAAGGCACTATTCCCCCTCTCAGCCCTTATGGCACTTTTCCCCCATCTCAGCTCTTATTGCACTATTCCCCCCTCTCAGCCCTTATGACACTATTCCCCCCTCTCAGCTCTTAAGGGACTATTCCCCCCTCTCAGCCCTTATGGCACTATTCCCCCCCTCTCAGCTCTTAAGGCACTATTCCCCCTCTCAACTCTTAAGGCACTATTCCCCCCTCTCAGCCCTTATGGCACTATTCCCCCCTCTCAGCCCTTATGGCACTATTCCCCCTCTCAGCTCTTAAGTCACTATTCCCCCCCTCTCAGCTCTTATGGCACTATTCCCTACTCTCAGCCCTTATGGCGCTATTCCCCCTCTCAGCTCTTAAGGGACTATTCCCCCTCTAAGCTCACATGGCACTATTCCCCCTCTCAGCTCTTATGACACTATTCCCCCCTCTCAGCTTTTATGGCACTATTCCCCCCCTCTCAGCTCTTAAGGCACTATTCCCCCTCTCAGCTCTTAAAGCACTATTTCCCCCTCTCAGCTCTTAAGGGACTATTCCCCCCTCTAAGCTCTTATTGCACTATTCCCCCCTCTCAGCTCTTAAGGCACTATTCCCCCCTCTCAGCTCTTATGGCACTATTCCCCCTCTCAGCTCTTAAGTCAATATTCCCCCCCTCTCAGCTCTTAAGGCACTATTCCCCCTCTCAGCCCTTATGGCACTTTTCCCCCATCTCAGCTCTTATTGCACTATTCCCCCCTCTCAGCCCTTATGACACTATTCCCCCCTCTCAGCTCTTAAGGGACTATTCCCCCCTCTCAGCCCTTATGGCACTATTCCCCCCCTCTCAGCTCTTAAGGCACTATTCCCCCTCTCAACTCTTAAGGCACTATTCCCCCCTCTCAGCCCTTATGGCACTATTCCCCCCTCTCAGCCCTTATGGCACTATTCCCCCTCTCAGCTCTTAAGTCACTATTCCCCCCCTCTCAGCTCTTATGGCACTATTCCCTACTCTCAGCCCTTATGGCGCTATTCCCCCTCTCAGCTCTTAAGGGACTATTCCCCCTCTAAGCTCTTATGGCACTATTCCCCCCTCTCAGCTCTTAAGGCACTATTCCCCCTCTCAGCCCTTATGGCACTATTCCCCCCCTCTCAGCTCTTAAGGCACTTTTCCCCTCTCAGCTCTTAAGGCACTATTCCCCCCTCTCAGCCCTTATGGAACTATTCCCCCCTCTCAGCTTTTAAGGCACTATTCCCCATCTCAGCTCTTAAGTCACTATTCCCCCCTCTCAGCTCTTAAGGCACTATTCCCCCCTATCAGCCCTTATGGCACTATTCCCCCCTCTCAGCTCTTAAGGGACTATTCCCCCCTCTCAGCCCTTATGGCACTATTCCCCCCTCTCAGCTCTTAAGGCACTATTCCCCATCTCAGCTCTTAAGGCACTATTCCCCCCTCTCAGCTCTTAAGGCACTATTCCCCCCTCTCAGCCCTTATGGCACTATTCCCCCTTCTCAGCTCTTATTGCACTATTCCCCCCTCTCAGCCCTTATGGCACTATTCCCCCCTCTCAGCTCTTAAGGCACTATTCCCCCCTCTCAGCCCTTATGGCACTATTCCCCCCTCTCAGCTCTTAAGGGACTATTCCCCCCTCTCAGCCCTTATGGCACTATTCTCCCCTCTCAGCTCTTAAGGCACTATTCTCCCCTCTCAGCTCTTAAGGCACTATTCCCCCCTCTCAGCTTTTATGGCACTATTCCCCCTCTCAGCTCTTAAGGCACTATTCCCCCCTCACAGCCCTTATGGCACTATTCCCCCTCTCAGCTCTTAAGGCACTATTCCCCCTCTCAGCTCTTAAGGCACTATTCCCCCCTCTCAGCTCTTAAGTCACTATTCTCCCCTCTCAGCTCTTAAGGCACTATTCCCCCCTCTCAGCTTTTATGGCACTATTCCCCCTCTCAGCTCTTAAGGCACTATTCCCCCTCACAGCCCTTATGGCACTATTCCCCCCTCTCAGCTCTTAAGGCACTATTCCCCCTCTCAGCTCTTAAGGCACTATTCCCCCCTCTCAGCTCTTATGGCACTATTCCCCCTCTCAGCTCTTATGGCACTATTCCCCCCTCTCAGCTCTTAAGGCACTATTCTCCCCTCTCAGCTCTTAAGGCACTATTCCCCCCGCTAAGCCCTTATGGCACTATTCCCCCCTCTCAGCTCTTAATGCACTATTCCCCCCTATCAGCTCTTAAGGCACTATTCCCCCCTCTCAGCTCTTATTGCACTATTCCCCCCTCTCAGCCCTTATGGCACTATTCCCCCCTCTCAGCTCTTAAGGCACTATTCCCCCCTCTCAGCCCTTATGGCACTATTCCCCCCTCTCAGCTCTTAAGGGACTATTCCCCCCTCTCAGCTCTTAAGGCACTATTCCCCCCTGTCAGCTCTTATGGCACTATTCCCCCCTCTCAGCTCTTAAGGCACTATTCCCCCCTCTCAGCCCTTATGGCACTTTTCCCCCCTCTCAGCTCTTATTGCACTATTCCCCCCTCTCAGCCCTTATGGCACTATTCCCCCCTCTCAGCTCTTAAGGGACTATTCCCCCCTCTCAGCCCTTATGGCACTATTCCCCCCCTCTCAGCTCTTAAGGCACTTTTCCCCTCTCAGCTCTTAAGGCACTATTCCCCCCTCTCAGCCCTTATGGCACTATTCCCCCCTCTCAGCTCTTAAGGCACTATTCCCCATCTCAGCTCTTAAGTCACTATTCCCCCCTCTCAGCTCTTAAGGCACTATTCCCCCCTATCAGCCCTTATGGCACTATTCCCCCCTCTCAGCTCTTAAGGCACTATTCCCCATCTCAGCTCTTAAGGCACTATTCCCCCCTCTCAGCTCTTAAGGCACTATTCCCCCCTCTCAGCCCTTATGGCACTATTCCCCCTTCTCAGCTCTTATTGCACTATTCCCCCCTCTCAGCCCTTATGGCACTATTCCCCCCTCTCAGCTCTTAAGGGCCTATTCCCCCCTCTAAGCTCTCATGGCACTATTCCCCCTCTCAGCTCTTATGACACTATTCCCCCCTCTCAGGTTTTATGGCACTATTCCCCCCCTCTCAGCTCTTAAGGCACTATTCCCCCTCTCAGCTCTTAAAGCACTATTTCCCCCTCTCAGCTCTTAAGGGACTATTCCCCCCTCTAAGCTCTTATTGCACTATTCCCCCCTCTCAGCTCTTAAGGCACTATTCCCCCCTCTCAGCTCTTATGGCACTATTCCCCCTCTCAGCTCTTAAGTCAATATTCCCCCCCTCTCAGCTCTTAAGGCACTATTCCCCCTCTCAGCCCTTATGGCACTTTTCCCCCATCTCAGCTCTTATTGCACTATTCCCCCCTCTCAGCCCTTATGACACTATTCCCCCCTCTCAGCTCTTAAGGGACTATTCCCCCCTCTCAGCCCTTATGGCACTATTCCCCCCCTCTCAGCTCTTAAGGCACTATTCCCCCTCTCAACTCTTAAGGCACTATTCCCCCCTCTCAGCCCTTATGGCACTATTCCCCCCTCTCAGCCCTTATGGCACTATTCCCCCTCTCAGCTCTTAAGTCACTATTCCCCCCCTCTCAGCTCTTATGGCACTATTCCCTACTCTCAGCCCTTATGGCGCTATTCCCCCTCTCAGCTCTTAAGGGACTATTCCCCCTCTAAGCTCACATGGCACTATTCCCCCTCTCAGCTCTTATGACACTATTCCCCCCTCTCAGCTTTTATGGCACTATTCCCCCCCTCTCAGCTCTTAAGGCACTATTCCCCCTCTCAGCTCTTAAAGCACTATTTCCCCCTCTCAGCTCTTAAGGGACTATTCCCCCCTCTAAGCTCTTATTGCACTATTCCCCCCTCTCAGCTCTTAAGGCACTATTCCCCCCTCTCAGCTCTTATGGCACTATTCCCCCTCTCAGCTCTTAAGTCAATATTCCCCCCCTCTCAGCTCTTAAGGCACTATTCCCCCTCTCAGCCCTTATGGCACTTTCCCCCATCTCAGCTCTTATTGCACTATTCCCCCCTCTCAGCCCTTATGACACTATTCCCCCCTCTCAGCTCTTAAGGGACTATTCCCCCCTCTCAGCCCTTATGGCACTATTCCCCCCCTCTCAGCTCTTAAGGCACTATTCCCCCTCTCAACTCTTAAGGCACTATTCCCCCCTCTCAGCCCTTATGGCACTATTCCCCCCTCTCAGCCCTTATGGCACTATTCCCCCTCTCAGCTCTTAAGTCACTATTCCCCCCCTCTCAGCTCTTATGGCACTATTCCCTACTCTCAGCCCTTATGGCGCTATTCCCCCTCTCAGCTCTTAAGGGACTATTCCCCCTCTAAGCTCTTATGGCACTATTCCCCCCTCTCAGCTCTTAAGGCACTATTCCCCCTCTCAGCCCTTATGGCACTATTCCCCCCCTCTCAGCTCTTAAGGCACTTTTCCCCTCTCAGCTCTTAAGGCACTATTCCCCCCTCTCAGCCCTTATGGAACTATTCCCCCCTCTCAGCTTTTAAGGCACTATTCCCCATCTCAGCTCTTAAGTCACTATTCCCCCCTCTCAGCTCTTAAGGCACTATTCCCCCCTATCAGCCCTTATGGCACTATTCCCCCCTCTCAGCTCTTAAGGGACTATTCCCCCCTCTCAGCCCTTATGGCACTATTCCCCCCTCTCAGCTCTTAAGGCACTATTCCCCATCTCAGCTCTTAAGGCACTATTCCCCCCTCTCAGCTCTTAAGGCACTATTCCCCCCTCTCAGCCCTTATGGCACTATTCCCCCTTCTCAGCTCTTATTGCACTATTCCCCCCTCTCAGCCCTTATGGCACTATTCCCCCCTCTCAGCTCTTAAGGCACTATTCCCCCCTCTCAGCCCTTATGGCACTATTCCCCCCTCTCAGCTCTTAAGGGACTATTCCCCCCTCTCAGCCCTTATGGCACTATTCTCCCCTCTCAGCTCTTAAGGCACTATTCTCCCCTCTCAGCTCTTAAGGCACTATTCCCCCCTCTCAGCTTTTATGGCACTATTCCCCCTCTCAGCTCTTAAGGCACTATTCCCCCCTCACAGCCCTTATGGCACTATTCCCCCTCTCAGCTCTTAAGGCACTATTCCCCCTCTCAGCTCTTAAGGCACTATTCCCCCCTCTCAGCTCTTAAGTCACTATTCTCCCCTCTCAGCTCTTAAGGCACTATTCCCCCCTCTCAGCTTTTATGGCACTATTCCCCCTCTCAGCTCTTAAGGCACTATTCCCCCTCACAGCCCTTATGGCACTATTCCCCCCTCTCAGCTCTTAAGGCACTATTCCCCCTCTCAGCTCTTAAGGCACTATTCCCCCCTCTCAGCTCTTATGGCACTATTCCCCCTCTCAGCTCTTATGGCACTATTCCCCCCTCTCAGCTCTTAAGGCACTATTCTCCCCTCTCAGCTCTTAAGGCACTATTCCCCCCGCTAAGCCCTTATGGCACTATTCCCCCCTCTCAGCTCTTAATGCACTATTCCCCCCTCTCAGCTCTTAAGGCACTATTCCCCCCTCTCAGCTCTTATTGCACTATTCCCCCCTCTCAGCCCTTATGGCACTATTCCCCCCTCTCAGCTCTTAAGGCACTATTCCCCCCTCTCAGCCCTTATGGCACTATTCCCCCCTCTCAGCTCTTAAGGGACTATTCCCCCCTCTCAGCTCTTAAGGCACTATTCCCCCCTGTCAGCTCTTATGGCACTATTCCCCCCTCTCAGCTCTTAAGGCACTATTCCCCCCTCTCAGCCCTTATGGCACTTTTCCCCCCTCTCAGCTCTTATTGCACTATTCCCCCCTCTCAGCCCTTATGGCACTATTCCCCCCTCTCAGCTCTTAAGGGACTATTCCCCCCTCTCAGCCCTTATGGCACTATTCCCCCCCTCTCAGCTCTTAAGGCACTTTTCCCCTCTCAGCTCTTAAGGCACTATTCCCCCCTCTCAGCCCTTATGGCACTATTCCCCCCTCTCAGCTCTTAAGGCACTATTCCCCATCTCAGCTCTTAAGTCACTATTCCCCCCTCTCAGCTCTTAAGGCACTATTCCCCCCTATCAGCCCTTATGGCACTATTCCCCCCTCTCAGCTCTTAAGGCACTATTCCCCATCTCAGCTCTTAAGGCACTATTCCCCCCTCTCAGCTCTTAAGGCACTATTCCCCCCTCTCAGCCCTTATGGCACTATTCCCCCTTCTCAGCTCTTATTGCACTATTCCCCCCTCTCAGCCCTTATGGCACTATTCCCCCCTCTCAGCTCTTAAGGCACTATTCCCCCCTCTCAGCCCTTATGGCACTATTCCCCCCTCTCAGCTCTTAAGGGACTATTCCCCCCTCTCAGCCCTTATGGCACTATTCCCCCCTCTCAGCTCTTAAGGCACTATTCCTCCTCTCAGCTCTTAAGGCACTATTCTCCCCTCTCAGCTCTTAAGGCACTATTCCCCCCTCTCAGCTTTTATGGCACTATTCCCCCTCTCAGCTCTTAAGGCACTATTCCCCCCTCACAGCCCTTATGGCACTATTCCCCCCTCTCAGCCCTTAAGGCACTATTCCCCCCTCTCAGCTCTTAAGGGACTATTCCCCCCTCTCAGCTCTTAAGGCACTATTCTCCCCTCTCAGCTCTTAAGGCACTATTCCCCCCTCTCAGCTTTTATGGCACTATTCCCCCTCTCAGCTCTTAAGGCACTATTCCCCCCTCACAGCCCTTATGGCACTATTCCCCCCTCTCAGCTCTTAAGGCACTATTCCCCCTCTCAGCTCTTAAGGCACTATTCCCCCCTCTCAGCTCTTAAGTCACTATTCCCCCCTCTCAGCTCTTAAGGCACTATTCCTCCTCTCAGCTCTTAAGGCACTATTCTCCCCTCTCAGCTCTTAAGGCACTATTCCCCCCTCTCAGCTTTTATGGCACTATTCCCCCTCTCAGCTCTTAAGGCACTATTCCCCCCTCTCAGCTCTTATGGCACTATTCCCCCCCTCTCAGCTCTTAAGGCACTATTCCCCCTCTCAGCTCTTAAAGCACTATTTCCCCCTCTCAGCTCTTAAGGGACTATTCCCCCCTCTAAGCTCTTATGGCACTATTCCCCCCTCTCAGCTCTTAAGGCACTATTCTCCCCTCTCAGCTCTTAAGGCACTATTCCCCCCGCTAAGCCCTTATGGCACTATTCCCCCCTCTCAGCTCTTAATGCACTATTCCCCCCTCTCAGCTCTTAAGGCACTATTCCCCCCTCTCAGCTCTTATTGCACTATTCCCCCCTCTCAGCCCTTATGGCACTATTCCCCCTCTCAGCTCTTAAGGCACTATTCCCCCCTCACAGCCCTTATGGCACTATTCCCCCCTCTCAGCTCTTAAGGCACTATTCCCCCTCTCAGCTCTTAAGTCACTATTCCCCCCTCTCAGCTCTTATGGCACTATTCCCTACTCTCAGCCCTTATGGCGCTATTCCCCCCTCTCAGCTCTTAAGGCACTATTCCCCCTCTCAGCCCTTATGGCACTATTCCCCCCTCTCAGATCTTAAGGCACTATTCCCCCCTCTCAGCCCTTATGGTACTTTTCCCTCCTCTCAGGTCTTATTGCACTATTCCCCCTCTCAGCCCTTATGGCACTATTCCCCCCTCTCAGCTCTTAAGGGACTATTCCCCCCTCTCAGCCCTTATGGCACTATTCCCCCTCTCAGCTCTTAAGGCACTATTCTCCCCTCTCAGCTCTTAAGGCACTATTCCCCCCTCTCAGCTCTTAAGGGACTATTCCCCCCTCTAAGCTCTTATGGCAGTATTCCCCCCTCTCAGCTCTTAAGGCACTATTCTCCCCTCTCAGCTCTTAAGGCACTATTCCCCCCTCTCAGCTCTTATTGCACTATTCCCCCCTCTCAGCCCTTATGGCATTATTCCCCATTCTCAGCTCTTAAGTCACTTTTCCCCCCTCTCAGCTATTATGGAACTATTCCCCCTCTCAGCTCTTATGGCTCTATTCCCCCCTCTCAGGTCTCATGGCACTATTCCCCCCCTCTCAGCTCTTAAGGGACTATTCCCCCCTCTAAGCTCTTATTGCACTATTCCCCCCTCTCAGCTCTTAAGGGACTTTTCCCCCTCTCAGCTCTTATGACACTATTCCCCCTCTCAGCTTGTATGGCACTATTCCCCCCTCTCAGCTCTTAAGGCACTATTCCCCCTCTCAGCTCTTAAAGCACTATTTCCCCCTCTCAGCTCTTAAGGGACTATTCCCCCCTCTAAGCTCTTATGGCACTATTCCCCCCTCTCAGGTCTTATGGCACTATTCCCCCCTCTCAGCTATTAAGGCACTATTCTCCCCTCTCAGCTTTTAAGGCACTATTCCCCCCTCTCAGCTCTTAATGCACTATTCCCCCCTGTCAGCTCTTAAGGCACTATTCTCCCCTCTCAGCTCTTAAGGGCCTATTCCCCCCTCTCAGCCCTTATGGCACTATTCCCCCTCTCAGCCCTTATGGCACTATTCCCCCTCTCAGCTCTTATGACACTATTCCCCCCTCTCAGCTTTTATGGCACTATTCCCCCCTCTCAGCTCTTAAGGCACTATTCCCCCTCTCAGCTCTTAAGGCACTATTCCCCCCTCTCAACTCTTAAGGGACTATTCCCCCCTCTAAGCTCTAATGGCATTTTTCCCCCCTCTCAGCTCTTAAGGCACTATTCTCCCCTCTCAGCTCTTCAGGCACTATTCCCCCCTCTAAGCCCTTATGGCACTTTTCCCCCCTCTCAGCTCTTATTGCACTATTCCCCCCTCTCAGCCCTTATGGCACTATTCCCCCCTCTCAGCTCTTAAGGGACTATTCTCCCCTCTCAGCCCTTATGGGACTATTCCCCCCTCTCAGCTCTTAAGGCACTATTCCCCCTCTCAGCTCTTAAAGCACTATTCCCCCCTCTCAGCTCTTAAGGGCCTATTCCCCCCTCTAAGCTCTCATGGCACTATTCCCCCCTCTCAGCCCTTATGGCACTATTCCCCCTCTCAGCTCTTAAAGCACTATTCCCCCATCTCAGCTCTTAAGGGCCTATTCCCCCCTCTAAGCTCTCATGGCACTATTCCCCCTCTCAGCTCTTATGACACTATTCCCCCCTCTCAGCTTTTATGGCACTATTCCCCCCCTCTCAGCTCTTAAGGCACTATTCCCCCTCTCAGCTCTTAAAGCACTATTTCCCCCTCTCAGCTCTTAAGGGACTATTCCCCCCTCTAAGCTCTTATTGCACTATTCCCCCCTCTCAGCTCTTAAGGCACTATTCCCCCCTCTCAGCTCTTATGGCACTATTCCCCCTCTCAGCTCTTAAGTCAATATTCCCCCCCTCTCAGCTCTTAAGGCACTATTCCCCCTCTCAGCCCTTATGGCACTTTTCCCCCATCTCAGCTCTTATTGCACTATTCCCCCCTCTCAGCCCTTATGACACTATTCCCCCCTCTCAGCTCTTAAGGGACTATTCCCCCCTCTCAGCCCTTATGGCACTATTCCCCCCCTCTCAGCTCTTAAGGCACTATTCCCCCTCTCAACTCTTAAGGCACTATTCCCCCCTCTCAGCCCTTATGGCACTATTCCCCCCTCTCAGCCCTTATGGCACTATTCCCCCTCTCAGCTCTTAAGTCACTATTCCCCCCCTCTCAGCTCTTATGGCACTATTCCCTACTCTCAGCCCTTATGGCGCTATTCCCCCTCTCAGCTCTTAAGGGACTATTCCCCCTCTAAGCTCTTATGGCACTATTCCCCCCTCTCAGCTCTTAAGGCACTATTCCCCCTCTCAGCCCTTATGGCACTATTCCCCCCTCTCAGCTCTTAAGGCACTATTCCCCCCTCTCAGCCCTTATGGTACTTTTCCCTCCTCTCAGGTCTTATTGCACTATTCCCCCTCTCAGCCCTTATGGCACTATTCCCCCCTCTCAGCTCTTAAGGGACTATTCCCCCCTCTCAGCCCTTATGGCACTATTCCCCCTCTCAGCTCTTAAGGCACTATTCCCCCCTCTCAGCTCTTAAGGGCCTATTCCCCCCTCTAAGCTCTCATGGCACTATTCCCCCCTCTCAGCCCTTATGGCACTATTCCCCCTTCTCAGCTCTTATTGCACTATTCCCCCCTCTCAGCTCTTAAGGCACTATTCTCCCCTCTCAGCTCTTAAGGCACTATTCCCCCCTCTAAGCCCTTATGGCACTTTCCCCCCCTCTCAGCTCTTATTGCACTATTCCCCCCTCTCAGCCCTTATGGCACTATTCCCCCCTCTCAGCCCTTATGGCACTATTCCCCCCTCTCAGCTCTTGTTGCACTATTCCCCCCTCTCAGCTCTTAAGGGCCTATTCCCCCCTCTAAGCTCTCATGGTACTATTCCCCCCTCTCAGCCCTTATGGCACTATTCCCCCCTCTCAGCCCTTATGGCACTATTCCCCCTCTCAGCTCTTATGACACTATTCCCCCCTCTCAGCTTTTATGGCACTATTCCCCCCCTCTCAGCTCTTAAGGCACTATTCCCCCTCTCAGCTCTTAAAGCACTATTTCCCCCTCTCAGCTCTTAAGGGACTATTCCCCCCTCTAAGCTCTTATTGCACTATTCCCCCCTCTCAGCTCTTAAGGCACTATTCCCCCCTCTCAGCTCTTATGGCACTATTCCCCCCTCTCAGCACTTATGGCACTATTCTCCCTCTCAGCTCTTATGACACTATTCCCCCCTCTCAGCTCTTAAGGCACTATTCCCCCTCTCAGCTCTTAAGGCACTATTCCCCCCTCTCAGCTCTTAAGTCAATATTCCCCCCCTCTCAGCTCTTAAGGCACTATTCCCCCTCTCAGCCCTTATGGCACTTTTCCCCCATCTCAGCTCTTATTGCACTATTCCCCCCTCTCAGCCCTTATGACACTATTCCCCCCTCTCAGCTCTTAAGGGACTATTCCCCCCTCTCAGCCCTTATGGCACTATTCCCCCCCTCTCAGCTCTTAAGGCACTATTCCCCCTCTCAACTCTTAAGGCACTATTCCCCCCTCTAAGCCCTTATGGCACTATTCCCCCTCTCAGCCCTTATGGCACTATTCCCCCTCTCAGCTCTTAAGTCACTATTCCCCCCTCTCAGCTCTTATGGCACTATTCCCTACTCTCAGCCCTTATGGCGCTATTCCCCCCTCTCAGCTCTTAAGGGACTATTCCCCCTCTAAGCTCTTATGGCACTATTCCCCCTCTCAGCTCTTAAGGCACTATTCCCCCTCTCAGCCCTTATGGCACTATTCCCCCCTCTCAGCTCTTAAGGCACTATTCCCCCCTCTCAGCCCTTATGGCACTTTTCCCTCCTCTCAGGTCTTATTGCACTATTCCCCCCTCTCAGCCCTTATGGCACTATTCCCCCCTCTCAGCTCTTAAGGGCCTATTCCCCCCTCTAAGCTCTCATGGCACTATTCCCCCTCTCAGCTCTTATGACACTATTCCCCCCTCTCAGCTTTTATGGCACTATTCCCCCCCTCTCAGCTCTTAAGGCACTATTCCCCCTCTCAGCTCTTAAAGCACTATTTCCCCCTCTCAGCTCTTAAGGGACTATTCCCCCCTCTAAGCTCTTATTGCACTATTCCCCCCTCTCAGCTCTTAAGGCACTATTCCCCCCTCTCAGCTCTTATGGCACTATTCCCCCTCTCAGCTCTTAAGTCAATATTCCCCCCCTCTCAGCTCTTAAGGCACTATTCCCCCTCTCAGCCCTTATGGCACTTTTCCCCCATCTCAGCTCTTATTGCACTATTCCCCCCTCTCAGCCCTTATGACACTATTCCCCCCTCTCAGCTCTTAAGGGACTATTCCCCCCTCTCAGCCCTTATGGCACTATTCCCCCCCTCTCAGCTCTTAAGGCACTATTCCCCCTCTCAACTCTTAAGGCACTATTCCCCCCTCTCAGCCCTTATGGCACTATTCCCCCCTCTCAGCCCTTATGGCACTATTCCCCCTCTCAGCTCTTAAGTCACTATTCCCCCCCTCTCAGCTCTTATGGCACTATTCCCTACTCTCAGCCCTTATGGCGCTATTCCCCCTCTCAGCTCTTAAGGGACTATTCCCCCTCTAAGCTCACATGGCACTATTCCCCCTCTCAGCTCTTATGACACTATTCCCCCCTCTCAGCTTTTATGGCACTATTCCCCCCCTCTCAGCTCTTAAGGCACTATTCCCCCTCTCAGCTCTTAAAGCACTATTTCCCCCTCTCAGCTCTTAAGGGACTATTCCCCCCTCTAAGCTCTTATTGCACTATTCCCCCCTCTCAGCTCTTAAGGCACTATTCCCCCCTCTCAGCTCTTATGGCACTATTCCCCCTCTCAGCTCTTAAGTCAATATTCCCCCCCTCTCAGCTCTTAAGGCACTATTCCCCCTCTCAGCCCTTATGGCACTTTTCCCCCATCTCAGCTCTTATTGCACTATTCCCCCCTCTCAGCCCTTATGACACTATTCCCCCCTCTCAGCTCTTAAGGGACTATTCCCCCCTCTCAGCCCTTATGGCACTATTCCCCCCCTCTCAGCTCTTAAGGCACTATTCCCCCTCTCAACTCTTAAGGCACTATTCCCCCCTCTCAGCTCTTCAGGCACTATTCCCCCCTCTAAGCCCTTATGGCACTTTTCCCCCCTCTCAGCTCTTATTGCACTATTCCCCCCTCTCAGCCCTTATGGCACTATTCCCCCCTCTCAGCTATTAAGGGACTATTCTCCCCTCTCAGCCCTTATGGGACTATTCCCCCCTCTCAGCTCTTAAGGCACTATTCCCCCTCTCAGCTCTTAAAGCACTATTCCCCCCTCTCAGCTCTTAAGGGCCTATTCCCCCCTCTAAGCTCTCATGGCACTATTCCCCCCTCTCAGCCCTTATGGCACTATTCCCCCTTCTCAGCTCTTATTGCACTATTCCCCCCTCTCAGCTCTTAAGGCACTATTCTCCCCTCTCAGCTCTTAAGGCACTATTCCCCCCTCTAAGCCCTTATGGCACTTTTCCCCCCTCTCAGCTCTTATTGCACTATTCCCCCCTCTCAGCCCTTATGGCACTATTCCCCCCTCTCAGCCCTTATGGCACTATTCCCCCCTCTCAGCTCTTGTTGCACTATTCCCCCCTCTCAGCTCTTAAGGGCCTATTCCCCCCTCTAAGCTCTCATGGCACTATTCCCCCCTCTCAGCCCTTATGGCACTATTCCCCCCTCTCAGCCCTTATGGCACTATTCCCCCTCTCAGCTCTTATGACACTATTCCCCCCTCTCAGCTTTTATGGCACTATTCCCCCCTCTCAGCTCTTAAGGCACTATTCCCCCTCTCAGCTCTTAAAGCACTATTTCCCCCTCTCAGCTCTTAAGGGACTATTCCCCCCTCTAAGCTCTTATTGCACTATTCCCCCCTCTCAGCTCTTAAGGCACTATTCCCCCCTCTCAGCTCTTATGGCACTATTCCCCCCTCTCAGCACTTATGGCACTATTCTCCCTCTCAGCTCTTATGACACTATTCCCCCCTCTCAGCTCTTAAGGCACTATTCCCCCTCTCAGCTCTTAAGGCACTATTCCCCCTCTCAGCTCTTAAGTCAATATTCCCCCCCTCTCAGCTCTTAAGGCACTATTCCCCCTCTCAGCCCTTATGGCACTTTTCCCCCATCTCAGCTCTTATTGCACTATTCCCCCCTCTCAGCCCTTATGACACTCTTCCCCCCTCTCAGCTCTTAAGGGACTATTCCCCCCTCTCAGCCCTTATGGCACTATACCCCCCCTCTCAGCTCTTAAGGCACTATTCCCCCTCTCAACTCTTAAGGCACTATTCCCCCCTCTCAGCCCTTATGGCACTATTCCCCCCTCTCAGCCCTTATGGCACTATTCCCCCTCTCAGCTCTTAAGTCACTATTCCCCCCTCTCAGCTCTTATGGCACTATTCCCTACTCTCAGCCCTTATGGCGCTATTCCCCCTCTCAGCTCTTAAGGGACTATTCCCCCTCTAAGCTCTTATGGCACTATTCCCCCCTCTCAGCTCTTAAGGCACTATTCCCCCTCTCAGCCCTTATGGCATTATTCCCCCCTCTCAGCTCTTAAGGCACTATTCCCCCCTCTCAGCCCTTATGGTACTTTTCCCTCCTCTCAGGTCTTATTGCACTATTCCCCCTCTCAGCCCTTATGGCACTATTCCCCCCTCTCAGCTCTTAAGGGACTATTCCCCCCTCTCAGCCCTTATGGCACTATTCCCCCTCTCAGCTCTTAAGGCACTATTCCCCCCTCTCAGCTCTTAAGGGCCTATTCCCCCCTCTAAGCTCTCATGGCACTATTCCCCCCTCTCAGCCCTTATGGCACTATTCCCCCTTCTCAGCTCTTATTGCACTATTCCCCCCTCTCAGCTCTTCAGGCACTATTCCCCCCTCTAAGCCCTTATGGCACTTTTCCCCCCTCTCAGCTCTTATTGCACTATTCCCCCTTCTCAGCTCTTATTGCACTATTCCCCCCTCTCAGCTCTTCAGGCACTATTCCCCCCTCTCAGCCCTTATGGCACTTTTCCCCCCTCTCAGCTCTTATGGCACTATTCCCCCCTCTCAGCACTTATGGCACTATTCTCCCTCTCAGCTCTTATGACACTATTCCCCCCTCTCAGCTCTTAAGGCACTATTCCCCCTCTCAGCTCTTAAGGCACTATTCCCCCTCTCAGCTCTTAAGTCAATATTCCCCCCCTCTCAGCTCTTAAGGCACTATTCCCCCTCTCAGCCCTTATGGCACTTTTCCCCCATCTCAGCTCTTATTGCACTATTCCCCCCTCTCAGCCCTTATGACACTATTCCCCCCTCTCAGCTCTTAAGGGACTATTCCCCCCTCTCAGCCCTTATGGCATTATACCCCCCCTCTCAGCTCTTAAGGCACTATTCCCCCTCTCAACTCTTAAGGCACTATTCCCCCCTCTCAGCCCTTATGGCACTATTCCCCCTCTCAGCCCTTATGGCACTATTCCCCCTCTCAGCTCTTAAGTCACTATTCCCCCCTCTCAGCTCTTATGGCACTATTCCCTACTCTCAGCCCTTATGGCGCTATTCCCCCTCTCAGCTCTTAAGGGACTATTCCCCCTCTAAGCTCTTATGGCACTATTCCCCCCTCTCAGCTCTTAAGGCACTATTCCCCCTCTCAGCCCTTATGGCATTATTCCCCCCTCTCAGCTCTTAAGGCACTATTCCCCCCTCTCAGCCCTTATGGTACTTTTCCCTCCTCTAAGCTCTCATGGCACTATTCCCCCCTCTCAGCCCTTATGGCACTATTCCCCCTTCTCAGCTCTTATTGCACTATTCCCCCCTCTCAGCTCTTCAGGCACTATTCCCCCCTCTAAGCCCTTATGGCACTTTTCCCCCCTCTCAGCTCTTATTGCACTATTCCCCCCTCTCAGCCCTTATGGCACTATTCCCCCCTCTCAGCTCTTAAGGGACTATTCTCCCCTCTCAGCCCTTATGGGACTATTCCCCCCTCTCAGCTCTTAAGGCACTATTCCCCCTCTCAGCTCTTAAAGCACTATTCCCCCCTCTCAGCTCTTAAGGGCCTATTCCCCCCTCTAAGCTCTCATGGCACTATTCCCCCCTCTCAGCCCTTATGGCACTATTCCCCCTTCTCAGCTCTTATTGCACTATTCCCCCCTCTCAGCTCTTAAGGCACTATTCTCCCCTCTCAGCTCTTAAGGCACTATTCCCCCCTCTAAGCCCTTATGGCACTTTTCCCCCCTCTCAGCTCTTATTGCACTATTCCCCCCTCTCAGCCCTTATGGCACTATTCCCCCCTCTCAGCCCTTATGGCACTATTCCCCCCTCTCAGCTCTTGTTGCACTATTCCCCCCTCTCAGCTCTTAAGGGCCTATTCCCCCCTCTAAGCTCTCATGGCACTATTCCCCCCTCTCAGCCCTTATGGCACTATTTCACCCTCTCAGCTCTTAAGGGACTATTCCCCCCTCTAAGCTCTTATTGCACTATTCCCCCCTCTCAGCCCTTATGGCACTATTCCCCCCTCTCAGCCCTTATGGCACTATTCCCCCCTCTCAGCTCTTGTTGCACTATTCCCCCCTCTCAGCTCTTAAGGGCCTATTCCCCCCTCTAAGCTCTCATGGCACTATTCCCCCCTCTCAGCCCTTATGGCACTATTCCCCCCTCTCAGCCCTTATGGCACTATTCCCCCTCTCAGCTCTTATGACACTATTCCCCCCTCTCAGCTTTTATGGCACTATTCCCCCCCTCTCAGCTCTTAAGGCACTATTCCCCCTCTCAGCTCTTAAAGCACTATTTCACCCTCTCAGCTCTTAAGGGACTATTCCCCCCTCTAAGCTCTTATTGCACTATTCCCCCCTCTCAGCTCTTAAGGCACTATTCCCCCCTCTCAGCTCTTATGGCACTATTCCCCCCTCTCAGCACTTATGGCACTATTCTCCCTCTCAGCTCTTATGACACTATTCCCCCCTCTCAGCTCTTAAGGCACTATTCCCCCTCTCAGCTCTTAAGGCACTATTCCCCCTCTCAGCTCTTAAGTCAATATTCCCCCCCTCTCAGCACTTATGGCACTATTCTCCCTCTCAGCTCTTATGACACTATTCCCCCCTCTCAGCTCTTAAGGCACTATTCCCCCTCTCAGCTCTTAAGGCACTATTCCCCCTCTCAGCTCTTAAGTCAATATTCCCCCCCTCTCAGCTCTTAAGGCACTATTCCCCCTCTCAGCCCTTATGGCACTTTTCCCCCATCTCAGCTCTTATTGCACTATTCCCCCCTCTCAGCCCTTATGACACTATTCCCCCCTCTCAGCTCTTAAGGGACTATTCCCCCCTCTCAGCCCTTATGGCACTATTCCCCCCCTCTCAGCTCTTAAGGCACTATTCCCCCTCTCAACTCTTAAGGCACTATTCCCCCCTCTCAGCCCTTATGGCACTATTCCCCCCTCTCAGCTCTTAAGGCACTATTCCCCCCTCTCAGCTCTTAAGGCACTATTCCCCCTCTCAGCTCTTAAGTCAATATTCCCCCCCTCTCAGCTCTTAAGGCACTATTCCCCCTCTCAGCCCTTATGGCACTTTTCCCCCATCTCAGCTCTTATTGCACTATTCCCCCCTCTCAGCCCTTATGACACTATTCCCCCCTCTCAGCTCTTAAGGGACTATTCCCCCCTCTCAGCCCTTATGGCACTATACCCCCCCTCTCAGCTCTTAAGGCACTATTCCCCCTCTCAACTCTTAAGGCACTATTCCCCCCTCTCAGCCCTTATGGCACTATTCCCCCTCTCAGCTCTTAAGTCACTATTCCCCCCTCTCAGCTCTTATGGCACTATTCCCTACTCTCAGCCCTTATGGCGCTATTCCCCCTCTCAGCTCTTAAGGGACTATTCCCCCTCTAAGCTCTTATGGCACTATTCCCCCCTCTCAGCTCTTAAGGCACTATTCCCCCTCTCAGCCCTTATGGCATTATTCCCCCCTCTCAGCTCTTAAGGCACTATTCCCCCCTCTCAGCCCTTATGGTACTTTTCCCTCCTCTCAGGTCTTATTGCACTATTCCCCCTCTCAGCCCTTATGGCACTATTCCCCCCTCTCAGCTCTTAAGGGACTATTCCCCCCTCTCAGCCCTTATGGCACTATTCCCCCTCTCAGCTCTTAAGGCACTATTCCCCCCTCTCAGCTCTTAAGGGCCTATTCCCCCCTCTAAGCTCTCATGGCACTATTCCCCCCTCTCAGCCCTTATGGCACTATTCCCCCTTCTCAGCTCTTATTGCACTATTCCCCCCTCTCAGCTCTTCAGGCACTATTCCCCCCTCTAAGCCCTTATGGCACTTTTCCCCCCTCTCAGCTCTTATTGCACTATTCCCCCCTCTCAGCCCTTATGGCACTATTCCCCCCTCTCAGCTCTTAAGGGACTATTCTCCCCTCTCAGCCCTTATGGGACTATTCCCCCCTCTCAGCTCTTAAGGCACTATTCCCCCTCTCAGCTCTTAAAGCACTATTCCCCCCTCTCAGCTCTTAAGGGCCTATTCCCCCCTCTAAGCTCTCATGGCACTATTCCCCCCTCTCAGCCCTTATGGCACTATTCCCCCCTCTCAGCCCTTATGGCACTATTCCCCCTCTCAGCTCTTATGACACTATTCCCCCCTCTCAGCTTTTATGGCACTATTCCCCCCCTCTCAGCTCTTAAGGCACTATTCCCCCTCTCAGCTCTTAAAGCACTATTTCACCCTCTCAGCTCTTAAGGGACTATTCCCCCCTCTAAGCTCTTATTGCACTATTCCCCCCTCTCAGCTCTTAAGGCACTATTCCCCCCTCTCAGCTCTTATGGCACTATTCCCCCCTCTCAGCACTTATGGCACTATTCTCCCTCTCAGCTCTTATGACACTATTCCCCCCTCTCAGCTCTTAAGGCACTATTCCCCCTCTCAGCTCTTAAGGCACTATTCCCCCTCTCAGCTCTTAAGTCAATATTCCCCCCCTCTCAGCTCTTAAGGCACTATTCCCCCTCTCAGCCCTTATGGCACTTTTCCCCCATCTCAGCTCTTATTGCACTATTCCCCCCTCTCAGCCCTTATGACACTATTCCCCCCTCTCAGCTCTTAAGGGACTATTCCCCCCTCTCAGCCCTTATGGCACTATTCCCCCCCTCTCAGCTCTTAAGGCACTATTCCCCCTCTCAACTCTTAAGGCACTATTCCCCCCTCTCAGCCCTTATGGCACTATTCCCCCCTCTCAGCCCTTATGGCACTATTCCCCCTCTCAGCTCTTAAGTCACTATTCCCCCCCTCTCAGCTCTTATGGCACTATTCCCTACTCTCAGCCCTTATGGCGCTATTCCCCCTCTCAGCTCTTAAGGGACTATTCCCCCTCTAAGCTCTTATGGCACTATTCCCCCCTCTCAGCTCTTAAGGCACTATTCCCCCTCTCAGCCCTTATGGCACTATTCCCCCCTCTCAGCTCTTAAGGCACTATTCCCCCCTCTCAGCCCTTATGGTACTTTTCCCTCCTCTCAGGTCTTATTGCACTATTCCCCCTCTCAGCCCTTATGGCACTATTCCCCCCTCTCAGCTCTTAAGGGACTATTCCCCCCTCTCAGCCCTTATGGCACTATTCCCCCTCTCAGCTCTTAAGGCACTATTCCCCCCTCTCAGCTCTTAAGGGCCTATTCCCCCCTCTAAGCTCTCATGGCACTATTCCCCCCTCTCAGCCCTTATGGCACTATTCCCCCTTCTCAGCTCTTATTGCACTATTCCCCCCTCTCAGCTCTTAAGGCACTATTCTCCCCTCTCAGCTCTTAAGGCACTATTCCCCCCTCTAAGCCCTTATGGCACTTTTCCCCCCTCTCAGCTCTTATTGCACTATTCCCCCCTCTCAGCCCTTATGGCACTATTCCCCCCTCTCAGCCCTTATGGCACTATTCCCCCCTCTCAGCTCTTGTTGCACTATTCCCCCCTCTCAGCTCTTAAGGGCCTATTCCCCCCTCTAAGCTCTCATGGTACTATTCCCCCCTCTCAGCCCTTATGGTACTATTCCCCCCTCTCAGCCCTTATGGCACTATTCCCCCTCTCAGCTCTTATGACACTATTCCCCCCTCTCAGCTTTTATGGCACTATTCCCCCCCTCTCAGCTCTTAAGGCACTATTCCCCCTCTCAGCTCTTAAAGCACTATTTCCCCCTCTCAGCTCTTAAGGGACTATTCCCCCCTCTAAGCTCTTATTGCACTATTCCCCCCTCTCAGCTCTTAAGGCACTATTCCCCCCTCTCAGCTCTTATGGCACTATTCCCCCCTCTCAGCACTTATGGCACTATTCTCCCTCTCAGCTCTTATGACACTATTCCCCCCTCTCAGCTCTTAAGGCACTATTCCCCCTCTCAGCTCTTAAGGCACTATTCCCCCCTCTCAGCTCTTAAGTCAATATTCCCCCCCTCTCAGCTCTTAAGGCACTATTCCCCCTCTCAGCCCTTATGGCACTTTTCCCCCATCTCAGCTCTTATTGCACTATTCCCCCCTCTCAGCCCTTATGACACTATTCCCCCCTCTCAGCTCTTAAGGGACTATTCCCCCCTCTCAGCCCTTATGGCACTATTCCCCCCCTCTCAGCTCTTAAGGCACTATTCCCCCTCTCAACTCTTAAGGCACTATTCCCCCCTCTCAGCCCTTATGGCACTATTCCCCCCTCTCAGCCCTTATGGCACTATTCCCCCTCTCAGCTCTTAAGTCACTATTCCCCCCTCTCAGCTCTTATGGCACTATTCCCTACTCTCAGCCCTTATGGCGCTATTCCCCCCTCTCAGCTCTTCAGGGACTATTCCCCCTCTAAGCTCTTATGGCACTATTCCCCCCTCTCAGCTCTTAAGGCACTATTCCCCCTCTCATCCCTTATGGCACTATTCCCCCCTCTCAGCTCTTAAGGCACTATTCCCCCCTCTCAGCCCTTATGGCACTTTTCCCTCCTCTCAGGTCTTATTGCACTATTCCCCCTCTCAGCCCTTATGGCACTATTCCCCCCTCTCAGCTCTTAAGGGACTATTCCCCCCTCTCAGCCCTTATGGCACTATTCCCCCTCTCAGCTCTTAAGGCACTATTCTCCCCTCTCAGCTCTTAAGGCACTATTCCACCCTCTCAGCTCTTAAGGGACTATTCCCCCCTCTAAGCTCTTATGGCAGTATTCCCCCCTCTCAGCTCTTAAGGCACTATTCTCCCCTCTCAGCTCTTAAGGCACTATTCCCCCCTCTCAGCTCTTATTGCACTATTCCCCCCTCTCAGCCCTTATGGCATTATTCCCCATTCTCAGCTCTTAAGTCACTTTTCCCCCCTCTCAGCTATTATGGAACTATTCCCCCTCTCAGCTCTCATGGCTCTATTCCCCCCTCTCAGGTCTCATGGCACTATTCCCCCCTCTCAGCTCTTAAGGGACTATTCCCCCCTCTAAGCTCTTATTGCACTATTCCCCCCTCTCAGCTCTTAAGGGACTTTTCCCCCTCTCAGCTCTTATGACACTATTCCCCCTCTCAGCTTGTATGGCACTATTCCCCCCTCTCAGCTCTTAAGGCACTATTCCCCCTCTCAGCTCTTAAAGCACTATTTCCCCCTCTCAGCTCTTAAGGGACTATTCCCCCCTCTAAGCTCTTATGGCACTATTCCCCCCTCTCAGGTCTTATGGCACTATTCCCCCCTCTCAGCTATTAAGGCACTATTCTCCCCTCTCAGCTTTTAAGGCACTATTCCCCCCTCTCAGCTCTTAATGCACTATTCCCCCCTCTCAGCTCTTAAGGCACTATTCTCCCCTCTCATCTCTTAAGGCACTATTCCCCCCTCTCAGCCCTTATGGCACTATTCCCCCCTCTCAGCTCTTATGACACTATTCCCCCCTCTCAGCTTTTATGGCACTATTCCCCCCTCTCAGCTCTTAAGGCACTATTCCCCCTCTCAGCTCTTAAGGGCCTATTCCCCCCTCTCAGCCCTTATGGCACTATTCCCCCCTCTCAGCCCTTATGGCACTATTCCCCCTCTCAGCTCTTATGACACTATTCCCCCCTCTCAGCTTTTATGGCACTATTCCCCCCTCTCAGCTCTTAAGGCACTATTCCCCCTCTCAGCTCTTAAGGCACTATTCCCCCCTCTCAACTCTTAAGGGACTATTCCCCCCTCTAAGCTCTAATGGCATTTTCCCCCCCTCTCAGCTCTTAAGGCACTATTCTCCCCTCTCAGCTCTTCAGGCACTATTCCCCCCTCTAAGCCCTTATGGCACTTTTCCCCCCTCTCAGCTCTTATTGCACTATTCCCCCCTCTCAGCCCTTATGGCACTATTCCCCCCTCTCAGCTCTTAAGGGACTATTCTCCCCTCTCAGCCCTTATGGGACTATTCCCCCCTCTCAGCTCTTAAGGCACTATTCCCCCTCTCAGCTCTTAAAGCACTATTCCCCCCTCTCAGCTCTTAAGGGCCTATTCCCCCCTCTAAGCTCTCATGGCACTATTCCCCCCTCTCAGCCCTTATGGCACTATTCCCCCTTCTCAGCTCTTATTGCACTATTCCCCCCTCTCAGCTCTTAATGCACTATTCTCCCCTCTCAGCTCTTAAGGCACTATTCCCCCCTCTAAGCCCTTATGGCACTTTTCCCCCCTCTCAGCTCTTATTGCACTATTCCCCCCTCTCAGCCCTTATGGCACTATTCCCCCCTCTCAGCCCTTATGACACTATTCCCCCCTCTCAGCTCTTGTTGCACTATTCCCCCCTCTCAGCTCTTAAGGGCCTATTCCCCCCTCTAAGCTCTCATGGCACTATTTCCCCCTCTCAGCCCTTATGGCACTATTCCCCCCTCTCAGCCCTTATGGCACTATTCCCCCTCTCAGCTCTTATGACACTATTCCCCCCTCTCAGCTTTTATGGCACTATTCCCCCCCTCTCAGCTCTTAAGGCACTATTCCCCCTCTCAGCTCTTAAAGCACTATTTCCCCCTCTCAGCTCTTAAGGGACTATTCCCCCCTCTAAGCTCTTATTGCACTATTCCCCCCTCTCAGCTCTTAAGGCACTATTCCCCCCTCTCAGCTCTTATGGCACTATTCCCCCCTCTCAGCACTTATGGCACTATTCTCCCTCTCAGCTCTTATGACACTATTCCCCCCTCTCAGCTCTTAAGGCACTATTCCCCCTCTCAGCTCTTAAGGCACTATTCCCCCTCTCAGCTCTTAAGTCAATATTCCCCCCTCTCAGCTCTTAAGGCACTATTCCCCCTCTCAGCCCTTATGGCACTTTTCCCCCATCTCAGCTCTTATTGCACTATTCCCCCCTCTCAGCCCTTATGACACTATTCCCCCCTCTCAGCTCTTAAGGGACTATTCCCCCCTCTCAGCCCTTATGGCACTATTCCCCCCCCTCTCAGCTCTTATGGCACTATTCCCCCTCTCAACTCTTAAGGCACTATTCCCCCCTCTCAGCCCTTATGGCACTATTCCCCCCTCTCAGCCCTTATGGCACTATTCCCCCTCTCAGCTCTTAAGTCACTATTCCCCCCCTCTCAGCTCTTATGGCACTATTCCCTACTCTCAGCCCTTATGGCGCTATTCCCCCCTCTCAGCTCTTAAGGGACTATTCCCCCTCTAAGCTCTTATGGCACTATTCCCCCCTCTCAGCTCTTAAGGCACTATTCCCCCTCTCAGCCCTTATGGCACTATTCCCCCCTCTCAGCTCTTAAGGCACTATTCCCCCCTCTCAGCCCTTATGACACTTTTCCCTCCTCTCAGGTCTTATTGCACTATTCCCCCTCTCAGCCCTTATGGCACTATTCCCCCCTCTCAGCTCTTAAGGGACTATTCCCCCCTCTCAGCCCTTATGGCACTATTCCCCCTCTCAGCTCTTAAGGCACTATTCTCCCCTCTCAGCTCTTAAGGCACTATTCCCCCCTCTCAGCTCTTAAGGGACTATTCCCCCCTCTAAGCTCTTATGGCAGTATTCCCCCCTCTCAGCTCTTAAGGCACTATTCTCCCCTCTCAGCTCTTAAGGCACTATTCCCCCCTCTCAGCTCTTATTGCACTATTCCCCCCTCTCAGCCCTTATGGCATTATTCCCCATTCTCAGCTCTTAAGTCACTATTCCCCCCTCTCAGCTCTTATTGCACTATTCCCCCCTCTCAGCTCTTAAGGGACTTTTCCCCCTCTCAGCTCTTATGACACTATTCCCCCTCTCAGCTTGTATGGCACTATTCCCCCCTCTCAGCTCCTAAGGCACTATTCACCCCTCTCAGCCCTTATGGCACTATTCCCCCCTCTCAGCACTTATGGCACTATTCCCCCTCTCAGCTCTTATGACACTATTCCCCCCTCTAAGCTCTTAAAGCACTATTCCCCCCTCTCAGCTCTTAAGGGACTATTCCCCCCTCTAAGCTCTTTTGGCACTATTCCCCCCTCTCAGCTCTTAAGGCACTATTCTCCCCTCTCAGCTCTTAAGGCACTATTCCCCCCTCTAAGCCCTTATGGCACTATTCCCCCCTCTCAGCTCTTATTGCACTATTCCCCCCTCTTAGCTCTTAAGGCACTATTCTCCCCTCTCAGCTCTTATGGCACTATTCCCCCCTCTCAGCTCTTAAGGGACTATTCCCCCCTCTCAGCCCTTGTGGCACTATTCCCCCCTCTCAGCACTTATGGCACTATTCCCCCTCTCAGCTCTTAAGGCACTATTCCCCATCTCAGCTCTTAAGGCACTATTCCCCCCTCTCAGCTCTTATGGCACTATTCCCCCTCTCAGCTCTTATGGCACTATTCCCCCCTCTCAGGTCTTATGGCACTATTCCCCCTCTCAGGTCTTAAGGGACTATTCCCCCCTCTCAGCTCTTAAGGGACTATTGCCCTCTCTCAGCCCTTATGGCACTATTCCCCCCTCTCAGCCCTTATGGCACTATTCCCCCCTCTCAGCTCTTAAGGGACTATTCCCCCCTCTAAGCTCTTATGGCACTATTCCCCCCTCTCAGCTCTTAAGGCACTATTCTCCCCTCTCAGCTCTTAAGGCACTATTCCCCCCTCTAAGCCCTTATGGCACTATTCCCCCCTCTCAGCTCTTAATGCACTATTCCCCCCTCTCAGCTCTTAAGGCACTATTCCCCCCTCTCAGCTCTTAAGGCACTTTTCCCCTCTCAGCTCTTAAGGCACTATTCCCCCCTCTCAGCCCTTATGGCACTTTTCCCCCCTCTCAGCTCTTAAGGCACTATTCCCCATCTCAGCTCTTAAGTCACTATTCCCCCCTCTCAGCTCTTAAGGCACTATTCCCCCCTATCAGCCCTTATGGCACTATTCCCCCCTCTCAGCTCTTAAGGGACTATTCCCCCCTCTCAGCCCTTATGGCACTATTCCCCCCTCTCAGCTCTTAAGGCACTATTCCCCATCTCAGCTCTTAAGGCACTATTCCCCCCTCTCAGCTCTTAAGGCACTATTCCCCCCTCTCAGCCCTTATGGCACTATTCCCCCCTCTCAGCTCTTAAGGGACTATTCCCCCCTCTCAGCCCTTATGGCACTATTCCCCCCTCTCAGCTCTTAAGGCACTATTCCTCCTCTCAGCTCTTAAGGCACTATTCTCCCCTCTCAGCTCTTATTGCACTATTCCCCCCTCTCAGCCCTTATGGCACTATTCCCCCCTCTCAGCTCTTAAGGCACTATTCCCCCCTCTCAGCCCTTATGGCACTATTCCCCCCTCTCAGCTCTTAAGGGACTATTCCCCCCTCTCAGCCCTTATGGCACTATTCCCCCCTCTCAGCTCTTAAGGCACTATTCCTCCTCTCAGCTCTTAAGGCACTATTCTCCCCTCTCAGCTCTTAAGGCACTATTCCCCCCTCTCAGCTTTTATGGCACTATTCCCCCTCTCAGCTCTTAAGGCACTATTCCCCCTCTCAGCTCTTAAGGCACTATTCTCCCCTCTCAGCTCTTAAGTCACTATTCCCCCCCTCTCAGCTCTTATGGCACTATTCCCCCTCTCAGCTCTTATGGCACTATTCCCCCTCTCAGGTCTTATGGCACTATTCCCCCTCTCAGCTCTTATGGCACTATTCCCCCCCTCTCAGCTCTTAAGGCACTATTCCCCCTCTCAGCTCTTAAAGCACTATTTCCCCCTCTCAGCTCTTATTGCACTATTCCCCCCTCTCAGCCCTTATGGCACTATTCCCCCCTCTCAGCTCTTAAGGGACTATTCCCCCCTCTCAGCCCTTATGGCACTATTCCCCCCCTCTCAGCTCTTAAGGCACTTTTCCCCTCTCAGCTCTTAAGGCACTATTCCCCCCTCTCAGCCCTTATGGAACTATTCCCCCCTCTCAGCTTTTAAGGCACTATTCCCCATCTCAGCTCTTAAGTCACTATTCCCCCCTCTCAGCTCTTAAGGCACTATTCCCCCCTATCAGCCCTTATGGCACTATTCCCCCCTCTCAGCTCTTAAGGGACTATTCCCCCCTCTCAGCCCTTATGGCACTATTCCCCCCTCTCAGCTCTTAAGGCACTATTCCCCATCTCAGCTCTTAAGGCACTATTCCCCCCTCTCAGCTCTTAAGGCACTATTCCCCCCTCTCAGCCCTTATGGCACTATTCCCCCTTCTCAGCTCTTATTGCACTATTCCCCCCTCTCAGCCCTTATGGCACTATTCCCCCCTCTCAGCTCTTATGGCACTATTCCCCCCTCTCAGCTCTTAAGGCACTATTCCCCCCTCTCAGCCCTTATGGCACTTTCCCCCCCTCTCAGCTCTTACTGCACTATTCCCCCCTCTCAGCCCTTATGGCACTATTCCCCCCTCTCAGCTCTTAAGGGACTATTCCCCCCTCTCAGCCCTTATGGCACTATTCCCCCCCTCTCAGCTCTTAAGGCACTTTTCCCCTCTCAGCTCTTAAGGCACTATTCCCCCCTCTCAGCCCTTATGGCACTATTCCCCCCTCTCAGCTCTTAAGGCACTATTCCCCATCTCAGCTCTTAAGTCACTATTCCCCCCTCTCAGCTCTTAAGGCACTATTCCCCCCTATCAGCCCTTATGGCACTATTCCCCCCTCTCAGCTCTTAAGGGACTATTCCCCCCTCTCAGCCCTTATGGCACTATTCCCCCCTCTCAGCTCTTAAGGCACTATTCCCCATCTCAGCTCTTAAGGCACTATTCCCCCCTCTCAGCTCTTAAGGCACTATTCCCCCCTCTCAGCCCTTATGGCACTATTCCCCCTTCTCAGCTCTTATTGCACTATTCCCCCTCTCAGCCCTTATGGCACTATTCCCCCCTCTCAGCTCTTAAGGCACTATTCCCCCTCTCAGCTCTTAAGGCACTATTCCCCCTCTCAGCTCTTAAAGCACTATTTCCCCCTCTCAGCTCTTATTGCACTATTCCCCCCTCTCAGCCCTTATGGCACTATTCCCCCCTCTCAGCTCTTAAGGCACTATTCCCCCTCTCAGCTCTTAAGGCACTATTCCCCCTCTCAGCTCTTAAAGCACTATTTCCCCCTCTCAGCTCTTATTGCACTATTCCCCCCTCTCAGCCCTTAAGTCACTATTCCCCCCCTCTCAGGTCTTATGGCACTATTCCCCCCTCTCAGCTCTTAAGGCACTATTCCCCATCTCAGCTCTTAAGTCACTATTCCCCCCTCTCAGCTCTTAAGGCACTATTCCCCCCTATCAGCCCTTATGGCACTATTCCCCCCTCTCAGCTCTTAAGGGACTATTCCCCCCTCTCAGCCCTTATGGCACTTTTCCCCCCTCTCAGCTCTTAAGGCACTATTCCCCATCTCAGCTCTTAAGGCACTATTCCCCCCTATCAGCCCTTATGGCACTATTCCCCCCTCTCAGCTCTTAAGGCACTATTCCCCATCTCAGCTCTTAAGTCACTATTCCCCCCTCTCAGCTCTTAAGGCACTATTCCCCCCTATCAGCCCTTATGGCACTATTCCCCCCTCTCAGCTCTTAAGGGACTATTCCCCCCTCTCAGCCCTTATGGCACTATTCCCCCCTCTCAGCTCTTAAGGCACTATTCCCCATCTCAGCTCTTAAGGCACTATTCCCCCCTCTCAGCTCTTAAGGCACTATTCCCCCCTCTCAGCCCTTATGGCACTATTCCCCCTTCTCAGCTCTTATTGCACTATTCCCCCTCTCAGCCCTTATGGCACTATTCCCCCCTCTCAGCTCTTAAGGCACTATTCCCCCTCTCAGCTCTTAAGGCACTATTCCCCCTCTCAGCTCTTAAAGCACTATTTCCCCCTCTCAGCTCTTATTGCACTATTCCCCCCTCTCAGCCCTTATGGCACTATTCCCCCCTCTCAGCTCTTAAGGCACTATTCCCCCTCTCAGCTCTTAAGGCACTATTCCCCCTCTCAGCTCTTAAAGCACTATTTCCCCCTCTCAGCTCTTATTGCACTATTCCCCCCTCTCAGCCCTTAAGTCACTATTCCCCCCCTCTCAGGTCTTATGGCACTATTCCCCCCTCTCAGCTCTTAAGGCACTATTCCCCATCTCAGCTCTTAAGTCACTATTCCCCCCTCTCAGCTCTTAAGGCACTATTCCCCCCTATCAGCCCTTATGGCACTATTCCCCCCTCTCAGCTCTTAAGGGACTATTCCCCCCTCTCAGCCCTTATGGCACTTTTCCCCCCTCTCAGCTCTTAAGGCACTATTCCCCATCTCAGCTCTTAAGGCACTATTCCCCCCTATCAGCCCTTATGGCACTATTCCCCCCTCTCAGCTCTTAAGGGACTATTCCCCCCTCTCAGCCCTTATGGCACTATTCCCCCCTCTCAGCTCTTAAGGCACTATTCCCCATCTCAGCTCTTAAGGCACTATTACCCCCTCTCAGCTCTTAAGGCACTATTCCCCCCTCTCAGCCCTTATGGCACTATTCCCCCTTCTCAGCTCTTATTGCACTATTCCCCCCTCTCAGCCCTTATGGCACTATTCCCCCCCTCTCAGCTCTTAAGGCACTTTTCCCCTCTCAGCTCTTAAGGCACTATTCCCCCCTCTCAGCCCTTATGGCACTATTCCCCCCTCTCAGCTCTTAAGGCACTATTCCCCATCTCAGCTCTTAAGTCACTATTCCCCCCTCTCAGCTCTTAAGGCACTATTCCCCCCTATCAGCCCTTATGGCACTATTCCCCCCTCTCAGCTCTTAAGGGACTATTCCCCCTCTCAGCCCTTATGGCACTATTCCCCCCTCTCAGCTCTTAAGGCACTATTCCCCATCTCAGCTCTTAAGGCACTATTCCCCCCTCTCAGCTCTTAAGGCACTATTCCCCCCTCTCAGCCCTTATGGCACTATTCCCCCCTCTCAGCTCTTAAGGGACTATTCCCCCCTCTCAGCTCTTAAGGCACTATTCTCCCCTCTCAGCTCTTAAGGCACTATTCCCCCCTCTCAGCTTTTATGGCACTATTCCCCCCTCTCAGCTCTTAAGGCACTATTCCCCCTCTCAGCTCTTAAGGCACTATTCCCCCCTCTCAGCTCTTAAGGCACTATTCCCCCCTCTCAGCCCTTATGGCACTATTCCCCCTTCTCAGCTCTTATTGCACTATTCCCCCCTCTCAGCCCTTATGGCACTATTCCCCCCTCTCAGCTCTTATGGCACTATTCCCCCCTCTCAGCTCTTAAGGCACTATTCCCCCCTCTCAGCCCTTATGGCACTTTCCCCCCCTCTCAGCTCTTACTGCACTATTCCCCCCTCTCAGCCCTTATGGCACTATTCCCCCCTCTCAGCTCTTAAGGGACTATTCCCCCCTCTCAGCCCTTATGGCACTATTCCCCCCCTCTCAGCTCTTAAGGCACTTTTCCCCTCTCAGCTCTTAAGGCACTATTCCCCCCTCTCAGCCCTTATGGCACTATTCCCCCCTCTCAGCTCTTAAGGCACTATTCCCCATCTCAGCTCTTAAGTCACTATTCCCCCCTCTCAGCTCTTAAGGCACTATTCCCCCCTATCAGCCCTTATGGCACTATTCCCCCCTCTCAGCTCTTAAGGGACTATTCCCCCCTCTCAGCCCTTATGGCACTATTCCCCCCTCTCAGCTCTTAAGGCACTATTCCCCATCTCAGCTCTTAAGGCACTATTCCCCCCTCTCAGCTCTTAAGGCACTATTCCCCCCTCTCAGCCCTTATGGCACTATTCCCCCTTCTCAGCTCTTATTGCACTATTCCCCCCTCTCAGCCCTTATGGCACTATTCCCCCCTCTCAGCTCTTAAGGCACTATTCCCCCCTCTCAGCTCTTAAGGCACTATTCCCCCTCTCAGCTCTTAAAGCACTATTTCCCCCTCTCAGCTCTTATTGCACTATTCCCCCCTCTCAGCCCTTAAGTCACTATTCCCCCCCTCTCAGCTCTTATGGCACTATTCCCCCTCTCAGCTCTTATGGCACTATTCCCCCCTCTCAGGTCTTATGGCACTATTCCCCCTCTCAGCTCTTATGGCACTATTCCCCCCATCTCAGCTCTTAAGTCACTATTCCCCCCTCTCAGCTCTTAAGGCACTATTCCCCCTATCAGCCCTTATGGCACTATTCCCCCCTCTCAGCTCTTAAGGCACTATTCCCCCCTCTCAGCTCTTATTGCACTATTCCCCCCTCTCAGCCCTTATGGCACTATTCCCCCCCTCTCAGCTCTTAAGGCACTTTTCCCCTCTCAGCTCTTAAGGCACTATTCCCCCCTCTCAGCCCTTATTACACTATTCCCCCCTCTCAGCTCTTAAGGCACTATTCCCCATCTCAGCTCTTAAGTCACTATTCCCCCCTCTCAGCTCTTAAGGCACTATTCCCCCCTATCAGCCCTTATGGCACTATTCCCCCCTCTCAGCTCTTAAGGGACTATTCCCCCCTCTCAGCCCTTATGGCACTTTTCCCCCCTCTCAGCTCTTAAGGCACTATTCCCCATCTCAGCTCTTAAGGCACTATTCCCCCCTATCAGCCCTTATGGCACTATTCCCCCCTCTCAGCTCTTAAGGGACTATTCCCCCCTCTCAGCCCTTATGGCACTATTCCCCCCTCTCAGCTCTTAAGGCACTATTCCCCATCTCAGCTCTTAAGGCACTATTACCCCCTCTCAGCTCTTAAGGCACTATTCCCCCCTCTCAGCCCTTATGGCACTATTCCCCCTTCTCAGCTCTTATTGCACTATTCCCCCCTCTCAGCCCTTATGGCACTATAAGCCCTTATGGCACTATTCCCCCCTCTCAGCTCTTAATGCACTTTTCCCCCCTCTCAGCTCTTATTGCACTATTCCCCCCTCTCAGCCCTTATGGCACTATTCCCCCCTCTCAGCTCTTAAGGGACTATTCCCCCCTCTCAGCCCTTATGGCACTATTCCCCCCTCTCAGCTCTTAAGGCACTATTCCCCATCTCAGCTCTTAAGGCACTATTACCCCCTCTCAGCTCTTAAGGCACTATTCCCCCCTCTCAGCCCTTATGGCACTATTCCCCCTTCTCAGCTCTTATTGCACTATTCCCCCCTCTCAGCCCTTATGGCACTATAAGCCCTTATGGCACTATTCCCCCCTCTCAGCTCTTAATGCACTTTTCCCCCCTCTCAGCTCTTATTGCACTATTCCCCCCTCTCAGCCCTTATGGCACTATTCCCCCCTCTCAGCTCTTAAGGCACTATTCCCCCTCTCAGCTCTTAAGGCACTATTCCCCCCTCTCAGCTCTTAAGGCACTATTCCCCCCTCTCAGCCCTTATGGCACTATTCCCCCTTCTCAGCTCTTATTGCACTATTCCCCCCTCTCAGCCCTTATGGCACTATTCCCCCCTCTCAGCTCTTATGGCACTATTCCCCCCTCTCAGCTCTTAAGGCACTATTCCCCCCTCTCAGCCCTTATGGCACTTTCCCCCCCTCTCAGCTCTTACTGCACTATTCCCCCCTCTCAGCCCTTATGGCACTATTCCCCCCTCTCAGCTCTTAAGGGACTATTCCCCCCTCTCAGCCCTTATGGCACTATTCCCCCCCTCTCAGCTCTTAAGGCACTTTTCCCCTCTCAGCTCTTAAGGCACTATTCCCCCCTCTCAGCCCTTATGGCACTATTCCCCCCTCTCAGCTCTTAAGGCACTATTCCCCATCTCAGCTCTTAAGTCACTATTCCCCCCTCTCAGCTCTTAAGGCACTATTCCCCCCTATCAGCCCTTATGGCACTATTCCCCCCTCTCAGCTCTTAAGGGACTATTCCCCCCTCTCAGCCCTTATGGCACTATTCCCCCCTCTCAGCTCTTAAGGCACTATTCCCCATCTCAGCTCTTAAGGCACTATTCCCCCCTCTCAGCTCTTAAGGCACTATTCCCCCCTCTCAGCCCTTATGGCACTATTCCCCCCTCTCAGCCCTTAAGTCACTATTCCCCCCCTCTCAGCTCTTATGGCACTATTCCCCCTCTCAGCTCTTATGGCACTATTCCCCCCTCTCAGGTCTTATGGCACTATTCCCCCTCTCAGCTCTTATGGCACTATTCCCCCCATCTCAGCTCTTAAGTCACTATTCCCCCCTCTCAGCTCTTAAGGCACTATTCCCCCTATCAGCCCTTATGGCACTATTCCCCCCTCTCAGCTCTTAAGGCACTATTCCCCCCTCTCAGCTCTTATTGCACTATTCCCCCCTCTCAGCCCTTATGGCACTATTCCCCCCCTCTCAGCTCTTAAGGCACTTTTCCCCTCTCAGCTCTTAAGGCACTATTCCCCCCTCTCAGCCCTTATTACACTATTCCCCCCTCTCAGCTCTTAAGGCACTATTCCCCATCTCAGCTCTTAAGTCACTATTCCCCCCTCTCAGCTCTTAAGGCACTATTCCCCCCTATCAGCCCTTATGGCACTATTCCCCCCTCTCAGCTCTTAAGGGACTATTCCCCCCTCTCAGCCCTTATGGCACTTTTCCCCCCTCTCAGCTCTTAAGGCACTATTCCCCATCTCAGCTCTTAAGGCACTATTCCCCCCTATCAGCCCTTATGGCACTATTCCCCCCTCTCAGCTCTTAAGGGACTATTCCCCCCTCTCAGCCCTTATGGCACTATTCCCCCCTCTCAGCTCTTAAGGCACTATTCCCCATCTCAGCTCTTAAGGCACTATTACCCCCTCTCAGCTCTTAAGGCACTATTCCCCCCTCTCAGCCCTTATGGCACTATTCCCCCTTCTCAGCTCTTATTGCACTATTCCCCCCTCTCAGCCCTTATGGCACTATTCCCCCCTCTCAGCTCTTAAGGCACTTTTCCCCTCTCAGCTCTTAAGGCACTATTCCCCCCTCTCAGCCCTTATGGCACTATTCCCCCCTCTCAGCTCTTAAGGCACTATTCCCCATCTCAGCTCTTAAGTCACTATTCCCCCCTCTCAGCTCTTAAGGCACTATTCCCCCCTATCAGCCCTTATGGCACTATTCCCCCCTCTCAGCTCTTAAGGGACTATTCCCCCTCTCAGCCCTTATGGCACTATTCCCCCCTCTCAGCTCTTAAGGCACTATTCCCCATCTCAGCTCTTAAGGCACTATTCCCCCCTCTCAGCTCTTAAGGCACTATTCCCCCCTCTCAGCCCTTATGGCACTATTCCCCCCTCTCAGCTCTTAAGGGACTATTCCCCCCTCTCAGCTCTTAAGGCACTATTCTCCCCTCTCAGCTCTTAAGGCACTATTCCCCCCTCTCAGCTTTTATGGCACTATTCCCCCCTCTCAGCTCTTAAGGCACTATTCCCCCTCTCAGCTCTTAAGGCACTATTCCCCCCTCTCAGCTCTTAAGGCACTATTCCCCCCTCTCAGCCCTTATGGCACTATTCCCCCTTCTCAGCTCTTATTGCACTATTCCCCCCTCTCAGCCCTTATGGCACTATTCCCCCCTCTCAGCTCTTATGGCACTATTCCCCCCTCTCAGCTCTTAAGGCACTATTCCCCCCTCTCAGCCCTTATGGCACTTTCCCCCCCTCTCAGCTCTTACTGCACTATTCCCCCCTCTCAGCCCTTATGGCACTATTCCCCCCTCTCAGCTCTTAAGGGACTATTCCCCCCTCTCAGCCCTTATGGCACTATTCCCCCCCTCTCAGCTCTTAAGGCACTTTTCCCCTCTCAGCTCTTAAGGCACTATTCCCCCCTCTCAGCCCTTATGGCACTATTCCCCCCTCTCAGCTCTTAAGGCACTATTCCCCATCTCAGCTCTTAAGTCACTATTCCCCCCTCTCAGCTCTTAAGGCACTATTCCCCCCTATCAGCCCTTATGGCACTATTCCCCCCTCTCAGCTCTTAAGGGACTATTCCCCCCTCTCAGCCTTTATGGCACTATTCCCCCCTCTCAGCTCTTAAGGCACTATTCCCCATCTCAGCTCTTAAGGCACTATTCCCCCCTCTCAGCTCTTAAGGCACTATTCCCCCCTCTCAGCCCTTATGGCACTATTCCCCCTTCTCAGCTCTTATTGCACTATTCCCCCCTCTCAGCCCTTATGGCACTATTCCCCCCTCTCAGCTCTTAAGGCACTATTCCCCCCTCTCAGCTCTTAAGGCACTATTCCCCCTCTCAGCTCTTAAAGCACTATTTCCCCCTCTCAGCTCTTATTGCACTATTCCCCCCTCTCAGCCCTTAAGTCACTATTCCCCCCCTCTCAGCTCTTATGGCACTATTCCCCCTCTCAGCTCTTATGGCACTATTCCCCCCTCTCAGGTCTTATGGCACTATTCCCCCTCTCAGCTCTTATGGCACTATTCCCCCCATCTCAGCTCTTAAGTCACTATTCCCCCCTCTCAGCTCTTAAGGCACTATTCCCCCTATCAGCCCTTATGGCACTATTCCCCCCTCTCAGCTCTTAAGGCACTATTCCCCCCTCTCAGCTCTTATTGCACTATTCCCCCCTCTCAGCCCTTATGGCACTATTCCCCCCCTCTCAGCTCTTAAGGCACTTTTCCCCTCTCAGCTCTTAAGGCACTATTCCCCCCTCTCAGCCCTTATTACACTATTCCCCCCTCTCAGCTCTTAAGGCACTATTCCCCATCTCAGCTCTTAAGTCACTATTCCCCCCTCTTAGCTCTTAAGGCACTATTCCCCCCTATCAGCCCTTATGGCACTATTCCCCCCTCTCAGCTCTTAAGGGACTATTCCCCCCTCTCAGCCCTTATGGCACTTTTCCCCCCTCTCAGCTCTTAAGGCACTATTCCCCATCTCAGCTCTTAAGGCACTATTCCCCCCTATCAGCCCTTATGGCACTATTCCCCCCTCTCAGCTCTTAAGGGACTATTCCCCCCTCTCAGCCCTTATGGCACTATTCCCCCCTCTCAGCTCTTAAGGCACTATTCCCCATCTCAGCTCTTAAGGCACTATTACCCCCTCTCAGCTCTTAAGGCACTATTCCCCCCTCTCAGCCCTTATGGCACTATTCCCCCTTCTCAGCTCTTATTGCACTATTCCCCCCTCTCAGCCCTTATGGCACTATAAGCCCTTATGGCACTATTCCCCCCTCTCAGCTCTTAATGCACTTTTCCCCCCTCTCAGCTCTTATTGCACTATTCCCCCCTCTCAGCCCTTATGGCACTATTCCCCCCTCTCAGCTCTTAAGGGACTATTCCCCCCTCTCAGCCCTTATGGCACTATTCCCCCCTCTCAGCTCTTAAGGCACTATTCCCCATCTCAGCTCTTAAGGCACTATTACCCCCTCTCAGCTCTTAAGGCACTATTCCCCCCTCTCAGCCCTTATGGCACTATTCCCCCTTCTCAGCTCTTATTGCACTATTCCCCCCTCTCAGCCCTTATGGCACTATAAGCCCTTATGGCACTATTCCCCCCTCTCAGCTCTTAATGCACTTTTCCCCCCTCTCAGCTCTTATTGCACTATTCCCCCCTCTCAGCCCTTATGGCACTATTCCCCCCTCTCAGCTCTTAAGGCACTATTCCCCCTCTCAGCTCTTAAGGCACTATTCCCCCCTCTCAGCTCTTAAGGCACTATTCCCCCCTCTCAGCCCTTATGGCACTATTCCCCCTTCTCAGCTCTTATTGCACTATTCCCCCCTCTCAGCCCTTATGGCACTATTCCCCCCTCTCAGCTCTTATGGCACTATTCCCCCCTCTCAGCTCTTAAGGCACTATTCCCCCCTCTCAGCCCTTATGGCACTTTCCCCCCCTCTCAGCTCTTACTGCACTATTCCCCCCTCTCAGCCCTTATGGCACTATTCCCCCCTCTCAGCTCTTAAGGGACTATTCCCCCCTCTCAGCCCTTATGGCACTATTCCCCCCCTCTCAGCTCTTAAGGCACTTTTCCCCTCTCAGCTCTTAAGGCACTATTCCCCCCTCTCAGCCCTTATGGCACTATTCCCCCCTCTCAGCTCTTAAGGCACTATTCCCCATCTCAGCTCTTAAGTCACTATTCCCCCCTCTCAGCTCTTAAGGCACTATTCCCCCCTATCAGCCCTTATGGCACTATTCCCCCCTCTCAGCTCTTAAGGGACTATTCCCCCCTCTCAGCCCTTATGGCACTATTCCCCCCTCTCAGCTCTTAAGGCACTATTCCCCATCTCAGCTCTTAAGGCACTATTCCCCCCTCTCAGCTCTTAAGGCACTATTCCCCCCTCTCAGCCCTTATGGCACTATTCCCCCTTCTCAGCTCTTATTGCACTATTCCCCCCTCTCAGCCCTTATGGCACTATTCCCCCCTCTCAGCTCTTAAGGCACTATTCCCCCCTCTCAGCTCTTAAGGCACTATTCCCCCTCTCAGCTCTTAAAGCACTATTTCCCCCTCTCAGCTCTTATTGCACTATTCCCCCCTCTCAGCCCTTAAGTCACTATTCCCCCCCTCTCAGCTCTTATGGCACTATTCCCCCTCTCAGCTCTTATGGCACTATTCCCCCCTCTCAGGTCTTATGGCACTATTCCCCCTCTCAGCTCTTATGGCACTATTCCCCCCATCTCAGCTCTTAAGTCACTATTCCCCCCTCTCAGCTCTTAAGGCACTATTCCCCCTATCAGCCCTTATGGCACTATTCCCCCCTCTCAGCTCTTAAGGCACTATTCCCCCCTCTCAGCTCTTATTGCACTATTCCCCCCTCTCAGCCCTTATGGCACTATTCCCCCCCTCTCAGCTCTTAAGGCACTTTTCCCCTCTCAGCTCTTAAGGCACTATTCCCCCCTCTCAGCCCTTATTACACTATTCCCCCCTCTCAGCTCTTAAGGCACTATTCCCCATCTCAGCTCTTAAGTCACTATTCCCCCCTCTCAGCTCTTAAGGCACTATTCCCCCCTATCAGCCCTTATGGCACTATTCCCCCCTCTCAGCTCTTAAGGGACTATTCCCCCCTCTCAGCCCTTATGGCACTTTTCCCCCCTCTCAGCTCTTAAGGCACTATTCCCCATCTCAGCTCTTAAGGCACTATTCCCCCCTATCAGCCCTTATGGCACTATTCCCCCCTCTCAGCTCTTAAGGGACTATTCCCCCCTCTCAGCCCTTATGGCACTATTCCCCCCTCTCAGCTCTTAAGGCACTATTCCCCATCTCAGCTCTTAAGGCACTATTACCCCCTCTCAGCTCTTAAGGCACTATTCCCCCCTCTCAGCCCTTATGGCACTATTCCCCCTTCTCAGCTCTTATTGCACTATTCCCCCCTCTCAGCCCTTATGGCACTATAAGCCCTTATGGCACTATTCCCCCCTCTCAGCTCTTAATGCACTTTTCCCCCCTCTCAGCTCTTATTGCACTATTCCCCCCTCTCAGCCCTTATGGCACTATTCCCCCCTCTCAGCTCTTAAGGGACTATTCCCCCCTCTCAGCCCTTATGGCACTATTCCCCCCCTCTCAGCTCTTAAGGCACTTTTCCCCTCTCAGCTCTTAAGGCACTATTCCCCCCTCTCAGCCCTTATGGCACTATTCCCCCCTCTCAGCTCTTAAGGCACTATTCCCCATCTCAGCTCTTAAGTCACTATTCCCCCCTCTCAGCTCTTAAGGCACTATTCCCCCCTATCAGCCCTTATGGCACTATTCCCCCCTCTCAGCTCTTAAGGGACTATTCCCCCCTCTCAGCCCTTATGGCACTATTCCCCCCTCTCAGCTCTTAAGGCACTATTCCCCATCTCAGCTTTTATGGCACTATTCCCCCTCTCAGCTCTTAAGGCACTATTCCCCCCTCTCAGCCCTTATGGCACTATTCCCCCCTCTCAGCTCTTAAGGCACTATTCCCCCTCTCAGCTCTTAAGGCACTATTCCCCCCTCTCAGCTCTTAAGTCACTATTCCCCCCTCTCAGCTCTTAAGGCACTATTCCCCATCTCAGCTCTTAAGGCACTATTCCCCCCTCACAGCCCTTATGGCACTATTCCCCCCTCTCAGCTCTTAAGGCACTATTCCCCCTCTCAGCTCTTAAGGCACTATTCCCCCCTCTCAGCTCTTAAGTCACTATTCCCCCCTCTCAGCTCTTAAGGCACTATTCCTCCTCTCAGCTCTTAAGGCACTATTCTCCCCTCTCAGCTCTTAAGGCACTATTCCCCCCTCTCAGCTTTTATGGCACTATTCCCCCTCTCAGCTCTTAAGGCACTATTCCCCCCTCACAGCCCTTATGGCACTATTCCCCCCTCTCAGCTCTTAAGGCACTATTCCCCCTCTCAGCTCTTAAGGCACTATTCCCCCCTCTCAGCTCTTATGGCACTATTCCCCCTCTCAGCTCTTATGGCACTATTCCCCCCCTCTCAGCTCTTAAGGCACTATTCCCCCTCTCAGCTCTTAAAGCACTATTTCCCCCTCTCAGCTCTTAAGGGACTATTCCCCCCTCTAAGCTCTTATGGCACTATTCCCCCCTCTCAGCTCTTAAGGCACTATTCTCCCCTCTCAGCTCTTAAGGCACTATTCCCCCCGCTAAGCCCTTATGGCACTATTCCCCCCTCTCAGCTCTTAATGCACTATTCCCCCCTCTCAGCTCTTAAGGCACTATTCCCCATCTCAGCTCTTAAGGCACTATTCCCCCCTCTCAGCTCTTAAGGCACTATTCCCCCTCTCAGCCCTTATGGCACTATTCCCCCTTCTCAGCTCTTATTGCACTATTCCCCCCTCTCAGCCCTTATGGCACTATTCCCCCCTCTCAGCTCTTAAGGCACTATTCCCCCCTCTCAGCCCTTATGGCACTATTCCCCCCTCTCAGCTCTTAAGGGACTATTCCCCCCTCTCAGCCCTTATGGCACTATTCCCCCCTCTCAGCTCTTAAGGCACTATTCCTCCTCTCAGCTCTTAAGGCACTATTCTCCCCTCTCAGCTCTTAAGGCACTATTCCCCCCTCTCAGCTTTTGTGGCACTATTCCCCCTCTCAGCTCTTAAGGCACTATTCCCCCCTCACAGCCCTTATGGCACTATTCCCCCCTCTCAGCTCTTAAGGCACTATTCCCCCTCTCAGCTCTTAAGGCACTATTCCCCCTCTCAGCTCTTAAGTCACTATTCCCCCCTCTCAGCTCTTAAGGCACTATTCCTCCTCTCAGCTCTTAAGGCACTATTCTCCCCTCTCAGCTCTTAAGGCACTATTCCCCCCTCTCAGCTTTTATGGCACTATTCCCCCTCTCAGCTCTTAAGGCACTATTCCCCCCTCACAGCCCTTATGGCACTATTCCCCCCTCTCAGCTCTTAAGGCACTATTCCCCCTCTCAGCTCTTAAGGCACTATTCCCCCCTCTCAGCTCTTATGGCACTATTCCCCCTCTCAGCTCTTATGGCACTATTCCCCCCTCTCAGCTCTTAAGGCACTATTCCCCCTCTCAGCTCTTAAAGCACTATTTCCCCCTCTCAGCTCTTAAGGGACTATTCCCCCCTCTAAGCTCTTATGGCACTATTCCCCCCTCTCAGCTCTTAAGGCACTATTCTCCCCTCTCAGCTCTTAAGGCACTATTCCCCCCGCTAAGCCCTTATGGCACTATTCCCCCCTCTCAGCTCTTAATGCACTATTCCCCCCTCTCAGCTCTTAAGGCACTATTCCCCCCTCTCAGCTCTTATTGCACTATTCCCCCCTCTCAGCCCTTATGGCACTATTACCCCCTCTCAGCTCTTAAGGCACTATTCCCCCCTCTCAGCCCTTATGGCACTATTCCCCCCTCTCAGCTCTTAAGGGACTATTCCCCCCTCTCAGCTCTTAAGGCACTATTCCCCCCTGTCAGCTCTTATGGCACTATTCCCCCCTCTCAGCTCTTAAGGCACTATTCCCCCCTCTCAGCCCTTATGGCACTTTTCCCCCCTCTCAGCCCTTATGGCACTATTCCCCCCTCTCAGCTCTTAAGGCACTATTCCCCATCTCAGCTCTTAAGGCACTATTACCCCCTCTCAGCTCTTAAGTCACTATTCCCCCCTCTCAGCTCTTAAGGCACTATTCCCCCCTATCAGCCCTTATGGCACTATTCCCCCCTCTCAGCTCTTAAGGGACTATTCCCCCCTCTCAGCTCTTATGGCACTATTCCCCCCTCTCAGCTCTTAAGGCACTATTCCCCATCTCAGCTCTTAAGGCACTATTACCCCCTCTCAGCTCTTAAGGCACTATTCCCCCCTCTCAGCCCTTATGGCACTATTCCCCCCTCTCAGCTCTTAAGGCACTATTCCCCCCTCTCAGCCCTTATGGCACTATTCCCCCCTCTCAGCTCTTAAGGGACTATTCCCCCCTCTCAGCTCTTAAGGCACTATTCCCCCCTGTCAGCTCTTATGGCACTATTCCCCCCTCTCAGCTCTTAAGGCACTATTCCCCCCTCTCAGCCCTTATGGCACTTTTCCCCCCTCTCAGCCCTTATGGCACTATTCCCCCCTCTCAGCTCTTAAGGCACTATTCCCCATCTCAGCTCTTAAGGCACTATTACCCCCTCTCAGCTCTTAAGTCACTATTCCCCCCTCTCAGCTCTTAAGGCACTATTCCCCCCTATCAGCCCTTATGGCACTATTCCCCCCTCTCAGCTCTTAAGGGACTATTCCCCCCTCTCAGCCCTTATGGCACTATTCCCCCCTCTCAGCTCTTAAGGCACTATTCCCCATCTCAGCTCTTAAGGCACTATTACCCCCTCTCAGCTCTTAAGGCACTATTCCCCCCTCTCAGCCCTTATGGCACTATTCCCCCTTCTCAGCTCTTATTGCACTATTCCCCCCTCTCAGCCCTTATGGCACTATTCCCCCCTCTCAGCTCTTAAGGCACTATTCCCCCCTGTCAGCTCTTATGGCACTATTCCCCCCTCTCAGCTCTTAAGGCACTATTCCCCCCTCTCAGCCCTTATGGCACTTTTCCCCCCTCTCAGCTCTTATTGCACTATTCCCCCCTCTCAGCCCTTATGGCACTATTCCCCCTCTCAGCTCTTAAGGCACTATTCCCCCCTCACAGCCCTTATGGCACTATTCCCCCCTCTCAGCTCTTAAGGCACTATTCCCCCTCTCAGCTCTTAAGGCACTATTCCCCCCTCTCAGCTCTTAAGTCACTATTCCCCCCTCTCAGCTCTTATGGCACTATTCCCCCTCTCAGCTCTTATGGCACTATTCCCCCCTCTCAGGTCTTATGGCACTATTCCCCCTCTCAGCTCTTATGGCACTATTCCCCCCCTCTCAGCTCTTAAGGCACTATTCCCCCTCTCAGCTCTTAAAGCACTATTTCCCCCTCTCAGCTCTTAAGGGACTATTCCCCCCTCTAAGCTCTTATGGCACTATTCCCCCCTCTCAGCTCTTAAGGCACTATTCTCCCCTCTCAGCTCTTAAGGCACTATTTCCCCCTCTCAGCCCTTATGGCACTATTCCCCCTTCTCAGCTCTTATTGCACTATTCCCCCCTCTCAGCCCTTATGGCACTATAAGCCCTTATGGCACTATTCCCCCCTCTCAGCTCTTAATGCACTTTTCCCCCCTCTCAGCCCTTATGGCACTATTCCCCCCCTCTCAGCTCTTAAGGCACTTTTCCCCTCTCAGCTCTTAAGGCACTATTCCCCCCTCTCAGCCCTTATGGCACTATTCCCCCCTCTCAGCTCTTAAGGCACTATTCCCCATCTCAGCTCTTAAGTCACTATTCCCCCCTCTCAGCTCTTAAGGCACTATTCCCCCCTATCAGCCCTTATGGCACTATTCCCCCCTCTCAGCTCTTAAGGGACTATTCCCCCCTCTCAGCCCTTATGGCACTATTCCCCCCTCTCAGCTCTTAAGGCACTATTCCCCATCTCAGCTTTTATGGCACTATTCCCCCTCTCAGCTCTTAAGGCACTATTCCCCCCTCTCAGCTCTTAATGCACTTTTCCCCCCTCTCAGCTCTTATTGCACTATTCCCCCCTCTCAGCCCTTATGGCACTATTCCCCCCTCTCAGCTCTTAAGGGACTATTCCCCCCTCTCAGCCCTTATGGCACTATTCCCCCCCTCTCAGCTCTTAAGGCACTTTTCCCCTCTCAGCTCTTAAGGCACTATTCCCCCCTCTCAGCCCTTATGGCACTATTCCCCCCTCTCAGCTCTTAAGGCACTATTCCCCATCTCAGCTCTTAAGTCACTATTCCCCCCTCTCAGCTCTTAAGGCACTATTCCCCCCTATCAGCCCTTATGGCACTATTCCCCCCTCTCAGCTCTTAAGGGACTATTCCCCCCTCTCAGCCCTTATGGCACTATTCCCCCCTCTCAGCTCTTAAGGCACTATTCCCCATCTCAGCTTTTATGGCACTATTCCCCCTCTCAGCTCTTAAGGCACTATTCCCCCCTCTCAGCTCTTAAGGCACTATTCCCCCCTCTCAGCCCTTATGGCACTATTCCCCCCTCTCAGCTCTTAAGGCACTATTCCCCCTCTCAGCTCTTAAGGCACTATTCCCCCCTCTCAGCTCTTAAGTCACTATTCCCCCCTCTCAGCTCTTAAGGCACTATTCCCCATCTCAGCTCTTAAGGCACTATTCCCCCCTCACAGCCCTTATGGCACTATTCCCCCCTCTCAGCTCTTAAGGCACTATTCCCCCTCTCAGCTCTTAAGGCACTATTCCCCCCTCTCAGCTCTTAAGTCACTATTCCCCCCTCTCAGCTCTTAAGGCACTATTCCTCCTCTCAGCTCTTAAGGCACTATTCTCCCCTCTCAGCTCTTAAGGCACTATTCCCCCCTCTCAGCTTTTATGGCACTATTCCCCCTCTCAGCTCTTAAGGCACTATTCCCCCCTCACAGCCCTTATGGCACTATTCCCCCCTCTCAGCTCTTAAGGCACTATTCCCCCTCTCAGCTCTTAAGGCACTATTCCCCCCTCTCAGCTCTTATGGCACTATTCCCCCTCTCAGCTCTTATGGCACTATTCCCCCCCTCTCAGCTCTTAAGGCACTATTCCCCCTCTCAGCTCTTAAAGCACTATTTCCCCCTCTCAGCTCTTAAGGGACTATTCCCCCCTCACAGCCCTTATGGCACTATTCCCCCCTCTCAGCTCTTAAGGCACTATTCCCCCTCTCAGCTCTTAAGGCACTATTCCCCCCTCTCAGCTCTTAAGTCACTATTCCCCCCTCTCAGCTCTTAAGGCACTATTCCTCCTCTCAGCTCTTAAGGCACTATTCTCCCCTCTCAGCTCTTAAGGCACTATTCCCCCCTCTCAGCTTTTATGGCACTATTCCCCCTCTCAGCTCTTAAGGCACTATTCCCCCCTCACAGCCCTTATGGCACTATTCCCCCCTCTCAGCTCTTAAGGCACTATTCCCCCTCTCAGCTCTTAAGGCACTATTCCCCCCTCTCAGCTCTTATGGCACTATTCCCCCTCTCAGCTCTTATGGCACTATTCCCCCCCTCTCAGCTCTTAAGGCACTATTCCCCCTCTCAGCTCTTAAAGCACTATTTCCCCCTCTCAGCTCTTAAGGGACTATTCCCCCCTCTAAGCTCTTATGGCACTATTCCCCCCTCTCAGCTCTTAAGGCACTATTCTCCCCTCTCAGCTCTTAAGGCACTATTCCCCCCGCTAAGCCCTTATGGCACTATTCCCCCCTCTCAGCTCTTAATGCACTATTCCCCCCTCTCAGCTCTTAAGGCACTATTCCCCCCTCTCAGCTCTTATTGCACTATTCCCCCCTCTCAGCCCTTATGGCACTATTACCCCCTCTCAGCTCTTAAGGCACTATTCCCCCCTCTCAGCCCTTATGGCACTATTCCCCCCTCTCAGCTCTTAAGGGACTATTCCCCCCTCTCAGCTCTTAAGGCACTATTCCCCCCTGTCAGCTCTTATGGCACTATTCCCCCCTCTCAGCTCTTAAGGCACTATTCCCCCCTCTCAGCCCTTATGGCACTTTTCCCCCCTCTCAGCCCTTATGGCACTATTCCCCCCTCTCAGCTCTTAAGGCACTATTCCCCATCTCAGCTCTTAAGGCACTATTACCCCCTCTCAGCTCTTAAGTCACTATTCCCCCCTCTCAGCTCTTAAGGCACTATTCCCCCCTATCAGCCCTTATGGCACTATTCCCCCCTCTCAGCTCTTAAGGGACTATTCCCCCCTCTCAGCTCTTATGGCACTATTCCCCCCTCTCAGCTCTTAAGGCACTATTCCCCATCTCAGCTCTTAAGGCACTATTACCCCCTCTCAGCTCTTAAGGCACTATTCCCCCCTCTCAGCCCTTATGGCACTATTCCCCCCTCTCAGCTCTTAAGGCACTATTCCCCCCTCTCAGCCCTTATGGCACTATTCCCCCCTCTCAGCTCTTAAGGGACTATTCCCCCCTCTCAGCTCTTAAGGCACTATTCCCCCCTGTCAGCTCTTATGGCACTATTCCCCCCTCTCAGCTCTTAAGGCACTATTCCCCCCTCTCAGCCCTTATGGCACTTTTCCCCCCTCTCAGCCCTTATGGCACTATTCCCCCCTCTCAGCTCTTAAGGCACTATTCCCCATCTCAGCTCTTAAGGCACTATTACCCCCTCTCAGCTCTTAAGTCACTATTCCCCCCTCTCAGCTCTTAAGGCACTATTCCCCCCTCTCAGCCCTTATGGCACTATTACCCCCTCTCAGCTCTTAAGGCACTATTCCCCCCTCTCAGCCCTTATGGCACTATTCCCCCCTCTCAGCTCTTAAGGGACTATTCCCCCCTCTCAGCTCTTAAGGCACTATTCCCCCCTGTCAGCTCTTATGGCACTATTCCCCCCTCTCAGCTCTTAAGGCACTATTCCCCCCTCTCAGCCCTTATGGCACTTTTCCCCCCTCTCAGCCCTTATGGCACTATTCCCCCCTCTCAGCTCTTAAGGCACTATTCCCCATCTCAGCTCTTAAGGCACTATTACCCCCTCTCAGCTCTTAAGTCACTATTCCCCCCTCTCAGCTCTTAAGGCACTATTCCCCCCTATCAGCCCTTATGGCACTATTCCCCCCTCTCAGCTCTTAAGGGACTATTCCCCCCTCTCAGCTCTTATGGCACTATTCCCCCCTCTCAGCTCTTAAGGCACTATTCCCCATCTCAGCTCTTAAGGCACTATTACCCCCTCTCAGCTCTTAAGGCACTATTCCCCCCTCTCAGCCCTTATGGCACTATTCCCCCCTCTCAGCTCTTAAGGCACTATTCCCCCCTCTCAGCCCTTATGGCACTATTCCCCCCTCTCAGCTCTTAAGGGACTATTCCCCCCTCTCAGCTCTTAAGGCACTATTCCCCCCTGTCAGCTCTTATGGCACTATTCCCCCCTCTCAGCTCTTAAGGCACTATTCCCCCCTCTCAGCCCTTATGGCACTTTTCCCCCCTCTCAGCCCTTATGGCACTATTCCCCCCTCTCAGCTCTTAAGGCACTATTCCCCATCTCAGCTCTTAAGGCACTATTACCCCCTCTCAGCTCTTAAGTCACTATTCCCCCCTCTCAGCTCTTAAGGCACTATTCCCCCCTATCAGCCCTTATGGCACTATTCCCCCCTCTCAGCTCTTAAGGGACTATTCCCCCCTCTCAGCCCTTATGGCACTATTCCCCCCTCTCAGCTCTTAAGGCACTATTCCCCATCTCAGCTCTTAAGGCACTATTACCCCCTCTCAGCTCTTAAGGCACTATTCCCCCCTCTCAGCCCTTATGGCACTATTCCCCCTTCTCAGCTCTTATTGCACTATTCCCCCCTCTCAGCCCTTATGGCACTATTCCCCCCTCTCAGCTCTTAAGGCACTATTCCCCCCTGTCAGCTCTTATGGCACTATTCCCCCCTCTCAGCTCTTAAGGCACTATTCCCCCCTCTCAGCCCTTATGGCACTTTTCCCCCCTCTCAGCTCTTATTGCACTATTCCCCCCTCTCAGCCCTTATGGCACTATTCCCCCTCTCAGCTCTTAAGGCACTATTCCCCCCTCACAGCCCTTATGGCACTATTCCCCCCTCTCAGCTCTTAAGGCACTATTCCCCCTCTCAGCTCTTAAGGCACTATTCCCCCCTCTCAGCTCTTAAGTCACTATTCCCCCCTCTCAGCTCTTATGGCACTATTCCCCCTCTCAGCTCTTATGGCACTATTCCCCCCTCTCAGGTCTTATGGCACTATTCCCCCTCTCAGCCCGTATGGCACTATTCCCCCCTCTCAGCTCTTAAGGCACTATTCCCCATCTCAGCTCTTAAGTCACTATTCCCCCCTCTCAGCTCTTAAGGCACTATTCCCCCCTATCAGCCCTTATGGCACTATTCCCCCCTCTCAGCTCTTAAGGGACTATTCCCCCCTCTCAGCCCTTATGGCACTATTCCCCCCTCTCAGCTCTTAAGGCACTATTCCCCATCTCAGCTCTTAAGGCACTATTCCCCCCTCTCAGCTCTTAAGGCACTATTCCCCCCTCTCAGCCCTTATGGCACTATTCCCCCTTCTCAGCTCTTATTGCACTATTCCCCCCTCTCAGCTCTTAAGGCACTATTCCCCCCTCTCAGCCCTTATGGCACTTTTCCCCCCTCTCAGCTCTTATTGCACTATTCCCCCCTCTCAGCCCTTATGGCACTATTCCCCCTCTCAGCTCTTAAGGCACTATTCCCCCCTCACAGCCCTTATGGCACTATTCCCCCCTCTCAGCTCTTAAGGCACTATTCCCCCTCTCAGCTCTTAAGGCACTATTCCCCCCTCTCAGCTCTTAAGTCACTATTCCCCCCTCTCAGCTCTTATGGCACTATTCCCCCTCTCAGCTCTTATGGCACTATTCCCCCCTCTCAGGTCTTATGGCACTATTCCCCCTCTCAGCCCTTATGGCACTATTCCCCCCTCTCAGCTCTTAAGGCACTATTCCCCATCTCAGCTCTTAAGTCACTATTCCCCCCTCTCAGCTCTTAAGGCACTATTCCCCCCTATCAGCCCTTATGGCACTATTCCCCCCTCTCAGCTCTTAAGGGACTATTCCCCCCTCTCAGCCCTTATGGCACTATTCCCCCCTCTCAGCTCTTAAGGCACTATTCCCCATCTCAGCTCTTAAGGCACTATTCCCCCCTCTCAGCTCTTAAGGCACTATTCCCCCCTCTCAGCCCTTATGGCACTATTCCCCCTTCTCAGCTCTTATTGCACTATTCCCCCCTCTCAGCCCTTATGGCACTATTCCCCCCTCTCAGCTCTTAAGGCACTATTCCCCCCTCTCAGCTCTTAAGGCACTATTCCCCCTCTCAGCTCTTAAAGCACTATTTCCCCCTCTCAGCTCTTATTGCACTATTCCCCCCTCTCAGCCCTTAAGTCACTATTCCCCCCCTCTCAGCTCTTATGGCACTATTCCCCCTCTCAGCTCTTATGGCACTATTCCCCCCTCTCAGGTCTTATGGCACTATTCCCCCTCTCAGCTCTTATGGCACTATTCCCCCCATCTCAGCTCTTAAGTCACTATTCCCCCCTCTCAGCTCTTAAGGCACTATTCCCCCTATCAGCCCTTATGGCACTATTCCCCCCTCTCAGCTCTTAAGGCACTATTCCCCCCTCTCAGCTCTTATTGCACTATTCCCCCCTCTCAGCCCTTATGGCACTATTCCCCCCCTCTCAGCTCTTAAGGCACTTTTCCCCTCTCAGCTCTTAAGGCACTATTCCCCCCTCTCAGCCCTTATTACACTATTCCCCCCTCTCAGCTCTTAAGGCACTATTCCCCATCTCAGCTCTTAAGTCACTATTCCCCCCTCTCAGCTCTTAAGGCACTATTCCCCCCTATCAGCCCTTATGGCACTATTCCCCCCTCTCAGCTCTTAAGGGACTATTCCCCCCTCTAAGCCCTTATGGCACTTTTCCCCCCTCTCAGCTCTTAAGGCACTATTCCCCATCTCAGCTCTTAAGGCACTATTCCCCCCTATCAGCCCTTATGGCACTATTCCCCCCTCTCAGCTCTTAAGGGACTATTCCCCCCTCTCAGCCCTTATGGCACTATTCCCCCCTCTCAGCTCTTAAGGCACTATTCCCCATCTCAGCTCTTAAGGCACTATTACCCCCTCTCAGCTCTTAAGGCACTATTCCCCCCTCTCAGCCCTTATGGCACTATTCCCCCTTCTCAGCTCTTATTGCACTATTCCCCCCTCTCAGCCCTTATGGCACTATAAGCCCTTATGGCACTATTCCCCCCTCTCAGCTCTTAATGCACTTTTCCCCCCTCTCAGCTCTTATTGCACTATTCCCCCCTCTCAGCCCTTATGGCACTATTCCCCCCTCTCAGCTCTTAAGGGACTATTCCCCCCTCTCAGCCCTTATGGCACTTTTCCCCCCTCTCAGCTCTTAAGGCACTATTCCCCATCTCAGCTCTTAAGGCACTATTACCCCCTCTCAGCTCTTAAGGCACTATTCCCCCCTCTCAGCCCTTATGGCACTATTCCCCCTTCTCAGCTCTTATTGCACTATTCCCCCCTCTCAGCCCTTATGGCACTATAAGCCCTTATGGCACTATTCCCCCCTCTCAGCTCTTAATGCACTTTTCCCCCCTCTCAGCTCTTATTGCACTATTCCCCCCTCTCAGCCCTTATGGCACTATTCCCCCCTCTCAGCTCTTAAGGCACTATTCCCCCTCTCAGCTCTTAAGGCACTATTCCCCCCTCTCAGCTCTTAAGGCACTATTCCCCCCTCTCAGCCCTTATGGCACTATTCCCCCTTCTCAGCTCTTATTGCACTATTCCCCCCTCTCAGCCCTTATGGCACTATTCCCCCCTCTCAGCTCTTATGGCACTATTCCCCCCTCTCAGCTCTTAAGGCACTATTCCCCCCTCTCAGCCCTTATGGCACTTTCCCCCCCTCTCAGCTCTTACTGCACTATTCCCCCCTCTCAGCCCTTATGGCACTATTCCCCCCTCTCAGCTCTTAAGGGACTATTCCCCCCTCTCAGCCCTTATGGCACTATTCCCCCCCTCTCAGCTCTTAAGGCACTTTTCCCCTCTCAGCTCTTAAGGCACTATTCCCCCCTCTCAGCCCTTATGGCACTATTCCCCCCTCTCAGCTCTTAAGGCACTATTCCCCATCTCAGCTCTTAAGTCACTATTCCCCCCTCTCAGCTCTTAAGGCACTATTCCCCCCTATCAGCCCTTATGGCACTATTCCCCCCTCTCAGCTCTTAAGGGACTATTCCCCCCTCTCAGCCCTTATGGCACTATTCCCCCCTCTCAGCTCTTAAGGCACTATTCCCCATCTCAGCTCTTAAGGCACTATTCCCCCCTCTCAGCTCTTAAGGCACTATTCCCCCCTCTCAGCCCTTATGGCACTATTCCCCCTTCTCAGCTCTTATTGCACTATTCCCCCCTCTCAGCCCTTATGGCACTATTCCCCCCTCTCAGCTCTTAAGGCACTATTCCCCCCTCTCAGCTCTTAAGGCACTATTCCCCCTCTCAGCTCTTAAAGCACTATTTCCCCCTCTCAGCTCTTATTGCACTATTCCCCCCTCTCAGCCCTTAAGTCACTATTCCCCCCCTCTCAGCTCTTATGGCACTATTCCCCCTCTCAGCTCTTATGGCACTATTCCCCCCTCTCAGGTCTTATGGCACTATTCCCCCTCTCAGCTCTTATGGCACTATTCCCCCCATCTCAGCTCTTAAGTCACTATTCCCCCCTCTCAGCTCTTAAGGCACTATTCCCCCTATCAGCCCTTATGGCACTATTCCCCCCTCTCAGCTCTTAAGGCACTATTCCCCCCTCTCAGCTCTTATTGCACTATTCCCCCCTCTCAGCCCTTATGGCACTATTCCCCCCCTCTCAGCTCTTAAGGCACTTTTCCCCTCTCAGCTCTTAAGGCACTATTCCCCCCTCTCAGCCCTTATTACACTATTCCCCCCTCTCAGCTCTTAAGGCACTATTCCCCATCTCAGCTCTTAAGTCACTATTCCCCCCTCTCAGCTCTTAAGGCACTATTCCCCCCTATCAGCCCTTATGGCACTATTCCCCCCTCTCAGCTCTTAAGGGACTATTCCCCCCTCTCAGCCCTTATGGCACTTTTCCCCCCTCTCAGCTCTTAAGGCACTATTCCCCATCTCAGCTCTTAAGGCACTATTCCCCCCTATCAGCCCTTATGGCACTATTCCCCCCTCTCAGCTCTTAAGGGACTATTCCCCCCTCTCAGCCCTTATGGCACTATTCCCCCCTCTCAGCTCTTAAGGCACTATTCCCCATCTCAGCTCTTAAGGCACTATTACCCCCTCTCAGCTCTTAAGGCACTATTCCCCCCTCTCAGCCCTTATGGCACTATTCCCCCTTCTCAGCTCTTATTGCACTATTCCCCCCTCTCAGCCCTTATGGCACTATTCCCCCCTCTCAGCTCTTAAGGCACTTTTCCCCTCTCAGCTCTTAAGGCACTATTCCCCCCTCTCAGCCCTTATGGCACTATTCCCCCCTCTCAGCTCTTAAGGCACTATTCCCCATCTCAGCTCTTAAGTCACTATTCCCCCCTCTCAGCTCTTAAGGCACTATTCCCCCCTATCAGCCCTTATGGCACTATTCCCCCCTCTCAGCTCTTAAGGCACTATTCCCCATCTCAGCTCTTAAGGCACTATTCCCCCCTCTCAGCTCTTAAGGCACTATTCCCCCCTCTCAGCCCTTATGGCACTATTCCCCCCTCTCAGCTCTTAAGGGACTATTCCCCCCTCTCAGCTCTTAAGGCACTATTCTCCCCTCTCAGCTCTTAAGGCACTATTCCCCCCTCTCAGCTTTTATGGCACTATTCCCCCCTCTCAGCTCTTAAGGCACTATTCCCCCTCTCAGCTCTTAAGGCACTATTCCCCCCTCTCAGCTCTTAAGGCACTATTCCCCCCTCTCAGCCCTTATGGCACTATTCCCCCTTCTCAGCTCTTATTGCACTATTCCCCCCTCTCAGCCCTTATGGCACTATTCCCCCCTCTCAGCTCTTATGGCACTATTCCCCCCTCTCAGCTCTTAAGGCACTATTCCCCCCTCTCAGCCCTTATGGCACTTTCCCCCCCTCTCAGCTCTTACTGCACTATTCCCCCCTCTCAGCCCTTATGGCACTATTCCCCCCTCTCAGCTCTTAAGGGACTATTCCCCCCTCTCAGCCCTTATGGCACTATTCCCCCCCTCTCAGCTCTTAAGGCACTTTTCCCCTCTCAGCTCTTAAGGCACTATTCCCCCCTCTCAGCCCTTATGGCACTATTCCCCCCTCTCAGCTCTTAAGGCACTATTCCCCATCTCAGCTCTTAAGTCACTATTCCCCCCTCTCAGCTCTTAAGGCACTATTCCCCCCTATCAGCCCTTATGGCACTATTCCCCCCTCTCAGCTCTTAAGGGACTATTCCCCCCTCTCAGCCCTTATGGCACTATTCCCCCCTCTCAGCTCTTAAGGCACTATTCCCCATCTCAGCTCTTAAGGCACTATTCCCCCCTCTCAGCTCTTAAGGCACTATTCCCCCCTCTCAGCCCTTATGGCACTATTCCCCCTTCTCAGCTCTTATTGCACTATTCCCCCCTCTCAGCCCTTATGGCACTATTCCCCCCTCTCAGCTCTTAAGGCACTATTCCCCCCTCTCAGCTCTTAAGGCACTATTCCCCCTCTCAGCTCTTAAAGCACTATTTCCCCCTCTCAGCTCTTATTGCACTATTCCCCCCTCTCAGCCCTTAAGTCACTATTCCCCCCCTCTCAGCTCTTATGGCACTATTCCCCCTCTCAGCTCTTATGGCACTATTCCCCCCTCTCAGGTCTTATGGCACTATTCCCCCTCTCAGCTCTTATGGCACTATTCCCCCCATCTCAGCTCTTAAGTCACTATTCCCCCCTCTCAGCTCTTAAGGCACTATTCCCCCTATCAGCCCTTATGGCACTATTCCCCCCTCTCAGCTCTTAAGGCACTATTCCCCCCTCTCAGCTCTTATTGCACTATTCCCCCCTCTCAGCCCTTATGGCACTATTCCCCCCCTCTCAGCTCTTAAGGCACTATTCCCCCCTCTCAGCTCTTAAGGCACTATTCCCCCCTCTCAGCCCTTATGGCACTATTCCCCCTTCTCAGCTCTTATTGCACTATTCCCCCCTCTCAGCCCTTATGGCACTATTCCCCCCTCTCAGCTCTTATGGCACTATTCCCCCCTCTCAGCTCTTAAGGCACTATTCCCCCCTCTCAGCCCTTATGGCACTTTCCCCCCCTCTCAGCTCTTACTGCACTATTCCCCCCTCTCAGCCCTTATGGCACTATTCCCCCCTCTCAGCTCTTAAGGGACTATTCCCCCCTCTCAGCCCTTATGGCACTATTCCCCCCCTCTCAGCTCTTAAGGCACTTTTCCCCTCTCAGCTCTTAAGGCACTATTCCCCCCTCTCAGCCCTTATGGCACTATTCCCCCCTCTCAGCTCTTAAGGCACTATTCCCCATCTCAGCTCTTAAGTCACTATTCCCCCCTCTCAGCTCTTAAGGCACTATTCCCCCCTATCAGCCCTTATGGCACTATTCCCCCCTCTCAGCTCTTAAGGGACTATTCCCCCCTCTCAGCCTTTATGGCACTATTCCCCCCTCTCAGCTCTTAAGGCACTATTCCCCATCTCAGCTCTTAAGGCACTATTCCCCCCTCTCAGCTCTTAAGGCACTATTCCCCCCTCTCAGCCCTTATGGCACTATTCCCCCTTCTCAGCTCTTATTGCACTATTCCCCCCTCTCAGCCCTTATGGCACTATTCCCCCCTCTCAGCTCTTAAGGCACTATTCCCCCCTCTCAGCTCTTAAGGCACTATTCCCCCTCTCAGCTCTTAAAGCACTATTTCCCCCTCTCAGCTCTTATTGCACTATTCCCCCCTCTCAGCCCTTAAGTCACTATTCCCCCCCTCTCAGCTCTTATGGCACTATTCCCCCTCTCAGCTCTTATGGCACTATTCCCCCCTCTCAGGTCTTATGGCACTATTCCCCCTCTCAGCTCTTATGGCACTATTCCCCCCATCTCAGCTCTTAAGTCACTATTCCCCCCTCTCAGCTCTTAAGGCACTATTCCCCCTATCAGCCCTTATGGCACTATTCCCCCCTCTCAGCTCTTAAGGCACTATTCCCCCCTCTCAGCTCTTATTGCACTATTCCCCCCTCTCAGCCCTTATGGCACTATTCCCCCCCTCTCAGCTCTTAAGGCACTTTTCCCCTCTCAGCTCTTAAGGCACTATTCCCCCCTCTCAGCCCTTATTACACTATTCCCCCCTCTCAGCTCTTAAGGCACTATTCCCCATCTCAGCTCTTAAGTCACTATTCCCCCCTCTCAGCTCTTAAGGCACTATTCCCCCCTATCAGCCCTTATGGCACTATTCCCCCCTCTCAGCTCTTAAGGGACTATTCCCCCCTCTCAGCCCTTATGGCACTTTTCCCCCCTCTCAGCTCTTAAGGCACTATTCCCCATCTCAGCTCTTAAGGCACTATTCCCCCCTATCAGCCCTTATGGCACTATTCCCCCCTCTCAGCTCTTAAGGGACTATTCCCCCCTCTCAGCCCTTATGGCACTATTCCCCCCTCTCAGCTCTTAAGGCACTATTCCCCATCTCAGCTCTTAAGGCACTATTACCCCCTCTCAGCTCTTAAGGCACTATTCCCCCCTCTCAGCCCTTATGGCACTATTCCCCCTTCTCAGCTCTTATTGCACTATTCCCCCCTCTCAGCCCTTATGGCACTATAAGCCCTTATGGCACTATTCCCCCCTCTCAGCTCTTAATGCACTTTTCCCCCCTCTCAGCTCTTATTGCACTATTCCCCCCTCTCAGCCCTTATGGCACTATTCCCCCCTCTCAGCTCTTAAGGGACTATTCCCCCCTCTCAGCCCTTATGGCACTATTCCCCCCTCTCAGCTCTTAAGGCACTATTCCCCATCTCAGCTCTTAAGGCACTATTACCCCCTCTCAGCTCTTAAGGCACTATTCCCCCCTCTCAGCCCTTATGGCACTATTCCCCCTTCTCAGCTCTTATTGCACTATTCCCCCCTCTCAGCCCTTATGGCACTATAAGCCCTTATGGCACTATTCCCCCCTCTCAGCTCTTAATGCACTTTTCCCCCCTCTCAGCTCTTATTGCACTATTCCCCCCTCTCAGCCCTTATGGCACTATTCCCCCCTCTCAGCTCTTAAGGCACTATTCCCCCTCTCAGCTCTTAAGGCACTATTCCCCCCTCTCAGCTCTTAAGGCACTATTCCCCCCTCTCAGCCCTTATGGCACTATTCCCCCTTCTCAGCTCTTATTGCACTATTCCCCCCTCTCAGCCCTTATGGCACTATTCCCCCCTCTCAGCTCTTATGGCACTATTCCCCCCTCTCAGCTCTTAAGGCACTATTCCCCCCTCTCAGCCCTTATGGCACTTTCCCCCCCTCTCAGCTCTTACTGCACTATTCCCCCCTCTCAGCCCTTATGGCACTATTCCCCCCTCTCAGCTCTTAAGGGACTATTCCCCCCTCTCAGCCCTTATGGCACTATTCCCCCCCTCTCAGCTCTTAAGGCACTTTTCCCCTCTCAGCTCTTAAGGCACTATTCCCCCCTCTCAGCCCTTATGGCACTATTCCCCCCTCTCAGCTCTTAAGGCACTATTCCCCATCTCAGCTCTTAAGTCACTATTCCCCCCTCTCAGCTCTTAAGGCACTATTCCCCCCTATCAGCCCTTATGGCACTATTCCCCCCTCTCAGCTCTTAAGGGACTATTCCCCCCTCTCAGCCCTTATGGCACTATTCCCCCCTCTCAGCTCTTAAGGCACTATTCCCCATCTCAGCTCTTAAGGCACTATTCCCCCCTCTCAGCTCTTAAGGCACTATTCCCCCCTCTCAGCCCTTATGGCACTATTCCCCCTTCTCAGCTCTTATTGCACTATTCCCCCCTCTCAGCCCTTATGGCACTATTCCCCCCTCTCAGCTCTTAAGGCACTATTCCCCCCTCTCAGCTCTTAAGGCACTATTCCCCCTCTCAGCTCTTAAAGCACTATTTCCCCCTCTCAGCTCTTATTGCACTATTCCCCCCTCTCAGCCCTTAAGTCACTATTCCCCCCCTCTCAGCTCTTATGGCACTATTCCCCCTCTCAGCTCTTATGGCACTATTCCCCCCTCTCAGGTCTTATGGCACTATTCCCCCTCTCAGCTCTTATGGCACTATTCCCCCCATCTCAGCTCTTAAGTCACTATTCCCCCCTCTCAGCTCTTAAGGCACTATTCCCCCTATCAGCCCTTATGGCACTATTCCCCCCTCTCAGCTCTTAAGGCACTATTCCCCCCTCTCAGCTCTTATTGCACTATTCCCCCCTCTCAGCCCTTATGGCACTATTCCCCCCCTCTCAGCTCTTAAGGCACTTTTCCCCTCTCAGCTCTTAAGGCACTATTCCCCCCTCTCAGCCCTTATTACACTATTCCCCCCTCTCAGCTCTTAAGGCACTATTCCCCATCTCAGCTCTTAAGTCACTATTCCCCCCTCTCAGCTCTTAAGGCACTATTCCCCCCTATCAGCCCTTATGGCACTATTCCCCCCTCTCAGCTCTTAAGGGACTATTCCCCCCTCTCAGCCCTTATGGCACTTTTCCCCCCTCTCAGCTCTTAAGGCACTATTCCCCATCTCAGCTCTTAAGGCACTATTCCCCCCTATCAGCCCTTATGGCACTATTCCCCCCTCTCAGCTCTTAAGGGACTATTCCCCCCTCTCAGCCCTTATGGCACTATTCCCCCCTCTCAGCTCTTAAGGCACTATTCCCCATCTCAGCTCTTAAGGCACTATTACCCCCTCTCAGCTCTTAAGGCACTATTCCCCCCTCTCAGCCCTTATGGCACTATTCCCCCTTCTCAGCTCTTATTGCACTATTCCCCCCTCTCAGCCCTTATGGCACTATAAGCCCTTATGGCACTATTCCCCCCTCTCAGCTCTTAATGCACTTTTCCCCCCTCTCAGCTCTTATTGCACTATTCCCCCCTCTCAGCCCTTATGGCACTATTCCCCCCTCTCAGCTCTTAAGGGACTATTCCCCCCTCTCAGCCCTTATGGCACTATTCCCCCCCTCTCAGCTCTTAAGGCACTTTTCCCCTCTCAGCTCTTAAGGCACTATTCCCCCCTCTCAGCCCTTATGGCACTATTCCCCCCTCTCAGCTCTTAAGGCACTATTCCCCATCTCAGCTCTTAAGTCACTATTCCCCCCTCTCAGCTCTTAAGGCACTATTCCCCCCTATCAGCCCTTATGGCACTATTCCCCCCTCTCAGCTCTTAAGGGACTATTCCCCCCTCTCAGCCCTTATGGCACTATTCCCCCCTCTCAGCTCTTAAGGCACTATTCCCCATCTCAGCTTTTATGGCACTATTCCCCCTCTCAGCTCTTAAGGCACTATTCCCCCCTCTCAGCCCTTATGGCACTATTCCCCCCTCTCAGCTCTTAAGGCACTATTCCCCCTCTCAGCTCTTAAGGCACTATTCCCCCCTCTCAGCTCTTAAGTCACTATTCCCCCCTCTCAGCTCTTAAGGCACTATTCCCCATCTCAGCTCTTAAGGCACTATTCCCCCCTCACAGCCCTTATGGCACTATTCCCCCCTCTCAGCTCTTAAGGCACTATTCCCCCTCTCAGCTCTTAAGGCACTATTCCCCCCTCTCAGCTCTTAAGTCACTATTCCCCCCTCTCAGCTCTTAAGGCACTATTCCTCCTCTCAGCTCTTAAGGCACTATTCTCCCCTCTCAGCTCTTAAGGCACTATTCCCCCCTCTCAGCTTTTATGGCACTATTCCCCCTCTCAGCTCTTAAGGCACTATTCCCCCCTCACAGCCCTTATGGCACTATTCCCCCCTCTCAGCTCTTAAGGCACTATTCCCCCTCTCAGCTCTTAAGGCACTATTCCCCCCTCTCAGCTCTTATGGCACTATTCCCCCTCTCAGCTCTTATGGCACTATTCCCCCCCTCTCAGCTCTTAAGGCACTATTCCCCCTCTCAGCTCTTAAAGCACTATTTCCCCCTCTCAGCTCTTAAGGGACTATTCCCCCCTCTAAGCTCTTATGGCACTATTCCCCCCTCTCAGCTCTTAAGGCACTATTCTCCCCTCTCAGCTCTTAAGGCACTATTCCCCCCGCTAAGCCCTTATGGCACTATTCCCCCCTCTCAGCTCTTAATGCACTATTCCCCCCTCTCAGCTCTTAAGGCACTATTCCCCATCTCAGCTCTTAAGGCACTATTCCCCCCTCTCAGCTCTTAAGGCACTATTCCCCCTCTCAGCCCTTATGGCACTATTCCCCCTTCTCAGCTCTTATTGCACTATTCCCCCCTCTCAGCCCTTATGGCACTATTCCCCCCTCTCAGCTCTTAAGGCACTATTCCCCCCTCTCAGCCCTTATGGCACTATTCCCCCCTCTCAGCTCTTAAGGGACTATTCCCCCCTCTCAGCCCTTATGGCACTATTCCCCCCTCTCAGCTCTTAAGGCACTATTCCTCCTCTCAGCTCTTAAGGCACTATTCTCCCCTCTCAGCTCTTAAGGCACTATTCCCCCCTCTCAGCTTTTGTGGCACTATTCCCCCTCTCAGCTCTTAAGGCACTATTCCCCCCTCACAGCCCTTATGGCACTATTCCCCCCTCTCAGCTCTTAAGGCACTATTCCCCCTCTCAGCTCTTAAGGCACTATTCCCCCTCTCAGCTCTTAAGTCACTATTCCCCCCTCTCAGCTCTTAAGGCACTATTCCTCCTCTCAGCTCTTAAGGCACTATTCTCCCCTCTCAGCTCTTAAGGCACTATTCCCCCCTCTCAGCTTTTATGGCACTATTCCCCCTCTCAGCTCTTAAGGCACTATTCCCCCCTCACAGCCCTTATGGCACTATTCCCCCCTCTCAGCTCTTAAGGCACTATTCCCCCTCTCAGCTCTTAAGGCACTATTCCCCCCTCTCAGCTCTTATGGCACTATTCCCCCTCTCAGCTCTTATGGCACTATTCCCCCCTCTCAGCTCTTAAGGCACTATTCCCCCTCTCAGCTCTTAAAGCACTATTTCCCCCTCTCAGCTCTTAAGGGACTATTCCCCCCTCTAAGCTCTTATGGCACTATTCCCCCCTCTCAGCTCTTAAGGCACTATTCTCCCCTCTCAGCTCTTAAGGCACTATTCCCCCCGCTAAGCCCTTATGGCACTATTCCCCCCTCTCAGCTCTTAATGCACTATTCCCCCCTCTCAGCTCTTAAGGCACTATTCCCCCCTCTCAGCTCTTATTGCACTATTCCCCCCTCTCAGCCCTTATGGCACTATTACCCCCTCTCAGCTCTTAAGGCACTATTCCCCCCTCTCAGCCCTTATGGCACTATTCCCCCCTCTCAGCTCTTAAGGGACTATTCCCCCCTCTCAGCTCTTAAGGCACTATTCCCCCCTGTCAGCTCTTATGGCACTATTCCCCCCTCTCAGCTCTTAAGGCACTATTCCCCCCTCTCAGCCCTTATGGCACTTTTCCCCCCTCTCAGCCCTTATGGCACTATTCCCCCCTCTCAGCTCTTAAGGCACTATTCCCCATCTCAGCTCTTAAGGCACTATTACCCCCTCTCAGCTCTTAAGTCACTATTCCCCCCTCTCAGCTCTTAAGGCACTATTCCCCCCTATCAGCCCTTATGGCACTATTCCCCCCTCTCAGCTCTTAAGGGACTATTCCCCCCTCTCAGCTCTTATGGCACTATTCCCCCCTCTCAGCTCTTAAGGCACTATTCCCCATCTCAGCTCTTAAGGCACTATTACCCCCTCTCAGCTCTTAAGGCACTATTCCCCCCTCTCAGCCCTTATGGCACTATTCCCCCCTCTCAGCTCTTAAGGCACTATTCCCCCCTCTCAGCCCTTATGGCACTATTCCCCCCTCTCAGCTCTTAAGGGACTATTCCCCCCTCTCAGCTCTTAAGGCACTATTCCCCCCTGTCAGCTCTTATGGCACTATTCCCCCCTCTCAGCTCTTAAGGCACTATTCCCCCCTCTCAGCCCTTATGGCACTTTTCCCCCCTCTCAGCCCTTATGGCACTATTCCCCCCTCTCAGCTCTTAAGGCACTATTCCCCATCTCAGCTCTTAAGGCACTATTACCCCCTCTCAGCTCTTAAGTCACTATTCCCCCCTCTCAGCTCTTAAGGCACTATTCCCCCCTATCAGCCCTTATGGCACTATTCCCCCCTCTCAGCTCTTAAGGGACTATTCCCCCCTCTCAGCCCTTATGGCACTATTCCCCCCTCTCAGCTCTTAAGGCACTATTCCCCATCTCAGCTCTTAAGGCACTATTACCCCCTCTCAGCTCTTAAGGCACTATTCCCCCCTCTCAGCCCTTATGGCACTATTCCCCCTTCTCAGCTCTTATTGCACTATTCCCCCCTCTCAGCCCTTATGGCACTATTCCCCCCTCTCAGCTCTTAAGGCACTATTCCCCCCTGTCAGCTCTTATGGCACTATTCCCCCCTCTCAGCTCTTAAGGCACTATTCCCCCCTCTCAGCCCTTATGGCACTTTTCCCCCCTCTCAGCTCTTATTGCACTATTCCCCCCTCTCAGCCCTTATGGCACTATTCCCCCTCTCAGCTCTTAAGGCACTATTCCCCCCTCACAGCCCTTATGGCACTATTCCCCCCTCTCAGCTCTTAAGGCACTATTCCCCCTCTCAGCTCTTAAGGCACTATTCCCCCCTCTCAGCTCTTAAGTCACTATTCCCCCCTCTCAGCTCTTATGGCACTATTCCCCCTCTCAGCTCTTATGGCACTATTCCCCCCTCTCAGGTCTTATGGCACTATTCCCCCTCTCAGCTCTTATGGCACTATTCCCCCCCTCTCAGCTCTTAAGGCACTATTCCCCCTCTCAGCTCTTAAAGCACTATTTCCCCCTCTCAGCTCTTAAGGGACTATTCCCCCCTCTAAGCTCTTATGGCACTATTCCCCCCTCTCAGCTCTTAAGGCACTATTCTCCCCTCTCAGCTCTTAAGGCACTATTTCCCCCTCTCAGCCCTTATGGCACTATTCCCCCTTCTCAGCTCTTATTGCACTATTCCCCCCTCTCAGCCCTTATGGCACTATAAGCCCTTATGGCACTATTCCCCCCTCTCAGCTCTTAATGCACTTTTCCCCCCTCTCAGCCCTTATGGCACTATTCCCCCCCTCTCAGCTCTTAAGGCACTTTTCCCCTCTCAGCTCTTAAGGCACTATTCCCCCCTCTCAGCCCTTATGGCACTATTCCCCCCTCTCAGCTCTTAAGGCACTATTCCCCATCTCAGCTCTTAAGTCACTATTCCCCCCTCTCAGCTCTTAAGGCACTATTCCCCCCTATCAGCCCTTATGGCACTATTCCCCCCTCTCAGCTCTTAAGGGACTATTCCCCCCTCTCAGCCCTTATGGCACTATTCCCCCCTCTCAGCTCTTAAGGCACTATTCCCCATCTCAGCTTTTATGGCACTATTCCCCCTCTCAGCTCTTAAGGCACTATTCCCCCCTCTCAGCTCTTAATGCACTTTTCCCCCCTCTCAGCTCTTATTGCACTATTCCCCCCTCTCAGCCCTTATGGCACTATTCCCCCCTCTCAGCTCTTAAGGGACTATTCCCCCCTCTCAGCCCTTATGGCACTATTCCCCCCCTCTCAGCTCTTAAGGCACTTTTCCCCTCTCAGCTCTTAAGGCACTATTCCCCCCTCTCAGCCCTTATGGCACTATTCCCCCCTCTCAGCTCTTAAGGCACTATTCCCCATCTCAGCTCTTAAGTCACTATTCCCCCCTCTCAGCTCTTAAGGCACTATTCCCCCCTATCAGCCCTTATGGCACTATTCCCCCCTCTCAGCTCTTAAGGGACTATTCCCCCCTCTCAGCCCTTATGGCACTATTCCCCCCTCTCAGCTCTTAAGGCACTATTCCCCATCTCAGCTTTTATGGCACTATTCCCCCTCTCAGCTCTTAAGGCACTATTCCCCCCTCTCAGCTCTTAAGGCACTATTCCCCCCTCTCAGCCCTTATGGCACTATTCCCCCCTCTCAGCTCTTAAGGCACTATTCCCCCTCTCAGCTCTTAAGGCACTATTCCCCCCTCTCAGCTCTTAAGTCACTATTCCCCCCTCTCAGCTCTTAAGGCACTATTCCCCATCTCAGCTCTTAAGGCACTATTCCCCCCTCACAGCCCTTATGGCACTATTCCCCCCTCTCAGCTCTTAAGGCACTATTCCCCCTCTCAGCTCTTAAGGCACTATTCCCCCCTCTCAGCTCTTAAGTCACTATTCCCCCCTCTCAGCTCTTAAGGCACTATTCCTCCTCTCAGCTCTTAAGGCACTATTCTCCCCTCTCAGCTCTTAAGGCACTATTCCCCCCTCTCAGCTTTTATGGCACTATTCCCCCTCTCAGCTCTTAAGGCACTATTCCCCCCTCACAGCCCTTATGGCACTATTCCCCCCTCTCAGCTCTTAAGGCACTATTCCCCCTCTCAGCTCTTAAGGCACTATTCCCCCCTCTCAGCTCTTATGGCACTATTCCCCCTCTCAGCTCTTATGGCACTATTCCCCCCCTCTCAGCTCTTAAGGCACTATTCCCCCTCTCAGCTCTTAAAGCACTATTTCCCCCTCTCAGCTCTTAAGGGACTATTCCCCCCTCACAGCCCTTATGGCACTATTCCCCCCTCTCAGCTCTTAAGGCACTATTCCCCCTCTCAGCTCTTAAGGCACTATTCCCCCCTCTCAGCTCTTAAGTCACTATTCCCCCCTCTCAGCTCTTAAGGCACTATTCCTCCTCTCAGCTCTTAAGGCACTATTCTCCCCTCTCAGCTCTTAAGGCACTATTCCCCCCTCTCAGCTTTTATGGCACTATTCCCCCTCTCAGCTCTTAAGGCACTATTCCCCCCTCACAGCCCTTATGGCACTATTCCCCCCTCTCAGCTCTTAAGGCACTATTCCCCCTCTCAGCTCTTAAGGCACTATTCCCCCCTCTCAGCTCTTATGGCACTATTCCCCCTCTCAGCTCTTATGGCACTATTCCCCCCCTCTCAGCTCTTAAGGCACTATTCCCCCTCTCAGCTCTTAAAGCACTATTTCCCCCTCTCAGCTCTTAAGGGACTATTCCCCCCTCTAAGCTCTTATGGCACTATTCCCCCCTCTCAGCTCTTAAGGCACTATTCTCCCCTCTCAGCTCTTAAGGCACTATTCCCCCCGCTAAGCCCTTATGGCACTATTCCCCCCTCTCAGCTCTTAATGCACTATTCCCCCCTCTCAGCTCTTAAGGCACTATTCCCCCCTCTCAGCTCTTATTGCACTATTCCCCCCTCTCAGCCCTTATGGCACTATTACCCCCTCTCAGCTCTTAAGGCACTATTCCCCCCTCTCAGCCCTTATGGCACTATTCCCCCCTCTCAGCTCTTAAGGGACTATTCCCCCCTCTCAGCTCTTAAGGCACTATTCCCCCCTGTCAGCTCTTATGGCACTATTCCCCCCTCTCAGCTCTTAAGGCACTATTCCCCCCTCTCAGCCCTTATGGCACTTTTCCCCCCTCTCAGCCCTTATGGCACTATTCCCCCCTCTCAGCTCTTAAGGCACTATTCCCCATCTCAGCTCTTAAGGCACTATTACCCCCTCTCAGCTCTTAAGTCACTATTCCCCCCTCTCAGCTCTTAAGGCACTATTCCCCCCTATCAGCCCTTATGGCACTATTCCCCCCTCTCAGCTCTTAAGGGACTATTCCCCCCTCTCAGCTCTTATGGCACTATTCCCCCCTCTCAGCTCTTAAGGCACTATTCCCCATCTCAGCTCTTAAGGCACTATTACCCCCTCTCAGCTCTTAAGGCACTATTCCCCCCTCTCAGCCCTTATGGCACTATTCCCCCCTCTCAGCTCTTAAGGCACTATTCCCCCCTCTCAGCCCTTATGGCACTATTCCCCCCTCTCAGCTCTTAAGGGACTATTCCCCCCTCTCAGCTCTTAAGGCACTATTCCCCCCTGTCAGCTCTTATGGCACTATTCCCCCCTCTCAGCTCTTAAGGCACTATTCCCCCCTCTCAGCCCTTATGGCACTTTTCCCCCCTCTCAGCCCTTATGGCACTATTCCCCCCTCTCAGCTCTTAAGGCACTATTCCCCATCTCAGCTCTTAAGGCACTATTACCCCCTCTCAGCTCTTAAGTCACTATTCCCCCCTCTCAGCTCTTAAGGCACTATTCCCCCCTCTCAGCCCTTATGGCACTATTACCCCCTCTCAGCTCTTAAGGCACTATTCCCCCCTCTCAGCCCTTATGGCACTATTCCCCCCTCTCAGCTCTTAAGGGACTATTCCCCCCTCTCAGCTCTTAAGGCACTATTCCCCCCTGTCAGCTCTTATGGCACTATTCCCCCCTCTCAGCTCTTAAGGCACTATTCCCCCCTCTCAGCCCTTATGGCACTTTTCCCCCCTCTCAGCCCTTATGGCACTATTCCCCCCTCTCAGCTCTTAAGGCACTATTCCCCATCTCAGCTCTTAAGGCACTATTACCCCCTCTCAGCTCTTAAGTCACTATTCCCCCCTCTCAGCTCTTAAGGCACTATTCCCCCCTATCAGCCCTTATGGCACTATTCCCCCCTCTCAGCTCTTAAGGGACTATTCCCCCCTCTCAGCTCTTATGGCACTATTCCCCCCTCTCAGCTCTTAAGGCACTATTCCCCATCTCAGCTCTTAAGGCACTATTACCCCCTCTCAGCTCTTAAGGCACTATTCCCCCCTCTCAGCCCTTAAGGGACTATTCCCCCCTCTCAGCTCTTAAGGCACTATTCCCCCCTGTCAGCTCTTATGGCACTATTCCCCCCTCTCAGCTCTTAAGGCACTATTCCCCCCTCTCAGCCCTTATGGCACTTTTCCCCCCTCTCAGCCCTTATGGCACTATTCCCCCCTCTCAGCTCTTAAGGCACTATTCCCCATCTCAGCTCTTAAGGCACTATTACCCCCTCTCAGCTCTTAAGTCACTATTCCCCCCTCTCAGCTCTTAAGGCACTATTCCCCCCTATCAGCCCTTATGGCACTATTCCCCCCTCTCAGCTCTTAAGGGACTATTCCCCCCTCTCAGCCCTTATGGCACTATTCCCCCCTCTCAGCTCTTAAGGCACTATTCCCCATCTCAGCTCTTAAGGCACTATTACCCCCTCTCAGCTCTTAAGGCACTATTCCCCCCTCTCAGCCCTTATGGCACTATTCCCCCTTCTCAGCTCTTATTGCACTATTCCCCCCTCTCAGCCCTTATGGCACTATTCCCCCCTCTCAGCTCTTAAGGCACTATTCCCCCCTGTCAGCTCTTATGGCACTATTCCCCCCTCTCAGCTCTTAAGGCACTATTCCCCCCTCTCAGCCCTTATGGCACTTTTCCCCCCTCTCAGCTCTTATTGCACTATTCCCCCCTCTCAGCCCTTATGGCACTATTCCCCCTCTCAGCTCTTAAGGCACTATTCCCCCCTCACAGCCCTTATGGCACTATTCCCCCCTCTCAGCTCTTAAGGCACTATTCCCCCTCTCAGCTCTTAAGGCACTATTCCCCCCTCTCAGCTCTTAAGTCACTATTCCCCCCTCTCAGCTCTTATGGCACTATTCCCCCTCTCAGCTCTTATGGCACTATTCCCCCCTCTCAGGTCTTATGGCACTATTCCCCCTCTCAGCCCGTATGGCACTATTCCCCCCTCTCAGCTCTTAAGGCACTATTCCCCATCTCAGCTCTTAAGTCACTATTCCCCCCTCTCAGCTCTTAAGGCACTATTCCCCCCTATCAGCCCTTATGGCACTATTCCCCCCTCTCAGCTCTTAAGGGACTATTCCCCCCTCTCAGCCCTTATGGCACTATTCCCCCCTCTCAGCTCTTAAGGCACTATTCCCCATCTCAGCTCTTAAGGCACTATTCCCCCCTCTCAGCTCTTAAGGCACTATTCCCCCCTCTCAGCCCTTATGGCACTATTCCCCCTTCTCAGCTCTTATTGCACTATTCCCCCCTCTCAGCCCTTATGGCACTATTCCCCCCTCTCAGCTCTTAAGGCACTATTCCCCCCTGTCAGCTCTTATGGCACTATTCCCCCCTCTCAGCTCTTAAGGCACTATTCCCCCCTCTCAGCCCTTATGGCACTTTTCCCCCCTCTCAGCTCTTATTGCACTATTCCCCCCTCTCAGCCCTTATGGCACTATTCCCCCTCTCAGCTCTTAAGGCACTATTCCCCCCTCACAGCCCTTATGGCACTATTCCCCCCTCTCAGCTCTTAAGGCACTATTCCCCCTCTCAGCTCTTAAGGCACTATTCCCCCCTCTCAGCTCTTAAGTCACTATTCCCCCCTCTCAGCTCTTATGGCACTATTCCCCCTCTCAGCTCTTATGGCACTATTCCCCCCTCTCAGGTCTTATGGCACTATTCCCCCTCTCAGCCCGTATGGCACTATTCCCCCCTCTCAGCTCTTAAGGCACTATTCCCCATCTCAGCTCTTAAGTCACTATTCCCCCCTCTCAGCTCTTAAGGCACTATTCCCCCCTATCAGCCCTTATGGCACTATTCCCCCCTCTCAGCTCTTAAGGGACTATTCCCCCCTCTCAGCCCTTATGGCACTATTCCCCCCTCTCAGCTCTTAAGGCACTATTCCCCATCTCAGCTCTTAAGGCACTATTCCCCCCTCTCAGCTCTTAAGGCACTATTCCCCCCTCTCAGCCCTTATGGCACTATTCCCCCTTCTCAGCTCTTATTGCACTATTCCCCCCTCTCAGCTCTTAAGGCACTATTCCCCCCTCTCAGCCCTTATGGCACTTTTCCCCCCTCTCAGCTCTTATTGCACTATTCCCCCCTCTCAGCCCTTATGGCACTATTCCCCCTCTCAGCTCTTAAGGCACTATTCCCCCCTCACAGCCCTTATGGCACTATTCCCCCCTCTCAGCTCTTAAGGCACTATTCCCCCTCTCAGCTCTTAAGGCACTATTCCCCCCTCTCAGCTCTTAAGTCACTATTCCCCCCTCTCAGCTCTTATGGCACTATTCCCCCTCTCAGCTCTTATGGCACTATTCCCCCCTCTCAGGTCTTATGGCACTATTCCCCCTCTCAGCCCTTATGGCACTATTCCCCCCTCTCAGCTCTTAAGGCACTATTCCCCATCTCAGCTCTTAAGTCACTATTCCCCCCTCTCAGCTCTTAAGGCACTATTCCCCCCTATCAGCCCTTATGGCACTATTCCCCCCTCTCAGCTCTTAAGGGACTATTCCCCCCTCTCAGCCCTTATGGCACTATTCCCCCCTCTCAGCTCTTAAGGCACTATTCCCCATCTCAGCTCTTAAGGCACTATTCCCCCCTCTCAGCTCTTAAGGCACTATTCCCCCCTCTCAGCCCTTATGGCACTATTCCCCCTTCTCAGCTCTTATTGCACTATTCCCCCCTCTCAGCCCTTATGGCACTATTCCCCCCTCTCAGCTCTTAAGGCACTATTCCCCCCTCTCAGCTCTTAAGGCACTATTCCCCCTCTCAGCTCTTAAAGCACTATTTCCCCCTCTCAGCTCTTATTGCACTATTCCCCCCTCTCAGCCCTTAAGTCACTATTCCCCCCCTCTCAGCTCTTATGGCACTATTCCCCCTCTCAGCTCTTATGGCACTATTCCCCCCTCTCAGGTCTTATGGCACTATTCCCCCTCTCAGCTCTTATGGCACTATTCCCCCCATCTCAGCTCTTAAGTCACTATTCCCCCCTCTCAGCTCTTAAGGCACTATTCCCCCTATCAGCCCTTATGGCACTATTCCCCCCTCTCAGCTCTTAAGGCACTATTCCCCCCTCTCAGCTCTTATTGCACTATTCCCCCCTCTCAGCCCTTATGGCACTATTCCCCCCCTCTCAGCTCTTAAGGCACTTTTCCCCTCTCAGCTCTTAAGGCACTATTCCCCCCTCTCAGCCCTTATTACACTATTCCCCCCTCTCAGCTCTTAAGGCACTATTCCCCATCTCAGCTCTTAAGTCACTATTCCCCCCTCTCAGCTCTTAAGGCACTATTCCCCCCTATCAGCCCTTATGGCACTATTCCCCCCTCTCAGCTCTTAAGGGACTATTCCCCCCTCTAAGCCCTTATGGCACTTTTCCCCCCTCTCAGCTCTTAAGGCACTATTCCCCATCTCAGCTCTTAAGGCACTATTCCCCCCTATCAGCCCTTATGGCACTATTCCCCCCTCTCAGCTCTTAAGGGACTATTCCCCCCTCTCAGCCCTTATGGCACTATTCCCCCCTCTCAGCTCTTAAGGCACTATTCCCCATCTCAGCTCTTAAGGCACTATTACCCCCTCTCAGCTCTTAAGGCACTATTCCCCCCTCTCAGCCCTTATGGCACTATTCCCCCTTCTCAGCTCTTATTGCACTATTCCCCCCTCTCAGCCCTTATGGCACTATAAGCCCTTATGGCACTATTCCCCCCTCTCAGCTCTTAATGCACTTTTCCCCCCTCTCAGCTCTTATTGCACTATTCCCCCCTCTCAGCCCTTATGGCACTATTCCCCCCTCTCAGCTCTTAAGGGACTATTCCCCCCTCTCAGCCCTTATGGCACTTTTCCCCCCTCTCAGCTCTTAAGGCACTATTCCCCATCTCAGCTCTTAAGGCACTATTACCCCCTCTCAGCTCTTAAGGCACTATTCCCCCCTCTCAGCCCTTATGGCACTATTCCCCCTTCTCAGCTCTTATTGCACTATTCCCCCCTCTCAGCCCTTATGGCACTATAAGCCCTTATGGCACTATTCCCCCCTCTCAGCTCTTAATGCACTTTTCCCCCCTCTCAGCTCTTATTGCACTATTCCCCCCTCTCAGCCCTTATGGCACTATTCCCCCCTCTCAGCTCTTAAGGCACTATTCCCCCTCTCAGCTCTTAAGGCACTATTCCCCCCTCTCAGCTCTTAAGGCACTATTCCCCCCTCTCAGCCCTTATGGCACTATTCCCCCTTCTCAGCTCTTATTGCACTATTCCCCCCTCTCAGCCCTTATGGCACTATTCCCCCCTCTCAGCTCTTATGGCACTATTCCCCCCTCTCAGCTCTTAAGGCACTATTCCCCCCTCTCAGCCCTTATGGCACTTTCCCCCCCTCTCAGCTCTTACTGCACTATTCCCCCCTCTCAGCCCTTATGGCACTATTCCCCCCTCTCAGCTCTTAAGGGACTATTCCCCCCTCTCAGCCCTTATGGCACTATTCCCCCCCTCTCAGCTCTTAAGGCACTTTTCCCCTCTCAGCTCTTAAGGCACTATTCCCCCCTCTCAGCCCTTATGGCACTATTCCCCCCTCTCAGCTCTTAAGGCACTATTCCCCATCTCAGCTCTTAAGTCACTATTCCCCCCTCTCAGCTCTTAAGGCACTATTCCCCCCTATCAGCCCTTATGGCACTATTCCCCCCTCTCAGCTCTTAAGGGACTATTCCCCCCTCTCAGCCCTTATGGCACTATTCCCCCCTCTCAGCTCTTAAGGCACTATTCCCCATCTCAGCTCTTAAGGCACTATTCCCCCCTCTCAGCTCTTAAGGCACTATTCCCCCCTCTCAGCCCTTATGGCACTATTCCCCCTTCTCAGCTCTTATTGCACTATTCCCCCCTCTCAGCCCTTATGGCACTATTCCCCCCTCTCAGCTCTTAAGGCACTATTCCCCCCTCTCAGCTCTTAAGGCACTATTCCCCCTCTCAGCTCTTAAAGCACTATTTCCCCCTCTCAGCTCTTATTGCACTATTCCCCCCTCTCAGCCCTTAAGTCACTATTCCCCCCCTCTCAGCTCTTATGGCACTATTCCCCCTCTCAGCTCTTATGGCACTATTCCCCCCTCTCAGGTCTTATGGCACTATTCCCCCTCTCAGCTCTTATGGCACTATTCCCCCCATCTCAGCTCTTAAGTCACTATTCCCCCCTCTCAGCTCTTAAGGCACTATTCCCCCTATCAGCCCTTATGGCACTATTCCCCCCTCTCAGCTCTTAAGGCACTATTCCCCCCTCTCAGCTCTTATTGCACTATTCCCCCCTCTCAGCCCTTATGGCACTATTCCCCCCCTCTCAGCTCTTAAGGCACTTTTCCCCTCTCAGCTCTTAAGGCACTATTCCCCCCTCTCAGCCCTTATTACACTATTCCCCCCTCTCAGCTCTTAAGGCACTATTCCCCATCTCAGCTCTTAAGTCACTATTCCCCCCTCTCAGCTCTTAAGGCACTATTCCCCCCTATCAGCCCTTATGGCACTATTCCCCCCTCTCAGCTCTTAAGGGACTATTCCCCCCTCTCAGCCCTTATGGCACTTTTCCCCCCTCTCAGCTCTTAAGGCACTATTCCCCATCTCAGCTCTTAAGGCACTATTCCCCCCTATCAGCCCTTATGGCACTATTCCCCCCTCTCAGCTCTTAAGGGACTATTCCCCCCTCTCAGCCCTTATGGCACTATTCCCCCCTCTCAGCTCTTAAGGCACTATTCCCCATCTCAGCTCTTAAGGCACTATTACCCCCTCTCAGCTCTTAAGGCACTATTCCCCCCTCTCAGCCCTTATGGCACTATTCCCCCTTCTCAGCTCTTATTGCACTATTCCCCCCTCTCAGCCCTTATGGCACTATTCCCCCCTCTCAGCTCTTAAGGCACTTTTCCCCTCTCAGCTCTTAAGGCACTATTCCCCCCTCTCAGCCCTTATGGCACTATTCCCCCCTCTCAGCTCTTAAGGCACTATTCCCCATCTCAGCTCTTAAGTCACTATTCCCCCCTCTCAGCTCTTAAGGCACTATTCCCCCCTATCAGCCCTTATGGCACTATTCCCCCCTCTCAGCTCTTAAGGCACTATTCCCCATCTCAGCTCTTAAGGCACTATTCCCCCCTCTCAGCTCTTAAGGCACTATTCCCCCCTCTCAGCCCTTATGGCACTATTCCCCCCTCTCAGCTCTTAAGGGACTATTCCCCCCTCTCAGCTCTTAAGGCACTATTCTCCCCTCTCAGCTCTTAAGGCACTATTCCCCCCTCTCAGCTTTTATGGCACTATTCCCCCCTCTCAGCTCTTAAGGCACTATTCCCCCTCTCAGCTCTTAAGGCACTATTCCCCCCTCTCAGCTCTTAAGGCACTATTCCCCCCTCTCAGCCCTTATGGCACTATTCCCCCTTCTCAGCTCTTATTGCACTATTCCCCCCTCTCAGCCCTTATGGCACTATTCCCCCCTCTCAGCTCTTATGGCACTATTCCCCCCTCTCAGCTCTTAAGGCACTATTCCCCCCTCTCAGCCCTTATGGCACTTTCCCCCCCTCTCAGCTCTTACTGCACTATTCCCCCCTCTCAGCCCTTATGGCACTATTCCCCCCTCTCAGCTCTTAAGGGACTATTCCCCCCTCTCAGCCCTTATGGCACTATTCCCCCCCTCTCAGCTCTTAAGGCACTTTTCCCCTCTCAGCTCTTAAGGCACTATTCCCCCCTCTCAGCCCTTATGGCACTATTCCCCCCTCTCAGCTCTTAAGGCACTATTCCCCATCTCAGCTCTTAAGTCACTATTCCCCCCTCTCAGCTCTTAAGGCACTATTCCCCCCTATCAGCCCTTATGGCACTATTCCCCCCTCTCAGCTCTTAAGGGACTATTCCCCCCTCTCAGCCCTTATGGCACTATTCCCCCCTCTCAGCTCTTAAGGCACTATTCCCCATCTCAGCTCTTAAGGCACTATTCCCCCCTCTCAGCTCTTAAGGCACTATTCCCCCCTCTCAGCCCTTATGGCACTATTCCCCCTTCTCAGCTCTTATTGCACTATTCCCCCCTCTCAGCCCTTATGGCACTATTCCCCCCTCTCAGCTCTTAAGGCACTATTCCCCCCTCTCAGCTCTTAAGGCACTATTCCCCCTCTCAGCTCTTAAAGCACTATTTCCCCCTCTCAGCTCTTATTGCACTATTCCCCCCTCTCAGCCCTTAAGTCACTATTCCCCCCCTCTCAGCTCTTATGGCACTATTCCCCCTCTCAGCTCTTATGGCACTATTCCCCCCTCTCAGGTCTTATGGCACTATTCCCCCTCTCAGCTCTTATGGCACTATTCCCCCCATCTCAGCTCTTAAGTCACTATTCCCCCCTCTCAGCTCTTAAGGCACTATTCCCCCTATCAGCCCTTATGGCACTATTCCCCCCTCTCAGCTCTTAAGGCACTATTCCCCCCTCTCAGCTCTTATTGCACTATTCCCCCCTCTCAGCCCTTATGGCACTATTCCCCCCCTCTCAGCTCTTAAGGCACTTTTCCCCTCTCAGCTCTTAAGGCACTATTCCCCCCTCTCAGCCCTTATTACACTATTCCCCCCTCTCAGCTCTTAAGGCACTATTCCCCATCTCAGCTCTTAAGTCACTATTCCCCCCTCTCAGCTCTTAAGGCACTATTCCCCCCTATCAGCCCTTATGGCACTATTCCCCCCTCTCAGCTCTTAAGGGACTATTCCCCCCTCTCAGCCCTTATGGCACTTTTCCCCCCTCTCAGCTCTTAAGGCACTATTCCCCATCTCAGCTCTTAAGGCACTATTCCCCCCTATCAGCCCTTATGGCACTATTCCCCCCTCTCAGCTCTTAAGGGACTATTCCCCCCTCTCAGCCCTTATGGCACTATTCCCCCCTCTCAGCTCTTAAGGCACTATTCCCCATCTCAGCTCTTAAGGCACTATTACCCCCTCTCAGCTCTTAAGGCACTATTCCCCCCTCTCAGCCCTTATGGCACTATTCCCCCTTCTCAGCTCTTATTGCACTATTCCCCCCTCTCAGCCCTTATGGCACTATAAGCCCTTATGGCACTATTCCCCCCTCTCAGCTCTTAATGCACTTTTCCCCCCTCTCAGCTCTTATTGCACTATTCCCCCCTCTCAGCCCTTATGGCACTATTCCCCCCTCTCAGCTCTTAAGGGACTATTCCCCCCTCTCAGCCCTTATGGCACTATTCCCCCCTCTCAGCTCTTAAGGCACTATTCCCCATCTCAGCTCTTAAGGCACTATTACCCCCTCTCAGCTCTTAAGGCACTATTCCCCCCTCTCAGCCCTTATGGCACTATTCCCCCTTCTCAGCTCTTATTGCACTATTCCCCCCTCTCAGCCCTTATGGCACTATAAGCCCTTATGGCACTATTCCCCCCTCTCAGCTCTTAATGCACTTTTCCCCCCTCTCAGCTCTTATTGCACTATTCCCCCCTCTCAGCCCTTATGGCACTATTCCCCCCTCTCAGCTCTTAAGGCACTATTCCCCCTCTCAGCTCTTAAGGCACTATTCCCCCCTCTCAGCTCTTAAGGCACTATTCCCCCCTCTCAGCCCTTATGGCACTATTCCCCCTTCTCAGCTCTTATTGCACTATTCCCCCCTCTCAGCCCTTATGGCACTATTCCCCCCTCTCAGCTCTTATGGCACTATTCCCCCCTCTCAGCTCTTAAGGCACTATTCCCCCCTCTCAGCCCTTATGGCACTTTCCCCCCCTCTCAGCTCTTACTGCACTATTCCCCCTCTCAGCCCTTATGGCACTATTCCCCCCTCTCAGCTCTTAAGGGACTATTCCCCCCTCTCAGCCCTTATGGCACTATTCCCCCCCTCTCAGCTCTTAAGGCACTTTTCCCCTCTCAGCTCTTAAGGCACTATTCCCCCCTCTCAGCCCTTATGGCACTATTCCCCCCTCTCAGCTCTTAAGGCACTATTCCCCATCTCAGCTCTTAAGTCACTATTCCCCCCTCTCAGCTCTTAAGGCACTATTCCCCCCTATCAGCCCTTATGGCACTATTCCCCCCTCTCAGCTCTTAAGGGACTATTCCCCCCTCTCAGCCCTTATGGCACTATTCCCCCCTCTCAGCTCTTAAGGCACTATTCCCCATCTCAGCTCTTAAGGCACTATTCCCCCCTCTCAGCTCTTAAGGCACTATTCCCCCCTCTCAGCCCTTATGGCACTATTCCCCCTTCTCAGCTCTTATTGCACTATTCCCCCCTCTCAGCCCTTATGGCACTATTCCCCCCTCTCAGCTCTTAAGGCACTATTCCCCCCTCTCAGCTCTTAAGGCACTATTCCCCCTCTCAGCTCTTAAAGCACTATTTCCCCCTCTCAGCTCTTATTGCACTATTCCCCCCTCTCAGCCCTTAAGTCACTATTCCCCCCCTCTCAGCTCTTATGGCACTATTCCCCCTCTCAGCTCTTATGGCACTATTCCCCCCTCTCAGGTCTTATGGCACTATTCCCCCTCTCAGCTCTTATGGCACTATTCCCCCCATCTCAGCTCTTAAGTCACTATTCCCCCCTCTCAGCTCTTAAGGCACTATTCCCCCTATAAGCCCTTATGGCACTATTCCCCCCTCTCAGCTCTTAAGGCACTATTCCCCCCTCTCAGCTCTTATTGCACTATTCCCCCCTCTCAGCCCTTATGGCACTATTCCCCCCCTCTCAGCTCTTAAGGCACTTTTCCCCTCTCAGCTCTTAAGGCACTATTCCCCCCTCTCAGCCCTTATTACACTATTCCCCCCTCTCAGCTCTTAAGGCACTATTCCCCATCTCAGCTCTTAAGTCACTATTCCCCCCTCTCAGCTCTTAAGGCACTATTCCCCCCTATCAGCCCTTATGGCACTATTCCCCCCTCTCAGCTCTTAAGGGACTATTCCCCCCTCTCAGCCCTTATGGCACTTTTCCCCCCTCTCAGCTCTTAAGGCACTATTCCCCATCTCAGCTCTTAAGGCACTATTCCCCCCTATCAGCCCTTATGGCACTATTCCCCCCTCTCAGCTCTTAAGGGACTATTCCCCCCTCTCAGCCCTTATGGCACTATTCCCCCCTCTCAGCTCTTAAGGCACTATTCCCCATCTCAGCTCTTAAGGCACTATTACCCCCTCTCAGCTCTTAAGGCACTATTCCCCCCTCTCAGCCCTTATGGCACTATTCCCCCTTCTCAGCTCTTATTGCACTATTCCCCCCTCTCAGCCCTTATGGCACTATAAGCCCTTATGGCACTATTCCCCCCTCTCAGCTCTTAATGCACTTTTCCCCCCTCTCAGCTCTTATTGCACTATTCCCCCCTCTCAGCCCTTATGGCACTATTCCCCCCTCTCAGCTCTTAAGGGACTATTCCCCCCTCTCAGCCCTTATGGCACTATTCCCCCCCTCTCAGCTCTTAAGGCACTTTTCCCCTCTCAGCTCTTAAGGCACTATTCCCCCCTCTCAGCCCTTATGGCACTATTCCCCCCTCTCAGCTCTTAAGGCACTATTCCCCATCTCAGCTCTTAAGTCACTATTCCCCCCTCTCAGCTCTTAAGGCACTATTCCCCCCTATCAGCCCTTATGGCACTATTCCCCCCTCTCAGCTCTTAAGGGACTATTCCCCCCTCTCAGCCCTTATGGCACTATTCCCCCCTCTCAGCTCTTAAGGCACTATTCCCCATCTCAGCTTTTATGGCACTATTCCCCCTCTCAGCTCTTAAGGCACTATTCCCCCCTCTCAGCCCTTAAGGCACTATTCCCCCTCTCAGCTCTTAAGGCACTATTCCCCCCTCTCAGCTCTTAAGTCACTATTCCCCCCTCTCAGCTCTTAAGGCACTATTCCCCATCTCAGCTCTTAAGGCACTATTCCCCCCTCACAGCCCTTATGGCACTATTCCCCCCTCTCAGCTCTTAAGGCACTATTCCCCCTCTCAGCTCTTAAGGCACTATTCCCCCCTCTCAGCTCTTAAGTCACTATTCCCCCCTCTCAGCTCTTAAGGCACTATTCCTCCTCTCAGCTCTTAAGGCACTATTCTCCCCTCTCAGCTCTTAAGGCACTATTCCCCCCTCTCAGCTTTTATGGCACTATTCCCCCTCTCAGCTCTTAAGGCACTATTCCCCCCTCACAGCCCTTATGGCACTATTCCCCCCTCTCAGCTCTTAAGGCACTATTCCCCCTCTCAGCTCTTAAGGCACTATTCCCCCCTCTCAGCTCTTATGGCACTATTCCCCCTCTCAGCTCTTATGGCACTATTCCCCCCCTCTCAGCTCTTAAGGCACTATTCCCCCTCTCAGCTCTTAAAGCACTATTTCCCCCTCTCAGCTCTTAAGGGACTATTCCCCCCTCTAAGCTCTTATGGCACTATTCCCCCCTCTCAGCTCTTAAGGCACTATTCTCCCCTCTCAGCTCTTAAGGCACTATTCCCCCCGCTAAGCCCTTATGGCACTATTCCCCCCTCTCAGCTCTTAATGCACTATTCCCCCCTCTCAGCTCTTAAGGCACTATTCCCCATCTCAGCTCTTAAGGCACTATTCCCCCCTCTCAGCTCTTAAGGCACTATTCCCCCTCTCAGCCCTTATGGCACTATTCCCCCTTCTCAGCTCTTATTGCACTATTCCCCCCTCTCAGCCCTTATGGCACTATTCCCCCCTCTCAGCTCTTAAGGCACTATTCCCCCCTCTCAGCCCTTATGGCACTATTCCCCCCTCTCAGCTCTTAAGGGACTATTCCCCCCTCTCAGCCCTTATGGCACTATTCCCCCCTCTCAGCTCTTAAGGCACTATTCCTCCTCTCAGCTCTTAAGGCACTATTCTCCCCTCTCAGCTCTTAAGGCACTATTCCCCCCTCTCAGCTTTTGTGGCACTATTCCCCCTCTCAGCTCTTAAGGCACTATTCCCCCCTCACAGCCCTTATGGCACTATTCCCCCCTCTCAGCTCTTAAGGCACTATTCCCCCTCTCAGCTCTTAAGGCACTATTCCCCCCTCTCAGCTCTTAAGTCACTATTCCCCCCTCTCAGCTCTTAAGGCACTATTCCTCCTCTCAGCTCTTAAGGCACTATTCTCCCCTCTCAGCTCTTAAGGCACTATTCCCCCCTCTCAGCTTTTATGGCACTATTCCCCCTCTCAGCTCTTAAGGCACTATTCCCCCCTCACAGCCCTTATGGCACTATTCCCCCCTCTCAGCTCTTAAGGCACTATTCCCCCTCTCAGCTCTTAAGGCACTATTCCCCCCTCTCAGCTCTTATGGCACTATTCCCCCTCTCAGCTCTTATGGCACTATTCCCCCCCTCTCAGCTCTTAAGGCACTATTCCCCCTCTCAGCTCTTAAAGCACTATTTCCCCCTCTCAGCTCTTAAGGGACTATTCCCCCCTCTAAGCTCTTATGGCACTATTCCCCCCTCTCAGCTCTTAAGGCACTATTCTCCCCTCTCAGCTCTTAAGGCACTATTCCCCCCGCTAAGCCCTTATGGCACTATTCCCCCCTCTCAGCTCTTAATGCACTATTCCCCCCTCTCAGCTCTTAAGGCACTATTCCCCCCTCTCAGCTCTTATTGCACTATTCCCCCCTCTCAGCCCTTATGGCACTATTACCCCCTCTCAGCTCTTAAGGCACTATTCCCCCCTCTCAGCCCTTATGGCACTATTCCCCCCTCTCAGCTCTTAAGGGACTATTCCCCCCTCTCAGCTCTTAAGGCACTATTCCCCCCTGTCAGCTCTTATGGCACTATTCCCCCCTCTCAGCTCTTAAGGCACTATTCCCCCCTCTCAGCCCTTATGGCACTTTTCCCCCCTCTCAGCCCTTATGGCACTATTCCCCCCTCTCAGCTCTTAAGGCACTATTCCCCATCTCAGCTCTTAAGGCACTATTACCCCCTCTCAGCTCTTAAGTCACTATTCCCCCCTCTCAGCTCTTAAGGCACTATTCCCCCCTATCAGCCCTTATGGCACTATTCCCCCCTCTCAGCTCTTAAGGGACTATTCCCCCCTCTCAGCTCTTATGGCACTATTCCCCCCTCTCAGCTCTTAAGGCACTATTCCCCATCTCAGCTCTTAAGGCACTATTACCCCCTCTCAGCTCTTAAGGCACTATTCCCCCCTCTCAGCCCTTATGGCACTATTCCCCCCTCTCAGCTCTTAAGGCACTATTCCCCCCTCTCAGCCCTTATGGCACTATTCCCCCCTCTCAGCTCTTAAGGGACTATTCCCCCCTCTCAGCTCTTAAGGCACTATTCCCCCCTGTCAGCTCTTATGGCACTATTCCCCCCTCTCAGCTCTTAAGGCACTATTCCCCCCTCTCAGCCCTTATGGCACTTTTCCCCCCTCTCAGCCCTTATGGCACTATTCCCCCCTCTCAGCTCTTAAGGCACTATTCCCCATCTCAGCTCTTAAGGCACTATTACCCCCTCTCAGCTCTTAAGTCACTATTCCCCCCTCTCAGCTCTTAAGGCACTATTCCCCCCTATCAGCCCTTATGGCACTATTCCCCCCTCTCAGCTCTTAAGGGACTATTCCCCCCTCTCAGCCCTTATGGCACTATTCCCCCCTCTCAGCTCTTAAGGCACTATTCCCCATCTCAGCTCTTAAGGCACTATTACCCCCTCTCAGCTCTTAAGGCACTATTCCCCCCTCTCAGCCCTTATGGCACTATTCCCCCCTCTCAGCTCTTAAGGCACTATTCCTCCTCTCAGCTCTTAAGGCACTATTCTCCCCTCTCAGCTCTTAAGGCACTATTCCCCCCTCTCAGCTTTTATGGCACTATTCCCCCTCTCAGCTCTTAAGGCACTATTCCCCCCTCACAGCCCTTATGGCACTATTCCCCCTCTCAGCTCTTATGGCACTATTCCCCCCCTCTCAGCTCTTAAGGCACTATTCCCCCTCTCAGCTCTTAAAGCACTATTTCCCCCTCTCAGCTCTTAAGGGACTATTCCCCCCTCTAAGCTCTTATGGCACTATTCCCCCCTCTCAGCTCTTAAGGCACTATTCTCCCCTCTCAGCTCTTAAGGCACTATTCCCCCCGCTAAGCCCTTATGGCACTATTCCCCCCTCTCAGCTCTTAATGCACTATTCCCCCCTCTCAGCTCTTAAGGCACTATTCCCCCCTCTCAGCTCTTATTGCACTATTCCCCCCTCTCAGCCCTTATGGCACTATTACCCCCTCTCAGCTCTTAAGGCACTATTCCCCCCTCTCAGCCCTTATGGCACTATTCCCCCCTCTCAGCTCTTAAGGGACTATTCCCCCCTCTCAGCTCTTAAGGCACTATTCCCCCCTGTCAGCTCTTATGGCACTATTCCCCCCTCTCAGCTCTTAAGGCACTATTCCCCCCTCTCAGCCCTTATGGCACTTTTCCCCCCTCTCAGCCCTTATGGCACTATTCCCCCCTCTCAGCTCTTAAGGCACTATTCCCCATCTCAGCTCTTAAGGCACTATTACCCCCTCTCAGCTCTTAAGTCACTATTCCCCCCTCTCAGCTCTTAAGGCACTATTCCCCCCTATCAGCCCTTATGGCACTATTCCCCCCTCTCAGCTCTTAAGGGACTATTCCCCCCTCTCAGCTCTTATGGCACTATTCCCCCCTCTCAGCTCTTAAGGCACTATTCCCCATCTCAGCTCTTAAGGCACTATTACCCCCTCTCAGCTCTTAAGGCACTATTCCCCCCTCTCAGCCCTTATGGCACTATTCCCCCCTCTCAGCTCTTAAGGCACTATTCCCCCCTCTCAGCCCTTATGGCACTATTCCCCCCTCTCAGCTCTTAAGGGACTATTCCCCCCTCTCAGCTCTTAAGGCACTATTCCCCCCTGTCAGCTCTTATGGCACTATTCCCCCCTCTCAGCTCTTAAGGCACTATTCCCCCCTCTCAGCCCTTATGGCACTTTTCCCCCCTCTCAGCCCTTATGGCACTATTCCCCCCTCTCAGCTCTTAAGGCACTATTCCCCATCTCAGCTCTTAAGGCACTATTACCCCCTCTCAGCTCTTAAGTCACTATTCCCCCCTCTCAGCTCTTAAGGCACTATTCCCCCCTATCAGCCCTTATGGCACTATTCCCCCCTCTCAGCTCTTAAGGGACTATTCCCCCCTCTCAGCCCTTATGGCACTATTCCCCCCTCTCAGCTCTTAAGGCACTATTCCCCATCTCAGCTCTTAAGGCACTATTACCCCCTCTCAGCTCTTAAGGCACTATTCCCCCCTCTCAGCCCTTATGGCACTATTCCCCCTTCTCAGCTCTTATTGCACTATTCCCCCCTCTCAGCCCTTATGGCACTATTCCCCCCTCTCAGCTCTTAAGGCACTATTCCCCCCTGTCAGCTCTTATGGCACTATTCCCCCCTCTCAGCTCTTAAGGCACTATTCCCCCCTCTCAGCCCTTATGGCACTTTTCCCCCCTCTCAGCTCTTATTGCACTATTCCCCCCTCTCAGCCCTTATGGCACTATTCCCCCTCTCAGCTCTTAAGGCACTATTCCCCCCTCACAGCCCTTATGGCACTATTCCCCCCTCTCAGCTCTTAAGGCACTATTCCCCCTCTCAGCTCTTAAGGCACTATTCCCCCCTCTCAGCTCTTAAGTCACTATTCCCCCCTCTCAGCTCTTATGGCACTATTCCCCCTCTCAGCTCTTATGGCACTATTCCCCCCTCTCAGGTCTTATGGCACTATTCCCCCTCTCAGCTCTTATGGCACTATTCCCCCCCTCTCAGCTCTTAAGGCACTATTCCCCCTCTCAGCTCTTAAAGCACTATTTCCCCCTCTCAGCTCTTAAGGGACTATTCCCCCCTCTAAGCTCTTATGGCACTATTCCCCCCTCTCAGCTCTTAAGGCACTATTCTCCCCTCTCAGCTCTTAAGGCACTATTTCCCCCTCTCAGCCCTTATGGCACTATTCCCCCTTCTCAGCTCTTATTGCACTATTCCCCCCTCTCAGCCCTTATGGCACTATAAGCCCTTATGGCACTATTCCCCCCTCTCAGCTCTTAATGCACTTTTCCCCCCTCTCAGCTCTTATTGCACTATTCCCCCCTCTCAGCCCTTATGGCACTATTCCCCCCTCTCAGCTCTTAAGGGACTATTCCCCCCTCTCAGCCCTTATGGCACTATTCCCCCCCTCTCAGCTCTTAAGGCACTTTTCCCCTCTCAGCTCTTAAGGCACTATTCCCCCCTCTCAGCCCTTATGGCACTATTCCCCCCTCTCAGCTCTTAAGGCACTATTCCCCATCTCAGCTCTTAAGTCACTATTCCCCCCTCTCAGCTCTTAAGGCACTATTCCCCCCTATCAGCCCTTATGGCACTATTCCCCCCTCTCAGCTCTTAAGGGACTATTCCCCCCTCTCAGCCCTTATGGCACTATTCCCCCCTCTCAGCTCTTAAGGCACTATTCCCCATCTCAGCTTTTATGGCACTATTCCCCCTCTCAGCTCTTAAGGCACTATTCCCCCCTCTCAGCTCTTAATGCACTTTTCCCCCCTCTCAGCTCTTATTGCACTATTCCCCCCTCTCAGCCCTTATGGCACTATTCCCCCCTCTCAGCTCTTAAGGGACTATTCCCCCCTCTCAGCCCTTATGGCACTATTCCCCCCCTCTCAGCTCTTAAGGCACTTTTCCCCTCTCAGCTCTTAAGGCACTATTCCCCCCTCTCAGCCCTTATGGCACTATTCCCCCCTCTCAGCTCTTAAGGCACTATTCCCCATCTCAGCTCTTAAGTCACTATTCCCCCCTCTCAGCTCTTAAGGCACTATTCCCCCCTATCAGCCCTTATGGCACTATTCCCCCCTCTCAGCTCTTAAGGGACTATTCCCCCCTCTCAGCCCTTATGGCACTATTCCCCCCTCTCAGCTCTTAAGGCACTATTCCCCATCTCAGCTTTTATGGCACTATTCCCCCTCTCAGCTCTTAAGGCACTATTCCCCCCTCTCAGCTCTTAAGGCACTATTCCCCCCTCTCAGCCCTTATGGCACTATTCCCCCCTCTCAGCTCTTAAGGCACTATTCCCCCTCTCAGCTCTTAAGGCACTATTCCCCCCTCTCAGCTCTTAAGTCACTATTCCCCCCTCTCAGCTCTTAAGGCACTATTCCCCATCTCAGCTCTTAAGGCACTATTCCCCCCTCACAGCCCTTATGGCACTATTCCCCCCTCTCAGCTCTTAAGGCACTATTCCCCCTCTCAGCTCTTAAGGCACTATTCCCCCCTCTCAGCTCTTAAGTCACTATTCCCCCCTCTCAGCTCTTAAGGCACTATTCCTCCTCTCAGCTCTTAAGGCACTATTCTCCCCTCTCAGCTCTTAAGGCACTATTCCCCCCTCTCAGCTTTTATGGCACTATTCCCCCTCTCAGCTCTTAAGGCACTATTCCCCCCTCACAGCCCTTATGGCACTATTCCCCCCTCTCAGCTCTTAAGGCACTATTCCCCCTCTCAGCTCTTAAGGCACTATTCCCCCCTCTCAGCTCTTATGGCACTATTCCCCCTCTCAGCTCTTATGGCACTATTCCCCCCCTCTCAGCTCTTAAGGCACTATTCCCCCTCTCAGCTCTTAAAGCACTATTTCCCCCTCTCAGCTCTTAAGGGACTATTCCCCCCTCTAAGCTCTTATGGCACTATTCCCCCCTCTCAGCTCTTAAGGCACTATTCTCCCCTCTCAGCTCTTAAGGCACTATTCCCCCCGCTAAGCCCTTATGGCACTATTCCCCCCTCTCAGCTCTTAATGCACTATTCCCCCCTCTCAGCTCTTAAGGCACTATTCCCCATCTCAGCTCTTAAGGCACTATTCCCCCCTCTCAGCTCTTAAGGCACTATTCCCCCTCTCAGCCCTTATGGCACTATTCCCCCTTCTCAGCTCTTATTGCACTATTCCCCCCTCTCAGCCCTTATGGCACTATTCCCCCCTCTCAGCTCTTAAGGCACTATTCCCCCCTCTCAGCCCTTATGGCACTATTCCCCCCTCTCAGCTCTTAAGGGACTATTCCCCCCTCTCAGCCCTTATGGCACTATTCCCCCCTCTCAGCTCTTAAGGCACTATTCCTCCTCTCAGCTCTTAAGGCACTATTCTCCCCTCTCAGCTCTTAAGGCACTATTCCCCCCTCTCAGCTTTTGTGGCACTATTCCCCCTCTCAGCTCTTAAGGCACTATTCCCCCCTCTCAGCCCTTATGGCACTATTCCCCCCTCTCAGCTCTTAAGGGACTATTCCCCCCTCTCAGCTCTTAAGGCACTATTCCCCCCTGTCAGCTCTTATGGCACTATTCCCCCCTCTCAGCTCTTAAGGCACTATTCCCCCCTCTCAGCCCTTATGGCACTTTTCCCCCCTCTCAGCCCTTATGGCACTATTCCCCCCTCTCAGCTCTTAAGGCACTATTCCCCATCTCAGCTCTTAAGGCACTATTACCCCCTCTCAGCTCTTAAGTCACTATTCCCCCCTCTCAGCTCTTAAGGCACTATTCCCCCCTATCAGCCCTTATGGCACTATTCCCCCCTCTCAGCTCTTAAGGGACTATTCCCCCCTCTCAGCCCTTATGGCACTATTCCCCCCTCTCAGCTCTTAAGGCACTATTCCCCATCTCAGCTCTTAAGGCACTATTACCCCCTCTCAGCTCTTAAGGCACTATTCCCCCCTCTCAGCCCTTATGGCACTATTCCCCCTTCTCAGCTCTTATTGCACTATTCCCCCCTCTCAGCCCTTATGGCACTATTCCCCCCTCTCAGCTCTTAAGGCACTATTCCCCCCTGTCAGCTCTTATGGCACTATTCCCCCCTCTCAGCTCTTAAGGCACTATTCCCCCCTCTCAGCCCTTATGGCACTTTTCCCCCCTCTCAGCTCTTATTGCACTATTCCCCCCTCTCAGCCCTTATGGCACTATTCCCCCTCTCAGCTCTTAAGGCACTATTCCCCCCTCACAGCCCTTATGGCACTATTCCCCCCTCTCAGCTCTTAAGGCACTATTCCCCCTCTCAGCTCTTAAGGCACTATTCCCCCCTCTCAGCTCTTAAGTCACTATTCCCCCCTCTCAGCTCTTATGGCACTATTCCCCCTCTCAGCTCTTATGGCACTATTCCCCCCTCTCAGGTCTTATGGCACTATTCCCCCTCTCAGCTCTTATGGCACTATTCCCCCCCTCTCAGCTCTTAAGGCACTATTCCCCCTCTCAGCTCTTAAAGCACTATTTCCCCCTCTCAGCTCTTAAGGGACTATTCCCCCCTCTAAGCTCTTATGGCACTATTCCCCCCTCTCAGCTCTTAAGGCACTATTCTCCCCTCTCAGCTCTTAAGGCACTATTTCCCCCTCTCAGCCCTTATGGCACTATTCCCCCTTCTCAGCTCTTATTGCACTATTCCCCCCTCTCAGCCCTTATGGCACTATAAGCCCTTATGGCACTATTCCCCCCTCTCAGCTCTTAATGCACTTTTCCCCCCTCTCAGCTCTTATTGCACTATTCCCCCCTCTCAGCCCTTATGGCACTATTCCCCCCTCTCAGCTCTTAAGGGACTATTCCCCCCTCTCAGCCCTTATGGCACTATTCCCCCCCTCTCAGCTCTTAAGGCACTTTTCCCCTCTCAGCTCTTAAGGCACTATTCCCCCCTCTCAGCCCTTATGGCACTATTCCCCCCTCTCAGCTCTTAAGGCACTATTCCCCATCTCAGCTCTTAAGTCACTATTCCCCCCTCTCAGCTCTTAAGGCACTATTCCCCCCTATCAGCCCTTATGGCACTATTCCCCCCTCTCAGCTCTTAAGGGACTATTCCCCCCTCTCAGCCCTTATGGCACTATTCCCCCCTCTCAGCTCTTAAGGCACTATTCCCCATCTCAGCTTTTATGGCACTATTCCCCCTCTCAGCTCTTAAGGCACTATTCCCCCCTCTCAGCTCTTAATGCACTTTTCCCCCCTCTCAGCTCTTATTGCACTATTCCCCCCTCTCAGCCCTTATGGCACTATTCCCCCCTCTCAGCTCTTAAGGGACTATTCCCCCCTCTCAGCCCTTATGGCACTATTCCCCCCCTCTCAGCTCTTAAGGCACTTTTCCCCTCTCAGCTCTTAAGGCACTATTCCCCCCTCTCAGCCCTTATGGCACTATTCCCCCCTCTCAGCTCTTAAGGCACTATTCCCCATCTCAGCTCTTAAGTCACTATTCCCCCCTCTCAGCTCTTAAGGCACTATTCCCCCCTATCAGCCCTTATGGCACTATTCCCCCCTCTCAGCTCTTAAGGGACTATTCCCCCCTCTCAGCCCTTATGGCACTATTCCCCCCTCTCAGCTCTTAAGGCACTATTCCCCATCTCAGCTTTTATGGCACTATTCCCCCTCTCAGCTCTTAAGGCACTATTCCCCCCTCTCAGCTCTTAAGGCACTATTCCCCCCTCTCAGCCCTTATGGCACTATTCCCCCCTCTCAGCTCTTAAGGCACTATTCCCCCTCTCAGCTCTTAAGGCACTATTCCCCCCTCTCAGCTCTTAAGTCACTATTCCCCCCTCTCAGCTCTTAAGGCACTATTCCCCATCTCAGCTCTTAAGGCACTATTCCCCCCTCACAGCCCTTATGGCACTATTCCCCCCTCTCAGCTCTTAAGGCACTATTCCCCCTCTCAGCTCTTAAGGCACTATTCCCCCCTCTCAGCTCTTAAGTCACTATTCCCCCCTCTCAGCTCTTAAGGCACTATTCCTCCTCTCAGCTCTTAAGGCACTATTCTCCCCTCTCAGCTCTTAAGGCACTATTCCCCCCTCTCAGCTTTTATGGCACTATTCCCCCTCTCAGCTCTTAAGGCACTATTCCCCCCTCACAGCCCTTATGGCACTATTCCCCCCTCTCAGCTCTTAAGGCACTATTCCCCCTCTCAGCTCTTAAGGCACTATTCCCCCCTCTCAGCTCTTATGGCACTATTCCCCCTCTCAGCTCTTATGGCACTATTCCCCCCCTCTCAGCTCTTAAGGCACTATTCCCCCTCTCAGCTCTTAAAGCACTATTTCCCCCTCTCAGCTCTTAAGGGACTATTCCCCCCTCTAAGCTCTTATGGCACTATTCCCCCCTCTCAGCTCTTAAGGCACTATTCTCCCCTCTCAGCTCTTAAGGCACTATTCCCCCCGCTAAGCCCTTATGGCACTATTCCCCCCTCTCAGCTCTTAATGCACTATTCCCCCCTCTCAGCTCTTAAGGCACTATTCCCCATCTCAGCTCTTAAGGCACTATTCCCCCCTCTCAGCTCTTAAGGCACTATTCCCCCTCTCAGCCCTTATGGCACTATTCCCCCTTCTCAGCTCTTATTGCACTATTCCCCCCTCTCAGCCCTTATGGCACTATTCCCCCCTCTCAGCTCTTAAGGCACTATTCCCCCCTCTCAGCCCTTATGGCACTATTCCCCCCTCTCAGCTCTTAAGGGACTATTCCCCCCTCTCAGCCCTTATGGCACTATTCCCCCCTCTCAGCTCTTAAGGCACTATTCCTCCTCTCAGCTCTTAAGGCACTATTCTCCCCTCTCAGCTCTTAAGGCACTATTCCCCCCTCTCAGCTTTTGTGGCACTATTCCCCCTCTCAGCTCTTAAGGCACTATTCCCCCCTCACAGCCCTTATGGCACTATTCCCCCCTCTCAGCTCTTAAGGCACTATTCCCCCTCTCAGCTCTTAAGGCACTATTCCCCCCTCTCAGCTCTTAAGTCACTATTCCCCCCTCTCAGCTCTTAAGGCACTATTCCTCCTCTCAGCTCTTAAGGCACTATTCTCCCCTCTCAGCTCTTAAGGCACTATTCCCCCCTCTCAGCTTTTATGGCACTATTCCCCCTCTCAGCTCTTAAGGCACTATTCCCCCCTCACAGCCCTTATGGCACTATTCCCCCCTCTCAGCTCTTAAGGCACTATTCCCCCTCTCAGCTCTTAAGGCACTATTCCCCCCTCTCAGCTCTTATGGCACTATTCCCCCTCTCAGCTCTTATGGCACTATTCCCCCCCTCTCAGCTCTTAAGGCACTATTCCCCCTCTCAGCTCTTAAAGCACTATTTCCCCCTCTCAGCTCTTAAGGGACTATTCCCCCCTCTAAGCTCTTATGGCACTATTCCCCCCTCTCAGCTCTTAAGGCACTATTCTCCCCTCTCAGCTCTTAAGGCACTATTCCCCCCGCTAAGCCCTTATGGCACTATTCCCCCCTCTCAGCTCTTAATGCACTATTCCCCCCTCTCAGCTCTTAAGGCACTATTCCCCCCTCTCAGCTCTTATTGCACTATTCCCCCCTCTCAGCCCTTATGGCACTATTACCCCCTCTCAGCTCTTAAGGCACTATTCCCCCCTCTCAGCCCTTATGGCACTATTCCCCCCTCTCAGCTCTTAAGGGACTATTCCCCCCTCTCAGCTCTTAAGGCACTATTCCCCCCTGTCAGCTCTTATGGCACTATTCCCCCCTCTCAGCTCTTAAGGCACTATTCCCCCCTCTCAGCCCTTATGGCACTTTTCCCCCCTCTCAGCCCTTATGGCACTATTCCCCCCTCTCAGCTCTTAAGGCACTATTCCCCATCTCAGCTCTTAAGGCACTATTACCCCCTCTCAGCTCTTAAGTCACTATTCCCCCCTCTCAGCTCTTAAGGCACTATTCCCCCCTATCAGCCCTTATGGCACTATTCCCCCCTCTCAGCTCTTAAGGGACTATTCCCCCCTCTCAGCTCTTATGGCACTATTCCCCCCTCTCAGCTCTTAAGGCACTATTCCCCATCTCAGCTCTTAAGGCACTATTACCCCCTCTCAGCTCTTAAGGCACTATTCCCCCCTCTCAGCCCTTATGGCACTATTCCCCCCTCTCAGCTCTTAAGGCACTATTCCCCCCTCTCAGCCCTTATGGCACTATTCCCCCCTCTCAGCTCTTAAGGGACTATTCCCCCCTCTCAGCTCTTAAGGCACTATTCCCCCCTGTCAGCTCTTATGGCACTATTCCCCCCTCTCAGCTCTTAAGGCACTATTCCCCCCTCTCAGCCCTTATGGCACTTTTCCCCCCTCTCAGCCCTTATGGCACTATTCCCCCCTCTCAGCTCTTAAGGCACTATTCCCCATCTCAGCTCTTAAGGCACTATTACCCCCTCTCAGCTCTTAAGTCACTATTCCCCCCTCTCAGCTCTTAAGGCACTATTCCCCCCTATCAGCCCTTATGGCACTATTCCCCCCTCTCAGCTCTTAAGGGACTATTCCCCCCTCTCAGCCCTTATGGCACTATTCCCCCCTCTCAGCTCTTAAGGCACTATTCCCCATCTCAGCTCTTAAGGCACTATTACCCCCTCTCAGCTCTTAAGGCACTATTCCCCCCTCTCAGCCCTTATGGCACTATTCCCCCTTCTCAGCTCTTATTGCACTATTCCCCCCTCTCAGCCCTTATGGCACTATTCCCCCCTCTCAGCTCTTAAGGCACTATTCCCCCCTGTCAGCTCTTATGGCACTATTCCCCCCTCTCAGCTCTTAAGGCACTATTCCCCCCTCTCAGCCCTTATGGCACTTTTCCCCCCTCTCAGCTCTTATTGCACTATTCCCCCCTCTCAGCCCTTATGGCACTATTCCCCCTCTCAGCTCTTAAGGCACTATTCCCCCCTCACAGCCCTTATGGCACTATTCCCCCCTCTCAGCTCTTAAGGCACTATTCCCCCTCTCAGCTCTTAAGGCACTATTCCCCCCTCTCAGCTCTTAAGTCACTATTCCCCCCTCTCAGCTCTTATGGCACTATTCCCCCTCTCAGCTCTTATGGCACTATTCCCCCCTCTCAGGTCTTATGGCACTATTCCCCCTCTCAGCTCTTATGGCACTATTCCCCCCCTCTCAGCTCTTAAGGCACTATTCCCCCTCTCAGCTCTTAAAGCACTATTTCCCCCTCTCAGCTCTTAAGGGACTATTCCCCCCTCTAAGCTCTTATGGCACTATTCCCCCCTCTCAGCTCTTAAGGCACTATTCTCCCCTCTCAGCTCTTAAGGCACTATTTCCCCCGCTAAGCCCTTATGGCACTATTCCCCCCTCTCAGCTCTTAATGCACTATTCCCCCCTCTCAGCTCTTAAGGCACTATTCCCCCCTCTCAGCTCTTATTGCACTATTCCCCCCTCTCAGCCCTTATGGCACTATTCCCCCCTCTCAGCTCTTAAGGCACTATTCCCCCCTCTCAGCCCTTATGGCACTATTCCCCCCTCTCAGCTCTTAAGGGACTATTCCCCCCTCTCAGCTCTTAAGGCACTATTCCCCCCTCTCAGCTCTTATGGCACTATTCCCCCCTCTCAGCTCTTAAGGCACTATTCCCCCCTCTCAGCCCTTATGGCACTTTTCCCCCCTCTCAGCTCTTATTGCACTATTCCCCCCTCTCAGCCCTTATGGCACTATTCCCCCTTCTCAGCTCTTATTGCACTATTCCCCCCTCTCAGCCCTTATGGCACTATTCCCCCCTCTCAGCTCTTAAGGCACTATTCCCCCCTCTCAGCCCTTATGGCACTATTCCCCCCTCTCAGCTCTTAAGGGACTATTCCCCCCTCTCAGCCCTTATGGCACTATTCCCCCCTCTCAGCTCTTAAGGCACTATTCCTCCTCTCAGCTCTTAAGACACTATTCTCCCCTCTCAGCTCTTAAGGCACTATTCCCCCCTCTCAGCTTTTATGGCACTATTCCCCCTCTCAGCTCTTAAGGCACTATTCCCCCCTCACAGCCCTTATGGCACTATTCCCCCCTCTCAGCTCTTAAGGCACTATTCCCCCTCTCAGCTCTTAAGGCACTATTCCCCCCTCTCAGCTCTTAAGTCACTATTCCCCCCCTCTAAGCTCTTATGGCACTATTCCCCCTCTCAGCTCTTATGGCACTATTCCCCCCTCTCAGGTCTTATGGCACTATTCCCCCTCTCAGCTCTTATGGCACTATTCCCCCCCTCTCAGCTCTTAAGGCACTATTCCCCCTCTCAGCTCTTAAAGCACTATTTCCCCCTCTCAGCTCTTAAGGCACTATTCCCCCCTATCAGCCCTTATGGCACTATTCCCCCCTCTCAGCTCTTAAGGGACTATTCCCCCCTCTCAGCCCTTATGGCACTATTCCCCCCTCTCAGCTCTTAAGGCACTATTCCCCATCTCAGCTCTTAAGGCACTATTCCCCCCTCTCAGCTCTTAAGGCACTATTCCCCCTCTCAGCCCTTATGGCACTATTCCCCCTTCTCAGCTCTTATTGCACTATTCCCCCCTCTCAGCCCTTATGGCACTATTCCCCCCTCTCAGCTCTTAAGGCACTATTCCCCCCTCTCAGCCCTTATGGCACTATTCCCCCCTCTCAGCTCTTAAGGGACTATTCCCCCCTCTCAGCCCTTATGGCACTATTCCCCCCTCTCAGCTCTTAAGGCACTATTCCTCCTCTCAGCTCTTAAGGCACTATTCTCCCCTCTCAGCTCTTAAGGCACTATTCCCCCCTCTCAGCTTTTGTGGCACTATTCCCCCTCTCAGCTCTTAAGGCACTATTCCCCCCTCACAGCCCTTATGGCACTATTCCCCCCCCTCAGCTCTTAAGGCACTATTCCCCCTCTCAGCTCTTAAGGCACTATACCCCCCTCTCAGCTCTTAAGTCACTATTCCCCCCTCTCAGCTCTTAAGGCACTATTCCTCCTCTCAGCTCTTAAGGCACTATTCTCCCCTCTCAGCCCTTATGGCACTATTCCCCCCTCTCAGCTCTTAAGGGACTATTCCCCCTTCTCAGCCCTTATGGCACTATTCCCCCCTCTCAGCTCTTAAGGCACTATTCCTCCTCTCAGCTCTTAAGGCACTATTCTCCCCTCTCAGCTCTTAAGGCACTATTCCCCCCTCTCAGCTCTTAAGTCACTATTCCCCCCTTTCAGCTCTTAAGGCACTATTCCTCCTCTCAGCTCTTAAGGCACTATTCTCCCCTCTCAGCTCTTAAGGCACTATTCCCCCCTCTCAGCTTTTATGGCACTATTCCCCCTCTCAGCTCTTAAGGCACTATTCCCCCCGCTAAGCCCTTATGGCACTATTCCCCCCTCTCAGCTCTTAATGCACTATTCCCCCCTCTCAGCTCTTAAGGCACTATTCCCCCCTCTCAGCTCTTATTGCACTATTCCCCCCTCTCAGCCCTTATGGCACTATTCCCCCCTCTCAGCTCTTAAGGCACTATTCCCCCCTCTCAGCCCTTATGGCACTATTCCCCCCTCTCAGCTCTTAAGGGACTATTCCCCCCTCTCAGCTCTTAAGGCACTATTCCCCCCTGTCAGCTCTTATGGCACTATTTCCCCCTCTCAGCTCTTAAGGCACTATTCCCCCCTCTCAGCCCTTATGGCACTTTTCCCCCCTCTCAGCTCTTATTGCACTATTCCCCCCTCTCAGCCCTTATGGCACTATTCCCCCCTCTCAGCTCTTAAGGGACTATTCCCCCCTCTCAGCCCTTATGGCACTATTCCCCCCTCTCAGCTCTTAAGGCACTTTTCCCCTCTCAGCTCTTAAGGCACTATTCCCCCCTCTCAGCCCTTATGGCACTATTCCCCCCTCTCAGCTCTTAAGGCACTATTCCCCATCTCAGCTCTTAAGTCACTATTCCCCCCTCTCAGCTCTTAAGGCACTATTCCCCCCTATCAGCCCTTATGGCACTATTCCCCCCTCTCAGCTCTTAAGGGACTATTCCCCCCTCTCAGCCCTTATGGCACTATTCCCCCCTCTCAGCTCTTAAGGCACTATTCCCCATCTCAGCTCTTAAGGCACTATTCCCCCCTCTCAGCTCTTAAGGCACTATTCCCCCCTCTCAGCCCTTATGGCACTATTCCCCCTTCTCAGCTCTTATTGCACTATTCCCCCCTCTCAGCCCTTATGGCACTATTCCCCCCTCTCAGCTCTTAAGGCACTATTCCCCCCTCTCAGCCCTTATGGCACTATTCCCCCCTCTCAGCTCTTAAGGGACTATTCCCCCCTCTCAGCCCTTATCGCACTATTCCCCCCTCTCAGCTCTTAAGGCACTATTCCTCCTCTCAGCTCTTAAGGCACTATTCTCCCCTCTCAGCTCTTAAGGCACTATTCCCCCCTCTCAGCTTTTATGGCACTATTCCCCCTCTCAGCTCTTAAGGCACTATTCCCCCCTCACAGCCCTTATGGCACTATTCCCCCCTCTCAGCCCTTAAGGCACTATTCCCCCTTCTCAGCTCTTAAGGGACTATTCCCCCCTCTCAGCTCTTAAGGCACTATTCTCCCCTCTCAGCTCTTAAGGCACTATTCCCCCCTCTCAGCTTTTATGGCACTATTCCCCCTCTCAGCTCTTAAGGCACTATTCCCCCCTCACAGCCCTTATGGCACTATTCCCCCCTCTCAGCTCTTAAGGCACTATTCCCCCTCTCAGCTCTTAAGGCACTATTCCCCCCTCTCAGCTCTTAAGTCACTATTCCCCCCTCTCAGCTCTTAAGGCACTATTCCTCCTCTCAGCTCTTAAGGCACTATTCTCCCCTCTCAGCTCTTAAGGCACTATTCCCCCCTCTCAGCTTTTATGGCACTATTCCCCCTCTCAGCTCTTAAGGCACTATTCCCCCCTCACAGCCCTTATGGCACTATTCCCCCCTCTCAGCTCTTAAGGCACTATTCCCCCTCTCAGCTCTTAAGGCACTATTCCCCCCTCTCAGCTCTTATGGCACTATTCCCCCTCTCAGCTCTTATGGCACTATTCCCCCCCTCTCAGCTCTTAAGGCACTATTCCCCCTCTCAGCTCTTAAAGCACTATTTCCCCCTCTCAGCTCTTAAGGGACTATTCCCCCCTCTAAGCTCTTATGGCACTATTCCCCCCTCTCAGCTCTTAAGGCACTATTCTCCCCTCTCAGCTCTTAAGGCACTATTCCCCCCGCTAAGCCCTTATGGCACTATTCCCCCCTCTCAGCTCTTAATGCACTATTCCCCCCTCTCAGCTCTTAAGGCACTATTCCCCCCTCTCAGCTCTTATTGCACTATTCCCCCCTCTCAGCCCTTATGGCACTATTACCCCCTCTCAGCTCTTAAGTCACTATTCCCCCCTCTCAGCTCTTAAGGGACTATTCCCCCCTCTAAGCTCTTATGGCACTATTCCCCATCTCAGCTCTTAAGGCACTATTACCCCCTCTCAGCTCTTAAGTCACTATTCCCCCCTCTCAGCTCTTAAGGCACTATTCCCCCCTATCAGCCCTTATGGCACTATTCCCCCCTCTCAGCTCTTAAGGGACTATTCCCCCCTCTCAGCCCTTATGGCACTATTCCCCCCTCTCAGCTCTTAAGGCACTATTCCCCATCTCAGCTCTTAAGGCACTATTACCCCCTCTCAGCTCTTAAGGCACTATTCCCCCCTCTCAGCCCTTATGGCACTATTCCCCCCTCTCAGCTCTTAAGGCACTATTCCCCCCTCTCAGCCCTTATGGCACTATTCCCCCCTCTCAGCTCTTAAGGGACTATTCCCCCCTCTCAGCTCTTAAGGCACTATTCCCCCCTGTCAGCTCTTATGGCACTATTCCCCCCTCTCAGCTCTTAAGGCAATATTCCCCCCTCTCAGCCCTTATGGCACTTTTCCCCCCTCTCAGCCCTTATGGCACTATTCCCCCCTCTCAGCTCTTAAGGCACTATTCCCCATCTCAGCTCTTAAGGCACTATTACCCCCTCTCAGCTCTTAAGTCACTATTCCCCCCTCTCAGCTCTTAAGGCACTATTCCCCCCTATCAGCCCTTATGGCACTATTCCCCCCTCTCAGCTCTTAAGGGACTATTCCCCCCTCTCAGCCCTTATGGCACTATTCCCCCCTCTCAGCTCTTAAGGCACTATTCCCCATCTCAGCTCTTAAGGCACTATTACCCCCTCTCAGCTCTTAAGGCACTATTCCCCCCTCTCAGCCCTTATGGCACTATTCCCCCTTCTCAGCTCTTATTGCACTATTCCCCCCTCTCAGCCCTTATGGCACTATTCCCCCCTCTCAGCTCTTAAGGCACTATTCCCCCCTCTCAGGTCTTATGGCACTATTCCCCCTCTCAGCTCTTATGGCACTATTCCCCCCCTCTCAGCTCTTAAGGCACTATTCCCCCTCTCAGCTCTTAAAGCACTATTTCCCCCTCTCAGCTCTTAAGGGACTATTCCCCCCTCTAAGCTCTTATGGCACTATTCCCCCCTCTCAGCTCTTAAGGCACTATTCTCCCCTCTCAGCTCTTAAGGCACTATTTCCCCCGCTAAGCCCTTATGGCACTATTCCCCCCTCTCAGCTCTTAATGCACTATTCCCCCCTCTCAGCTCTTAAGGCACTATTCCCCCCTCTCAGCTCTTATTGCACTATTCCCCCCTCTCAGCTCTTAAGGGACTATTCCCCCCTCTCAGCTCTTAAGGCACTATTCCCCCCTCTCAGCTCTTATGGCACTATTCCCCCCTCTCAGCTCTTAAGGCACTATTCCCCCCTCTCAGCCCTTATGGCACTTTTCCCCCCTCTCAGCTCTTATTGCACTATTCCCCCCTCTCAGCCCTTATGGCACTATTCCCCCCTCTCAGCTCTTAAGGGACTATTCCCCCCTCTCAGCCCTTATGGCACTATTCCCCCCCTCTCAGCTCTTAAGGCACTTTTCCCCTCTCAGCTCTTAAGGCACTATTCCCCCCTCTCAGCCCTTATGGCACTATTCCCCCCTCTCAGCTCTTAAGGCACTATTCCCCATCTCAGCTCTTAAGTCACTATTCCCCCATCTAAGCTCTTAAGGCACTATTCCCCCCTCTCAGCTCTTAAGGCACTATTCCCCCCTCTCAGCCCTTATGGCACTATTCCCCCTTCTCAGCTCTTATTGCACTATTCCCCCCTCTCAGCCCTTATGGCACTATTCCCCCTCTCAGCTCTTAAGGCACTATTCCCCCCTCTCAGCCCTTATGGCACTATTCCCCCCTCTCAGCTCTTAAGGGACTATTCCCCCCTCTCAGCCCTTATGGCACTATTCCCCCCTCTCAGCTCTTAAGGCACTATTCCTCCTCTCAGCTCTTAAGACACTATTCTCCCCTCTCAGCTCTTAAGGCACTATTCCCCCCTCTCAGCTTTTATGGCACTATTCCCCCTCTCAGCTCTTAAGGCACTATTCCCCATCTCAGCTCTTAAGGCACTATTCCCCCCTCTCAGCTCTTAAGGCACTATTCCCCCTCTCAGCCCTTATGGCACTATTCCCCCTTCTCAGCTCTTATTGCACTATTCCCCCCTCTCAGCCCTTATGGCACTATTCCCCCCTCTCAGCTCTTAAGGCACTATTCCCCCCTCTCAGCCCTTATGGCACTATTCCCCCCTCTCAGCTCTTAAGGGACTATTCCCCCCTCTCAGCCCTTATGGCACTATTCCCCCCTCTCAGCTCTTAAGGCACTATTCCTCCTCTCAGCTCTTAAGGCACTATTCTCCCCTCTCAGCTCTTAAGGCACTATTCCCCCCTCTCAGCTTTTGTGGCACTATTCCCCCTCTCAGCTCTTAAGGCACTATTCCCCCCTCACAGCCCTTATGGCACTATTCCCCCCTCTCAGCTCTTAAGGCACTATTCCCCCTCTCAGCTCTTAAGGCACTATTCCCCCCTCTCAGCTCTTAAGTCACTATTCCCCCCTCTCAGCTCTTAAGGCACTATTCCTCCTCTCAGCTCTTAAGGCACTATTCTCCCCTCTCAGCCCTTATGGCACTATTCCCCCCTCTCAGCTCTTAAGGGACTATTCCCCCCTCTCAGCCCTTATGGCACTATTCCCCCCTCTCAGCTCTTAAGGCACTATTCCTCCTCTCAGCTCTTAAGGCACTATTCTCCCCTCTCAGCTCTTAAGGCACTATTCTCCCCTCTCAGCTCTTAAGGCACTATTCCCCCCGCTAAGCCCTTATGGCACTATTCCCCCCTCTCAGCTCTTAATGCACTATTCCCCCCTCTCAGCTCTTAAGGCACTATTCCCCCCTCTCAGCTCTTATTGCACTATTCCCCCCTCTCAGCCCTTATGGCACTATTCCCCCCTCTCAGCTCTTAAGGCACTATTCCCCCCTCTCAGCCCTTATGGCACTATTCCCCCCTCTCAGCTCTTAAGGGACTATTCCCCCCTCTCAGCTCTTAAGGCACTATTCCCCCCTGTCAGCTCTTATGGCACTATTTCCCCCTCTCAGCTCTTAAGGCACTATTCCCCCCTCTCAGCCCTTATGGCACTTTTCCCCCCTCTCAGCTCTTATTGCACTATTCCCCCCTCTCAGCCCTTATGGCACTATTCCCCCCTCTCAGCTCTTAAGGGACTATTCCCCCCTCTCAGCCCTTATGGCACTATTCCCCCCTCTCAGCTCTTAAGGCACTTTTCCCCTCTCAGCTCTTAAGGCACTATTCCCCCCTCTCAGCCCTTATGGCACTATTCCCCCCTCTCAGCTCTTAAGGCACTATTCCCCATCTCAGCTCTTAAGTCACTATTCCCCCCTCTCAGCTCTTAAGGCACTATTCCCCCCTATCAGCCCTTATGGCACTATTCCCCCCTCTCAGCTCTTAAGGGACTATTCCCCCCTCTCAGCCCTTATGGCACTATTCCCCCCTCTCGGCTCTTAAGGCACTATTCCCCATCTCAGCTCTTAAGGCACTATTCCCCCCTCTCAGCTCTTAAGGCACTATTCCCCCCTCTCAGCCCTTATGGCACTATTCCCCCTTCTCAGCTCTTATTGCACTATTCCCCCCTCTCAGCCCTTATGGCACTATTCCCCCCTCTCAGCTCTTAAGGCACTATTCCCCCCTCTCAGCCCTTATGGCACTATTCCCCCCTCTCAGCTCTTAAGGGACTATTCCCCCCTCTCAGCCCTTATGGCACTATTCCCCCCTCTCAGCTCTTAAGGCACTATTCCTCCTCTCAGCTCTTAAGGCACTATTCTCCCCTCTCAGCTCTTAAGGCACTATTCCCCCCTCTCAGCTTTTATGGCACTATTCCCCCTCTCAGCTCTTAAGGCACTATTCCCCCCTCACAGCCCTTATGGCACTATTCCCCCCTCTCAGCCCTTAAGGCACTATTCCCCCCTCTCAGCTCTTAAGGGACTATTCCCCCCTCTCAGCTCTTAAGGCACTATTCTCCCCTCTCAGCTCTTAAGGCACTATTCCCCCCTCTCAGCTTTTATGGCACTATTCCCCCTCTCAGCTCTTAAGGCACTATTCCCCCCTCACAGCCCTTATGGCACTATTCCCCCCTCTCAGCTCTTAAGGCACTATTCCCCCTCTCAGCTCTTAAGGCACTATTCCCCCCTCTCAGCTCTTAAGTCACTATTCCCCCCTCTCAGCTCTTAAGGCACTATTCCTCCTCTCAGCTCTTAAGGCACTATTCTCCCCTCTCAGCTCTTAAGGCACTATTCCCCCCTCTCAGCTTTTATGGCACTATTCCCCCTCTCAGCTCTTAAGGCACTATTCCCCCCTCACAGCCCTTATGGCACTATTCCCCCCTCTCAGCTCTTAAGGCACTATTCCCCCTCTCAGCTCTTAAGGCACTATTCCCCCCTCTCAGCTCTTATGGCACTATTCCCCCTCTCAGCTCTTATGGCACTATTCCCCCCTCTCAGCTCTTAAGTCACTATTCCCCCCTCTCAGCTCTTAAGGCACTATTCCTCCTCTCAGCTCTTAAGGCACTATTCTCCCCTCTCAGCTCTTAAGGCACTATTCCCCCCTCTCAGCTTTTATGGCACTATTCCCCCTCTCAGCTCTTAAGGCACTATTCCCCCCTCACAGCCCTTATGGCACTATTCCCCCCTCTCAGCTCTTAAGGCACTATTCCCCCTCTCAGCTCTTAAGGCACTATTCCCCCCTCTCAGCTCTTATGGCACTATTCCCCCTCTCAGCTCTTATGGCACTATTCCCCCCCTCTCAGCTCTTAAGGCACTATTCCCCCTCTCAGCTCTTAAAGCACTATTTCCCCCTCTCAGCTCTTAAGGGACTATTCCCCCCTCTAAGCTCTTATGGCACTATTCCCCCCTCTCAGCTCTTAAGGCACTATTCTCCCCTCTCAGCTCTTAAGGCACTATTCCCCCCGCTAAGCCCTTATGGCACTATTCCCCCCTCTCAGCTCTTAATGCACTATTCCCCCCTCTCAGCTCTTAAGGCACTATTCCCCCCTCTCAGCTCTTATTGCACTATTCCCCCCTCTCAGCCCTTATGGCACTATTACCCCCTCTCAGCTCTTAAGTCACTATTCCCCCCTCTCAGCTCTTAAGGGACTATTCCCCCCTCTAAGCTCTTATGGCACTATTCCCCATCTCAGCTCTTAAGGCACTATTACCCCCTCTCAGCTCTTAAGTCACTATTCCCCCCTCTCAGCTCTTAAGGCACTATTCCCCCCTATCAGCCCTTATGGCACTATTCCCCCCTCTCAGCTCTTAAGGGACTATTCCCCCCTCTCAGCCCTTATGGCACTATTCCCCCCTCTCAGCTCTTAAGGCACTATTCCCCATCTCAGCTCTTAAGGCACTATTACCCCCTCTCAGCTCTTAAGGCACTATTCCCCCCTCTCAGCCCTTATGGCACTATTCCCCCCTCTCAGCTCTTAAGGCACTATTCCCCCCTCTCAGCCCTTATGGCACTATTCCCCCCTCTCAGCTCTTAAGGGACTATTCCCCCCTCTCAGCTCTTAAGGCACTATTCCCCCCTGTCAGCTCTTATGGCACTATTCCCCCCTCTCAGCTCTTAAGGCACTATTCCCCCCTCTCAGCCCTTATGGCACTTTTCCCCCCTCTCAGCCCTTATGGCACTATTCCCCCCTCTCAGCTCTTAAGGCACTATTCCCCATCTCAGCTCTTAAGGCACTATTACCCCCTCTCAGCTCTTAAGTCACTATTCCCCCCTCTCAGCTCTTAAGGCACTATTCCCCCCTATCAGCCCTTATGGCACTATTCCCCCCTCTCAGCTCTTAAGGGACTATTCCCCCCTCTCAGCCCTTATGGCACTATTCCCCCCTCTCAGCTCTTAAGGCACTATTCCCCATCTCAGCTCTTAAGGCACTATTACCCCCTCTCAGCTCTTAAGGCACTATTCCCCCCTCTCAGCCCTTATGGCACTATTCCCCCTTCTCAGCTCTTATTGCACTATTCCCCCCTCTCAGCCCTTATGGCACTATTCCCCCCTCTCAGCTCTTAAGGCACTATTCCCCCCTGTCAGCTCTTATGGCACTATTCCCCCCTCTCAGCTCTTAAGGCACTATTCCCCCCTCTCAGCCCTTATGGCACTTTTCCCCCCTCTCAGCTCTTATTGCACTATTCCCCCCTCTCAGCCCTTATGGCACTATTCCCCCTCTCAGCTCTTAAGGCACTATTCCCCCCTCACAGCCCTTATGGCACTATTCCCCCCTCTCAGCTCTTAAGGCACTATTCCCCCTCTCAGCTCTTAAGGCACTATTCCCCCCTCTCAGCTCTTAAGTCACTATTCCCCCCTCTCAGCTCTTATGGCACTATTCCCCCTCTCAGCTCTTATGGCACTATTCCCCCCTCTCAGGTCTTATGGCACTATTCCCCCTCTCAGCTCTTATGGCACTATTCCCCCCCTCTCAGCTCTTAAGGCACTATTCCCCCTCTCAGCTCTTAAAGCACTATTTCCCCCTCTCAGCTCTTAAGGGACTATTCCCCCCTCTAAGCTCTTATGGCACTATTCCCCCCTCTCAGCTCTTAAGGCACTATTCTCCCCTCTCAGCTCTTAAGGCACTATTTCCCCCGCTAAGCCCTTATGGCACTATTCCCCCCTCTCAGCTCTTATTGCACTATTCCCCCCTCTCAGCCCTTATGGCACTATTCCCCCTTCTCAGCTCTTATTGCACTATTCCCCCCTCTCAGCCCTTATGGCACTATTCCCCCTCTCAGCTCTTAAGGCACTATTCCCCCCTCTCAGCCCTTATGGCACTATTCCCCCCTCTCAGCTCTTAAGGGACTATTCCCCCCTCTCAGCCCTTATGGCACTATTCCCCCCTCTCAGCTCTTAAGGCACTATTCCTCCTCTCAGCTCTTAAGACACTATTCTCCCCTCTCAGCTCTTAAGGCACTATTCCCCCCTCTCAGCTTTTATGGCACTATTCCCCCTCTCAGCTCTTAAGGCACTATTCCCCATCTCAGCTCTTAAGGCACTATTCCCCCCTCTCAGCTCTTAAGGCACTATTCCCCCTCTCAGCCCTTATGGCACTATTCCCCCTTCTCAGCTCTTATTGCACTATTCCCCCCTCTCAGCCCTTATGGCACTATTCCCCCCTCTCAGCTCTTAAGGCACTATTCCCCCCTCTCAGCCCTTATGGCACTATTCCCCCCTCTCAGCTCTTAAGGGACTATTCCCCCCTCTCAGCCCTTATGGCACTATTCCCCCCTCTCAGCTCTTAAGGCACTATTCCTCCTCTCAGCTCTTAAGGCACTATTCTCCCCTCTCAGCTCTTAAGGCACTATTCCCCCCTCTCAGCTTTTGTGGCACTATTCCCCCTCTCAGCTCTTAAGGCACTATTCCCCCCTCACAGCCCTTATGGCACTATTCCCCCCTCTCAGCTCTTAAGGCACTATTCCCCCTCTCAGCTCTTAAGGCACTATTCCCCCCTCTCAGCTCTTAAGTCACTATTCCCCCCTCTCAGCTCTTAAGGCACTATTCCTCCTCTCAGCTCTTAAGGCACTATTCTCCCCTCTCAGCCCTTATGGCACTATTCCCCCCTCTCAGCTCTTAAGGGACTATTCCCCCCTCTCAGCCCTTATGGCACTATTCCCCCCTCTCAGCTCTTAAGGCACTATTCCTCCTCTCAGCTCTTAAGGCACTATTCTCCCCTCTCAGCTCTTAAGGCACTATTCTCCCCTCTCAGCTCTTAAGGCACTATTCCCCCCGCTAAGCCCTTATGGCACTATTCCCCCCTCTCAGCTCTTAATGCACTATTCCCCCCTCTCAGCTCTTAAGGCACTATTCCCCCCTCTCAGCTCTTATTGCACTATTCCCCCCTCTCAGCCCTTATGGCACTATTCCCCCCTCTCAGCTCTTAAGGCACTATTCCCCCCTCTCAGCCCTTATGGCACTATTCCCCCCTCTCAGCTCTTAAGGGACTATTCCCCCCTCTCAGCTCTTAAGGCACTATTCCCCCCTGTCAGCTCTTATGGCACTATTTCCCCCTCTCAGCTCTTAAGGCACTATTCCCCCCTCTCAGCCCTTATGGCACTTTTCCCCCCTCTCAGCTCTTATTGCACTATTCCCCCCTCTCAGCCCTTATGGCACTATTCCCCCCTCTCAGCTCTTAAGGGACTATTCCCCCCTCTCAGCCCTTATGGCACTATTCCCCCCTCTCAGCTCTTAAGGCACTTTTCCCCTCTCAGCTCTTAAGGCACTATTCCCCCCTCTCAGCCCTTATGGCACTATTCCCCCCTCTCAGCTCTTAAGGCACTATTCCCCATCTCAGCTCTTAAGTCACTATTCCCCCCTCTCAGCTCTTAAGGCACTATTCCCCCCTATCAGCCCTTATGGCACTATTCCCCCCTCTCAGCTCTTAAGGGACTATTCCCCCCTCTCAGCCCTTATGGCACTATTCCCCCCTCTCAGCTCTTAAGGCACTATTCCCCATCTCAGCTCTTAAGGCACTATTCCCCCCTCTCAGCTCTTAAGGCACTATTCCCCCCTCTCAGCCCTTATGGCACTATTCCCCCTTCTCAGCTCTTATTGCACTATTCCCCCCTCTCAGCCCTTATGGCACTAATCCCCCCTCTCAGCTCTTAAGGCACTATTCCCCCCTCTCAGCCCTTATGGCACTATTCCCCCCTCTCAGCTCTTAAGGGACTATTCCCCCCTCTCAGCCCTTATGGCACTATTCCCCCCTCTCAGCTCTTAAGGCACTATTCCTCCTCTCAGCTCTTAAGGCACTATTCTCCCCTCTCAGCTCTTAAGGCACTATTCCCCCCTCTCAGCTTTTATGGCACTATTCCCCCTCTCAGCTCTTAAGGCACTATTCCCCCCTCACAGCCCTTATGGCACTATTCCCCCCTCTCAGCCCTTAAGGCACTATTCCCCCCTCTCAGCTCTTAAGGGACTATTCCCCCCTCTCAGCTCTTAAGGCACTATTCTCCCCTCTCAGCTCTTAAGGCACTATTCCCCCCTCTCAGCTTTTATGGCACTATTCCCCCTCTCAGCTCTTAAGGCACTATTCCCCCCTCACAGCCCTTATGGCACTATTCCCCCCTCTCAGCTCTTAAGGCACTATTCCCCCTCTCAGCTCTTAAGGCACTATTCCCCCCTCTCAGCTCTTAAGTCACTATTCCCCCCTCTCAGCTCTTAAGGCACTATTCCTCCTCTCAGCTCTTAAGGCACTATTCTCCCCTCTCAGCTCTTAAGGCACTATTCCCCCCTCTCAGCTTTTATGGCACTATTCCCCCTCTCAGCTCTTAAGGCACTATTCCCCCCTCACAGCCCTTATGGCACTATTCCCCCCTCTCAGCTCTTAAGGCACTATTCCCCCTCTCAGCTCTTAAGGCACTATTCCCCCCTCTCAGCTCTTAAGGCACTATTCCCCCTCTCAGCTCTTAAAGCACTATTTCCCCCTCTCAGCTCTTAAGGGACTATTCCCCCCTCTAAGCTCTTATGGCACTATTCCCCCCTCTCAGCTCTTAAGGCACTATTCTCCCCTCTCAGCTCTTAAGGCACTATTCCCCCCGCTAAGCCCTTATGGCACTATTCCCCCCTCTCAGCTCTTAATGCACTATTCCCCCCTCTCAGCTCTTAAGGCACTATTCCCCCCTCTCAGCTCTTATTGCACTATTCCCCCCTCTCAGCCCTTATGGCACTATTACCCCCTCTCAGCTCTTAAGGCACTATTCCCCCCTCTCAGCCCTTATGGCACTATTCCCCCCTCTCAGCTCTTAAGGGACTATTCCCCCCTCTCAGCTCTTAAGGCACTATTCCCCCCTGTCAGCTCTTATGGCACTATTCCCCCCTCTCAGCTCTTAAGGCACTATTCCCCCCTCTCAGCCCTTATGGCACTTTTCCCCCCTCTCAGCTCTTATTGCACTATTCCCCCCTCTCAGCCCTTATGGCACTATTACCCCCTCTCAGCTCTTAAGGCACTATTCCCCCCTCTCAGCCCTTATGGCACTATTCCCCCCTCTCAGCTCTTAAGGGACTATTCCCCCCTCTCAGCTCTTAAGGCACTATTCCCCCCTGTCAGCTCTTATGGCACTATTCCCCCCTCTCAGCTCTTAAGGCACTATTCCCCCCTCTCAGCCCTTATGGCACTTTTCCCCCCTCTCAGCTCTTATTGCACTATTCCCCCCTCTCAGCCCTTATGGCACTATTCCCCCCTCTCAGCTCTTAAGGGACTATTCCCCCCTCTCAGCCCTTATGGCACTATTCCCCCCCTCTCAGCTCTTAAGGCACTTTTCCCCTCTCAGCTCTTAAGGCACTATTCCCCCCTCTCAGCCCTTTTGGCACTATTCCCCCCTCTCAGCTCTTAAGGCACTATTCCCCATCTCAGCTCTTAAGTCACTATTCCCCCCTCTCAGCTCTTAAGGCACTATTCCCCCCTATCAGCCCTTATGGCACTATTCCCCCCTCTCAGCTCTTAAGGGACTATTCCCCCCTCTCAGCCCTTATGGCACTATTCCCCCCTCTCAGCTCTTAAGGCACTATTCCCCATCTCAGCTCTTAAGGCACTATTCCCCCCTCTCAGCTCTTAAGGCACTATTCCCCCCTCTCAGCCCTTATGGCACTATTCCCCCTTCTCAGCTCTTATTGCACTATTCCCCCCTCTCAGCCCTTATGGCACTATTCCCCCCTCTCAGCTCTTAAGGCACTATTCCCCCCTGTCAGCTCTTATGGCACTATTCCCCCCTCTCAGCTCTTAAGGCACTATTCCCCCCTCTCAGCCCTTATGGCACTTTTCCCCCCTCTCAGCTCTTATTGCACTATTCCCCCCTCTCAGCCCTTATGGCACTATTCCCCCTCTCAGCTCTTAAGGCACTATTCCCCATCTCAGCTCTTAAGTCACTATTCCCCCCTCTCAGCTCTTAAGGCACTATTCCCCCTCTCAGCTCTTAAGGCACTATTCCCCCCTCTCAGCTCTTAAGTCACTATTCCCCCCTCTCAGCTCTTATGGCACTATTCCCCCTCTCAGCTCTTATGGCACTATTCCCCCCTCTCAGGTCTTATGGCACTATTCCCCCTCTCAGCTCTTATGGCACTATTCCCCCCCTCTCAGCTCTTAAGGCACTATTCCCCCTCTCAGCTCTTAAAGCACTATTTCCCCCTCTCAGCTCTTAAGGGACTATTCCCCCCTCTAAGCTCTTATGGCACTATTCCCCCCTCTCAGCTCTTAAGGCACTATTCTCCCCTCTCAGCTCTTAAGGCACTATTTCCCCCGCTAAGCCCTTATGGCACTATTCCCCCCTCTCAGCTCTTAATGCACTATTCCCCCCTCTCAGCTCTTAAGGCACTATTCCCCCCTCTCAGCTCTTATTGCACTATTCCCCCTCTCAGCCCTTATGGCACTATTCCCCCCTCTCAGCTCTTAAGGCACTATTCACCCCTCTCAGCCCTTATGGCACTATTCCCCCCTCTCAGCTCTTAAGGGACTATTCCCCCCTCTCAGCTCTTAAGGCACTATTCCCCCCTCTCAGCTCTTATGGCACTATTCCCCCCTCTCAGCTCTTAAGGCACTATTCCCCCCTCTCAGCCCTTATGGCACTTTTCCCCCCTCTCAGCTCTTATTGCACTATTCCCCCCTCTCAGCCCTTATGGCACTATTCCCCCCTCTCAGCTCTTAAGGGACTATTCCCCCCTCTCAGCCCTTATGGCACTATTCCCCCCCTCTCAGCTCTTAAGGCACTTTTCCCCTCTCAGCTCTTAAGGCACTATTCCCCCCTCTCAGCCCTTATGGCACTATTCCCCCCTCTCAGCTCTTAAGGCACTATTCCCCATCTCAGCTCTTAAGTCACTATTCCCCCCTCTCAGCTCTTAAGGCACTATTCCCCCCTATCAGCCCTTATGGCACTATTCCCCCCTCTCAGCTCTTAAGGGACTATTCCCCCCTCTCAGCCCTTATGGCACTATTCCCCCCTCTCAGCTCTTAAGGCACTATTCCCCATCTCAGCTCTTAAGGCACTATTCCCCCCTCTCAGCTCTTAAGGCACTATTCCCCCCTCTCAGCCCTTATGGCACTATTCCCCCTTCTCAGCTCTTATTGCACTATTCCCCCCTCTCAGCCCTTATGGCACTATTCCCCCCTCTCAGCTCTTAAGGCACTATTCCCCCCTCTCAGCCCTTATGGCACTATTCCCCCCTCTCAGCTCTTAAGGCACTATTCCTCCTCTCAGCTCTTAAGACACTATTCTCCCCTCTCAGCTTTTATGGCACTATTCCCCCTCTCAGCTCTTAAGGCACTATTCCCCCCTCACAGCCCTTATGGCACTATTCCCCCCTCTCAGCTCTTAAGGCACTATTCCCCCTCTCAGCTCTTAAGGCACTATTCCCCCCTCTCAGCTCTTAAGTCACTATTCCCCCCCTCTAAGCTCTTAAGGGACTATTCCCCCCTCTCAGCCCTTATGGCACTATTCCCCCCTCTCAGCTCTTAAGGCACTATTCCCCATCTCAGCTCTTAAGGCACTATTCCCCCCTCTCAGCTCTTAAGGCACTATTCCCCCCTCTCAGCCCTTATGGCACTATTCCCCCTTCTCAGCTCTTATTGCACTATTCCCCCCTCTCAGCCCTTATGGCACTATTCCCCCCTCTCAGCTCTTAAGGCACTATTCCCCCCTCTCAGCCCTTATGGCACTATTCCCCCCTCTCAGCTCTTAAGGGACTATTCCCCCCTCTCAGCCCTTATGGCACTATTCCCCCCTCTCAGCTCTTAAGGCACTATTCCTCCTCTCAGCTCTTAAGACACTATTCTCCCCTCTCAGCTCTTAAGGCACTATTCCCCCCTCTCAGCTTTTATGGCACTATTCCCCCTCTCAGCTCTTAAGGCACTATTCCCCCCTCACAGCCCTTATGGCACTATTCCCCCCTCTCAGCTCTTAAGGCACTATTCCCCCTCTCAGCTCTTAAGGCACTATTCCCCCCTCTCAGCTCTTAAGTCACTATTCCCCCCCTCTAAGCTCTTATGGCACTATTCCCCCTCTCAGCTCTTATGGCACTATTCCCCCCTCTCAGGTCTTATGGCACTATTCCCCCTCTCAGCTCTTATGGCACAATTCCCCCCCTCTCAGCTCTTAATGCACTATTCCCCCTCTCAGCTCTTAAAGCACTATTTCCCCCTCTCAGCTCTTAAGGCACTATTCCCCCCTATCAGCCCTTATGGCACTATTCCCCCCTCTCAGCTCTTAAGGGACTATTCCCCCCTCTCAGCCCTTATGGCACTATTCCCCCCTCTCAGCTCTTAAGGGACTATTCCCCCCTCTCAGCCCTTATGGCACTATTCCCCCCTCTCAGCTCTTAAGGCACTATTCCCCATCTCAGCTCTTAAGGCACTATTCCCCCCTCTCAGCTCTTAAGGCACTATTCCCCCCTCTCAGCCCTTATGGCACTATTCCCCCTTCTCAGCTCTTATTGCACTATTCCCCCCTCTCAGCCCTTATGGCACTATTCCCCCCTCTCAGCTCTTAAGGGACTATTCCCCCCTCTCAGCCCTTATGGCACTATTCCCCCCTCTCAGCTCTTAAGGCACTATTCCTCCTCTCAGCTCTTAAGGCACTATTCTCCCCTCTCAGCCCTTATGGCACTATTCCCCCCCTCTCAGCTCTTAAGGCACTTTTCCCCTCTCAGCTCTTAAGGCACTATTCCCCCCTCTCAGCCCTTATGGCACTATTCCCCCCTCTCAGCTCTTAAGGCACTATTCCCCATCTCAGCTCTTAAGTCACTATTCCCCCCTCTCAGCTCTTAAGGCACTATTCCCCCCTATCAGCCCTTATGGCACTATTCCCCCCTCTCAGCTCTTAAGGGACTATTCCCCCCTCTCAGCCCTTATGGCACTATTCCCCCCTCTCAGCTCTTAAGGCACTATTCCCCATCTCAGCTCTTAAGGCACTATTCCCCCCTCTCAGCTCTTAAGGCACTATTCCCCCCTCTCAGCCCTTATGGCACTATTCCCCCTTCTCAGCTCTTATTGCACTATTCCCCCCTCTCAGCCCTTATGGCACTATTCCCCCCTCTCAGCTCTTAAGGCACTATTCCCCCCTCTCAGCCCTTATGGCACTATTCCCCCCTCTCAGCTCTTAAGGGACTATTCCCCCCTCTCAGCCCTTATGGCACTATTCCCCCCTCTCAGCTCTTAAGGCACTATTCCTCCTCTCAGCTCTTAAGACACTATTCTCCCCTCTCAGCTTTTATGGCACTATTCCCCCTCTCAGCTCTTAAGGCACTATTCCCCCCTCACAGCCCTTATGGCACTATTCCCCCCTCTCAGCTCTTAAGGCACTATTCCCCCTCTCAGCTCTTAAGGCACTATTCCCCCCTCTCAGCTCTTAAGTCACTATTCCCCCCCTCTAAGCTCTTAAGGGACTATTCCCCCCTCTCAGCCCTTATGGCACTATTCCCCCCTCTCAGCTCTTAAGGCACTATTCCCCATCTCAGCTCTTAAGGCACTATTCCCCCCTCTCAGCTCTTAAGGCACTATTCCCCCCTCTCAGCCCTTATGGCACTATTCCCCCTTCTCAGCTCTTATTGCACTATTCCCCCCTCTCAGCCCTTATGGCACTATTCCCCCCTCTCAGCTCTTAAGGCACTATTCCCCCCTCTCAGCCCTTATGGCACTATTCCCCCCTCTCAGCTCTTAAGGGACTATTCCCCCCTCTCAGCCCTTATGGCACTATTCCCCCCTCTCAGCTCTTAAGGCACTATTCCTCCTCTCAGCTCTTAAGACACTATTCTCCCCTCTCAGCTCTTAAGGCACTATTCCCCCCTCTCAGCTTTTATGGCACTATTCCCCCTCTCAGCTCTTAAGGCACTATTCCCCCCTCACAGCCCTTATGGCACTATTCCCCCCTCTCAGCTCTTAAGGCACTATTCCCCCTCTCAGCTCTTAAGGCACTATTCCCCCCTCTCAGCTCTTAAGTCACTATTCCCCCCCTCTAAGCTCTTATGGCACTATTCCCCCTCTCAGCTCTTATGGCACTATTCCCCCCTCTCAGGTCTTATGGCACTATTCCCCCTCTCAGCTCTTATGGCACTATTCCCCCCCTCTCAGCTCTTAAGGCACTATTCCCCCTCTCAGCTCTTAAAGCACTATTTCCCCCTCTCAGCTCTTAAGGCACTATTCCCCCCTATCAGCCCTTATGGCACTATTCCCCCCTCTCAGCTCTTAAGGGACTATTCCCCCCTCTCAGCCCTTATGGCACTATTCCCCCCTCTCAGCTCTTAAGGGACTATTCCCCCCTCTCAGCCCTTATGGCACTATTCCCCCCTCTCAGCTCTTAAGGCACTATTCCCCATCTCAGCTCTTAAGGCACTATTCCCCCCTCTCAGCTCTTAAGGCACTATTCCCCCCTCTCAGCCCTTATGGCACTATTCCCCCTTCTCAGCTCTTATTGCACTATTCCCCCCTCTCAGCCCTTATGGCACTATTCCCCCCTCTCAGCCCTTATGGCACTATTCCCCCCTCTCAGCTCTTAAGGGACTATTCCCCCCTCTCAGCTCTTAAGGCACTATTCTCCCCTCTCAGCTCTTAAGGCACTATTCCCCCCTCTCAGCTTTTATGGCACTATTCCCCCTCTCAGCTCTTAAGGCACTATTCCCCCCTCACAGCCCTTATGGCACTATTCCCCCCTCTCAGCTCTTAAGGCACTATTCCCCCTCTCAGCTCTTAAGGCACTATTCCCCCCTCTCAGCTCTTAAGTCACTATTCCCCCATCTCAGCTCTTAAGGCACTATTCCCCCCTCTCAGCTCTTAAGGCACTATTCCCCCCTCTCAGCCCTTATGGCACTATTCCCCCTTCTCAGCCCTTATGGCACTATTCCCCCTTCTCAGCTCTTATTGCACTATTCCCCCCTCTCAGCCCTTATGGCACTATTCCCCCCTCTCAGCTCTTAAGGGACTATTCCCCCCTCTCAGCCCTTATGGCACTATTCCCCCCTCTCAGCTCTTAAGGCACTATTCCTCCTCTCAGCTCTTAAGGCACTATTCCCCCCTCTCAGCTTTTATGGCACTATTCCCCCTCTCAGCTCTTAAGGCACTATTCCCCCCTCACAGCCCTTATGGCACTATTCCCCCCTCTCAGCCCTTAAGGCACTATTCCCCCCTCTCAGCTCTTAAGGGACTATTCCCCCCTCTCAGCTCTTAAGGCACTATTCTCCCCTCTCAGCTCTTAAGGCACTATTCCCCCCTCTCAGCTTTTATGGCACTATTCCCCCTCTCAGCTCTTAAGGCACTATTCCCCCCTCACAGCCCTTATGGCACTATTCCCCCCTCTCAGCTCTTAAGGCACTATTCCCCCTCTCAGCTCTTAAGGCACTATTCCCCCCTCTCAGCTCTTAAGTCACTATTCCCCCCTCTCAGCTCTTAAGGCACTATTCCTCCTCTCAGCTCTTAAGGCACTATTCTCCCCTCTCAGCTCTTAAGGCACTATTCCCCCCTCTCAGCTTTTATGGCACTATTCCCCCTCTCAGCTCTTAAGGCACTATTCCCCCCTCACAGCTCTTATGGCACTATTCCCCCTCTCAGCTCTTATGGCACTATTCCCCCCCTCTCAGCTCTTAAGGCACTATTCCCCCTCTCAGCTCTTAAAGCACTATTTCCCCCTCTCAGCTCTTAAGGGACTATTCCCCCCTCTAAGCTCTTATGGCACTATTCCCCCCTCTCAGCTCTTAAGGCACTATTCTCCCCTCTCAGCTCTTAAGGCACTATTCCCCCCGCTAAGCCCTTATGGCACTATTCCCCCCTCTCAGCTCTTAATGCACTATTCCCCCCTCTCAGCTCTTAAGGCACTATTCCCCCCTCTCAGCTCTTATTGCACTATTCCCCCCTCTCAGCCCTTATGGCACTATTACCCCCTCTCAGCTCTTAAGGCACTATTCCCCCCTCTCAGCCCTTATGGCACTATTCCCCCCTCTCAGCTCTTAAGGGACTATTCCCCCCTCTCAGCTCTTAAGGCACTATTCCCCCCTGTCAGCTCTTATGGCACTATTCCCCCCTCTCAGCTCTTAAGGCACTATTCCCCCCTCTCAGCCCTTATGGCACTTTTCCCCCCTCTCAGCTCTTATTGCACTATTCCCCCCTCTCAGCCCTTATGGCACTATTACCCCCTCTCAGCTCTTAAGGCACTATTCCCCCCTCTCAGCCCTTATGGCACTATTCCCCCCTCTCAGCTCTTAAGGGACTATTCCCCCCTCTCAGCTCTTAAGGCACTATTCCCCCCTGTCAGCTCTTATGGCACTATTCCCCCCTCTCAGCTCTTAAGGCACTATTCCCCCCTCTCAGCCCTTATGGCACTTTTCCCCCCTCTCAGCTCTTATTGCACTATTCCCCCCTCTCAGCCCTTATGGCACTATTCCCCCCTCTCAGCTCTTAAGGGACTATTCCCCCCTCTCAGCCCTTATGGCACTATTCCCCCCTCTCAGCTCTTAAGGCACTATTCCCCATCTCAGCTCTTAAGGCACTATTCCCCCCTCTCAGCTCTTAAGGCACTATTCCCCCCTCTCAGCCCTTATGGCACTATTCCCCCTTCTCAGCTCTTATTGCACTATTCCCCCCTCTCAGCCCTTATGGCACTATTCCCCCCTCTCAGCTCTTAAGGCACTATTCCCCCCTCTCAGCCCTTATGGCACTATTCCCCCCTCTCAGCTCTTAAGGGACTATTCCCCCCTCTCAGCCCTTATGGCACTATTCCCCCCTCTCAGCTCTTAAGGCACTATTCCTCCTCTCAGCTCTTAAGGCACTATTCTCCCCTCTCAGCTCTTAAGGCACTATTCCCCCCTCTCAGCTTTTATGGCACTATTCCCCCTCTCAGCTCTTAAGGCACTATTCCCCCCTCACAGCCCTTATGGCACTATTCCCCCCTCTCAGCCCTTAAGGCACTATTCCCCCCTCTCAGCTCTTAAGGGACTATTCCCCCCTCTCAGCTCTTAAGGCACTATTCTCCCCTCTCAGCTCTTAAGGCACTATTCCCCCCTCTCAGCTTTTATGGCACTATTCCCCCTCTCAGCTCTTAAGGCACTATTCCCCCCTCACAGCCCTTATGGCACTATTCCCCCCTCTCAGCTCTTAAGGCACTATTCCCCCTCTCAGCTCTTAAGGCACTATTCCCCCCTCTCAGCTCTTAAGTCACTATTCCCCCCTCTCAGCTCTTAAGGCACTATTCCTCCTCTCAGCTCTTAAGGCACTATTCTCCCCTCTCAGCTCTTAAGGCACTATTCCCCCCTCTCAGCTTTTATGGCACTATTCCCCCTCTCAGCTCTTAAGGCACTATTCCCCCTCTCAGCTCTTAAGGCACTATTCCCCCCTCTCAGCTCTTATGGCACTATTCCCCCTCTCAGCTCTTATGGCACTATTCCCCCCCTCTCAGCTCTTAAGGCACTATTCCCCCTCTCAGCTCTTAAAGCACTATTTCCCCCTCTCAGCTCTTAAGGGACTATTCCCCCCTCTAAGCTCTTATGGCACTATTCCCCCCTCTCAGCTCTTAAGGCACTTTTCCCCCCTCTCAGCTCTTATTGCACTATTCCCCCCTCTCAGCCCTTATGGCACTATTCCCCCTCTCAGCTCTTAAGGCACTATTCCCCCCTCACAGCCCTTATGGCACTATTCCCCCCTCTCAGCTCTTAAGGCACTATTCCCCCTCTCAGCTCTTAAGGCACTATTCCCCCTCTCAGCTCTTAAGTCACTATTCCCCCCCTCTAAGCTCTTATGGCACTATTCCCCCTCTCAGCTCTTATGGCACTATTCCCCCCTCTCAGGTCTTATGGCACTATTCCCCCTCTCAGCTCTTATGGCACTATTCCCCCCCTCTCAGCTCTTAAGGCACTATTCCCCCTCTCAGCTCTTAAAGCACTATTTCCCCCTCTCAGCTCTTAAGGCACTATTCCCCCCTATCAGCCCTTATGGCACTATTCCCCCCTCTCAGCTCTTAAGGGACTATTCCCCCCTCTCAGCCCTTATGGCACTATTCCCCCCTCTCAGCTCTTAAGGCACTATTCCCCATCTCAGCTCTTAAGGCACTATTCCCCCCTCTCAGCTCTTAAGGCACTATTCCCCCCTCTCAGCCCTTATGGCACTATTCCCCCTTCTCAGCTCTTATTGCACTATTCCCCCCTCTCAGCCCTTATGGCACTATTCCCCCCTCTCAGCCCTTATGGCACTATTCCCCCCTCTCAGCTCTTAAGGGACTATTCCCCCCTCTCAGCCCTTATGGCACTATTCCCCCCTCTCAGCTCTTAAGGCACTATTCCTCCTCTCAGCTCTTAAGGCACTATTCTCCCCTCTCAGCTCTTAAGGCACTATTCCCCCCTCTCAGCTCTTAAGGCACTATTCCCCCCTCTCAGCTTTTATGGCACTATTCCCCCTCTCAGCTCTTAAGGCACTATTCCCCCCTCACAGCCCTTATGGCACTATTCCCCCCTCTCAGCTCTTAAGGCACTATTCCCCCTCTCAGCTCTTAAGGCACTATTCCCCCCTCTCAGCTCTTATGGCACTATTCCCCCCTCTAAGCTCTTATGGCACTATTCCCCCCTCTCAGCTCTTATGGCACTATCCCCCCCTCTCAGCTCTTAAGGCACTATTCCCCCTCTCAGCTCTTAAGGCACTATTCCCCCCTCTCAGCCCTTATGGCACTATTCCCCCCTCTCAGCTCTTAAGGCACTATTCCCCCTCTCAGCTCTTAAGGCACTATTCCCCCCTCTCAGCTCTTAAGTCACTATTCCCCCCTCTCAGCTCTTATGGCACTATTCCCCCTCTCAGCTCTTATGGCACTATTCCCCCCTCTCAGGTCTTATGGCACTATTCCCCCTCTCAGCTCTTATGGCACTATTCCCCCCCTCTCAGCTCTTAAGGCACTATTCCCCCTCTCAGCTCTTAAAGCACTATTTCCCCCTCTCAGCTCTTAAGGGACTATTCCCCCCTCTAAGCTCTTATGGCACTATTCCCCCCTCTCAGCTCTTATGGCACTATTCCCCCTCTCAGCTCTTATGGCACTATTCCCCCCTCTCAGGTCCTATGGCACTATTCCCCCTCTCAGCTCTTATGGCACTATTCCCCCCCTCTCAGCTCTTAAGGCACTATTCCCCCTCTCAGCTCTTAAAGCACTATTTCCCCCTCTCAGCTCTTAAGGGACTATTCCCCCCTCTAAGCTCTTATGGCACTATTCCCCCCTCTCAGCTCTTAAGGCACTATTCTCCCTTCTCAGCTCTTAAGGCACTATTTCCCCCGCTAAGCCCTTATGGCACTATTCCCCCCTCTCAGCTCTTAATGCACTATTCCCCCCTCTCAGCTCTTAAGGCACTATTCCCCCCTCTCAGCTCTTATTGCACTATTCCCCCCTCTCAGCCCTTATGGCACTATTCCCCCCTCTCAGCTCTTAAGGCACTATTCCCCCCTCTCAGCCCTTATGGCACTATTCCCCCCTCTCAGCTCTTAAGGCACTATTCCCCCCTCTCAGCTTTTATGGCACTATTCCCCCTCTCAGCTCTTAAGGCACTATTCCCCCCTCTCAGCCCTTATGGCACTTTTCCCCCCTCTCAGCTCTTATTGCACTATTCCTCCTCTCAGCTCTTAAGACACTATTCTCCCCTCTCAGCTCTTAAGGCACTATTCCCCCCTCTCAGCTTTTATGGCACTATTCCCCCTCTCAGCTCTTAAGGCACTATTCCCCCCTCACAGCCCTTATGGCACTATTCCCCCCTCTCAGCTCTTAAGGCACTATTCCCCCTCTCAGCTCTTAAGGCACTATTCCCCCCTCTCAGCTCTTAAGTCACTATTCCCCCCCTCTAAGCTCTTATGGCACTATTCCCCCTCTCAGCTCTTATGGCACTATTCCCCCCTCTCAGGTCTTATGGCACTATTCCCCCTCTCAGCTCTTATGGCACTATTCCCCCCCTCTCAGCTCTTAAGGCACTATTCCCCCTCTCAGCTCTTAAAGCACTATTTCCCCCTCTCAGCTCTTAAGGCACTATTCCCCCCTATCAGCCCTTATGGCACTATTCCCCCCTCTCAGCTCTTAAGGGACTATTCCCCCCTCTCAGCCCTTATGGCACTATTCCCCCCTCTCAGCTCTTAAGGCACTATTCCCCATCTCAGCTCTTAAGGCACTATTCCCCCCTCTCAGCTCTTAAGGCACTATTCCCCCCTCTCAGCCCTTATGGCACTATTCCCCCTTCTCAGCTCTTATTGCACTATTCCCCCCTCTCAGCCCTTATGGCACTATTCCCCCCTCTCAGCCCTTATGGCACTATTCCCCCCTCTCAGCTCTTAAGGGACTATTCCCCCCTCTCAGCCCTTATGGCACTATTCCCCCTCTCAGCTCTTAAGGCACTATTCCTCCTCTCAGCTCTTAAGGCACTATTCTCCCCTCTCAGCTCTTAAGGCACTATTCCCCCCTCTCAGCTCTTAAGGCACTATTCCCCCCTCTCAGCTTTTATGGCACTATTCCCCCTCTCAGCTCTTAAGGCACTATTCCCCCCTCACAGCCCTTATGGCACTATTCCCCCCTCTCAGCTCTTAAGGCACTATTCCCCCTCTCAGCTCTTAAGGCACTATTCCCCCCTCTCAGCTCTTATGGCACTATTCCCCCCTCTAAGCTCTTATGGCACTATTCCCCCCTCTCAGCTCTTATGGCACTATTCCCCCCTCTCAGCTTTTAAGGCACTATTCCCCCTCTCAGCTCTTAAGGCACTATTCCCCCCTCTCAGCCCTTATGGCACTATTCCCCCCTCTCAGCTCTTAAGGCACTATTCCCCCTCTCAGCTCTTAAGGCACTATTCCCCCCTCTCAGCTCTTAAGTCACTATTCCCCCCTCTCAGCTCTTATGGCACTATTCCCCCCTTTCAGCTCTTAAGGCACTATTCTCCCCTCTCAGCTCTTAAGGCACTATTTCCCCCGCTAAGCCCTTATGGCACTATTCCCCCCTCTCAGCTCTTAAGGCACTATTCCCCCCTCTCAGCTCTTATTGCACTATTCCCCCCTCTCAGCCCTTATGGCACTATTCCCCCCTCTCAGCTCTTAAGGCACTATTCCCCCCTCTCAGCCCTTATGGCACTATTCCCCCCTCTCAGCTCTTAAGGGACTATTCCCCCCTCTCAGCTCTTAAGGCACTATTCCCCCCTCTCAGCTCTTATGGCACTATTCCCCCCTCTCAGCTCTTAAGGCACTATTCCCCCCTCTCAGCTCTTAAGACACTATTCCCCCCTCTCAGCTCTTAAGGCACTATTCCTCCTCTCAGCTCTTAAGACACTATTCTCCCCTCTCAGCTCTTAAGGCACTATTCCCCCCTCTCAGCTTTTATGGCACTATTCCCCCTCTCAGCTCTTAAGGCACTATTCCCCCCTCACAGCCCTTATGGCACTATTCCCCCCTCTCAGCTCTTAAGGCACTATTCCCCCTCTCAGCTCTTAAGGCACTATTCCCCCCTCTCAGCTCTTAAGTCACTATTCCCCCCCTCTAAGCTCTTATGGCACTATTCCCCCTCTCAGCTCTTATGGCACTATTCCCCCCTCTCAGGTCTTATGGCACTATTCCCCCTCTCAGCTCTTATGGCACTATTCCCCCCTCTCAGCTCTTAAGGCACTATTCCCCCCTCTCAGCCCTTATGGCACTATTCCCCCCTCTCAGCTCTTAAGGGACTATTCCCCCCTCTCAGCTCTTAAGGCACTATTCCCCCCTCTCAGCTCTTATGGCACTATTCCCCCCTCTCAGCTCTTAAGGCACTATTCCCCCCTCTCAGCCCTTATGGCACTTTTCCCCCCTCTCAGCTCTTATTGCACTATTCCTCCTCTCAGCTCTTAAGACACTATTCTCCCCTCTCAGCTCTTAAGGCACTATTCCCCCCTCTCAGCTTTTATGGCACTATTCCCCCTCTCAGCTCTTAAGGCACTATTCCCCCCTCACAGCCCTTATGGCACTATTCCCCCCTCTCAGCTCTTAAGGCACTATTCCCCCTCTCAGCTCTTAAGGCACTATTCCCCCCTCTCAGCTCTTAAGTCACTATTCCCCCCCTCTAAGCTCTTATGGCACTATTCCCCCTCTCAGCTCTTATGGCACTATTCCCCCCTCTCAGGTCTTATGGCACTATTCCCCCTCTCAGCTCTTATGGCACTATTCCCCCCCTCTCAGCTCTTAAGGCACTATTCCCCCTCTCAGCTCTTAAGGCACTATTCCCCCCTCTCAGCTCTTAAGTCACTATTCCCCCCTCTCAGCTCTTATGGCACTATTCCCCCTCTCAGCTCTTATGGCACTATTCCCCCCTCTCAGGTCTTATGGCACTATTCCCCCTCTCAGCTCTTATGGCACTATTCCCCCCCTCTCAGCTCTTAAGGCACTATTCCCCCTCTCAGCTCTTAAGGCACTATTCCCCCCTCTCAGCCCTTATGGCACTATTCCCCCTTCTCAGCTCTTATGGCACTATTCCCCCCCTCTCAGCTCTTAAGGCACTATTCCCCCTCTCAGCTCTTAAAGCACTATTTCCCCCTCTCAGCTCTTATTGCACTATTCCCCCCTCTCAGCCCTTATGGCACTATTCCCCCCTCTCAGCTCTTAAGGGACTATTCCCCCCTCTCAGCCCTTATGGCACTATTCCCCCCCTCTCCGCTCTTAAGGCACTTTTCCCCTCTCAGCTCTTAAGGCACTATTCCCCCCTCTCAGCCCTTATGGCACTATTCCCCCCTCTCAGCTCTTAAGGGACTATTCCCCCCTCTCAGCTCTTAAGGCACTATTCCCCCCTCTCAGCCCTTATGGCACTATTCCCCCCTCTCAGCCCTTATGGCACTATTCCCCCCTCTCAGCTCTTATGGCACTATTCCCCCCTCTCAGCTCTTAAGGCACTATTCTCCCCTCTCAGCTCTTAAGGCACTATTTCCCCCGCTAAGCCCTTATGGCACTATTCCCCCCTCTCAGCTCTTAATGCACTATTCCCCCCTCTCAGCTCTTAAGGCACTATTCCCCCCTCTCAGCTCTTATTGCACTATTCCCCCCTATCAGCCCTTATGGCACTATTCCCCCCTCTCAGCTCTTAAGGGACTATTCCCCCCTCTCAGCCCTTATGGCACTATTCCCCCCTCTCAGCTCTTAAGGCACTATTCCCCATCTCAGCTCTTAAGGCACTATTCCCCCCTCTCAGCTCTTAAGGCACTATTCCCCCCTCTCAGCCCTTATGGCACTATTCCCCCTTCTCAGCTCTTATTGCACTATTCCCCCCTCTCAGCCCTTATTGCACTATTCCCCCCTCTCAGCTCTTAAGGCACTATTCCCCCCTCTCAGCCCTTATGGCACTATTCCCCCCTCTCAGCTCTTAAGGGACTATTCCCCCCTCTCAGCCCTTATGGCACTATTCCCCCCTCTCAGCTCTTAAGGCACTATTCCTCCTCTCAGCTCTTAAGACACTATTCTCCCCTCTCAGCTCTTAAGGCACTATTCCCCCTCTCAGCTCTTAAGGCACTATTCCCCCCTCTCAGCTCTTAAGTCACTATTCCCCCCTCTCAGCTCTTATGGCACTATTCCCCCTCTCAGCTCTTATGGCACTATTCCCCCCTCTCAGGTCTTATGGCACTATTCCCCCTCTCAGCTCTTATGGCACTATTCCCCCCCTCTCAGCTCTTAAGGCACTATTCCCCCTCTCAGCTCTTAAGGCACTATTCCCCCCTCTCAGCCCTTATGGCACTATTCCCCCTTCTCAGCTCTTATGGCACTATTCCCCCCCTCTCAGCTCTTAAGGCACTATTCCCCCTCTCAGCTCTTAAAGCACTATTTCCCCCTCTCAGCTCTTATTGCACTATTCCCCCCTCTCAGCCCTTATGGCACTATTCCCCCCTCTCAGCTCTTAAGGGACTATTCCCCCCTCTCAGCCCTTATGGCACTATTCCCCCCCTCTCCGCTCTTAAGGCACTTTTCCCCTCTCAGCTCTTAAGGCACTATTCCCCCCTCTCAGCCCTTATGGCACTATTCCCCCCTCTCAGCTCTTAAGGGACTATTCCCCCCTCTCAGCTCTTAAGGCACTATTCCCCCCTCTCAGCCCTTATGGCACTATTCCCCCCTCTCAGCCCTTATGGCACTATTCCCCCCTCTCAGCTCTTATGGCACTATTCCCCCCTCTCAGCTCTTAAGGCACTATTCTCCCCTCTCAGCTCTTAAGGCACTATTTCCCCCGCTAAGCCCTTATGGCACTATTCCCCCCTCTCAGCTCTTAATGCACTATTCCCCCCTCTCAGCTCTTAAGGCACTATTCCCCCCTCTCAGCTCTTATTGCACTATTCCCCCCTATCAGCCCTTATGGCACTATTCCCCCCTCTCAGCTCTTAAGGGACTATTCCCCCCTCTCAGCCCTTATGGCACTATTCCCCCCTCTCAGCTCTTAAGGCACTATTCCCCATCTCAGCTCTTAAGGCACTATTCCCCCCTCTCAGCTCTTAAGGCACTATTCCCCCCTCTCAGCCCTTATGGCACTATTCCCCCTTCTCAGCTCTTATTGCACTATTCCCCCCTCTCAGCCCTTATTGCACTATTCCCCCCTCTCAGCTCTTAAGGCACTATTCCCCCCTCTCAGCCCTTATGGCACTATTCCCCCCTCTCAGCTCTTAAGGGACTATTCCCCCCTCTCAGCCCTTATGGCACTATTCCCCCCTCTCAGCTCTTAAGGCACTATTCCTCCTCTCAGCTCTTAAGACACTATTCTCCCCTCTCAGCTCTTAAGGCACTATTCCCCCCTCTCAGCTTTTATGGCACTATTCCCCCTCTCAGCTCTTAAGGCACTATTCCCCCCTCACAGCCCTTATGGCACTATTCCCCCCTCTCAGCTCTTAAGGCACTATTCCCCCTCTCAGCTCTTAAGGCACTATTCCCCCCTCTCAGCTCTTAAGTCACTATTCCCCCCCTCTAAGCTCTTATGGCACTATTCCCCCTCCCAGCTTTTATGGCACTATTCCCCCTCTCAGCTCTTAAGGCACTATTCCCCCCTCACAGCCCTTATGGCACTATTCCCCCCTCTCAGCTCTTAAGGCACTATTCCCCCTCTCAGCTCTTAAGGCACTATTCCCCCCTCTCAGCTCTTATGGCACTATTCCCCCCTCTCAGGTCTTATGGCACTATTCCCCCTCTCAGCTCTTATGGCACTATTCCCCCCCTCTCAGCTCTTAAGGCACTATTCCCCCTCTCAGCTCTTAAAGCACTATTTCCCCCTCTCAGCTCTTATTGCACTATTCCCCCCTCTCAGCCCTTATGGCACTATTCCCCCCTCTCAGCTCTTAAGGGACTATTCCCCCCTCTCAGCCCTTATGGCACTATTCCCCCCTCTCAGCTCTTAAGGCACTATTCCCCATCTCAGCTCTTAAGGCACTATTCCCCCCTCTCAGCTCTTATTGCACTATTCCCCCCTCTCAGCCCTTATGGCACTATTCCCCCCTCTCAGCTCTTAAGGCACTATTCCCCCCTCTCAGCCCTTATGGCACTATTCCCCCCTCTCAGCTCTTAAGGGACTATTCCCCCCTCTCAGCTCTTAAGGCACTATTCCCCCTCTCAGCTCTTATTGCACTATTCCCCCCTCTCAGCCCTTATGGCACTATTCCCCCCTCTCAGCTCTTAAGGCACTATTCCCCCCTCTCAGCTCTTAAGGCACTATTCCCCCCTCTCAGCCCTTATGGCACTATTCCCCCCTCTCAGCCCTTATGGCACTATTCCCCCCTCTCAGCTCTTAAGGCACTATTCCCCCCTCTCAGCCCTTATGGCACTATTCCCCCCTCTCAGCTCTTAAGGGACTATTCCCCCCTCTCAGCCCTTATGGCACTATTCCCCCCTCTCAGCTCTTAAGGCACTATTCCTCCTCTCAGCTCTTAAGACACTATTCTCCCCTCTCAGCTCTTAAGGCACTATTCCCCCCTCTCAGCTTTTATGGCACTATTCCCCCTCTCAGCTCTTAAGGCACTATTCCCCCCTCACAGCCCTTATGGCACTATTCCCCCCTCTCAGCTCTTAAGGCACTATTCCCCCCTCTCAGCCCTTATGGCACTATTCCCCCCTCTCAGCCCTTATGGCACTATTCCCCCCTCTCAGCTCTTATGGCACTATTCCCCCCTCTCAGCTCTTAAGGGACTATTCCCCCCTCTCAGCTCTTAAGGCACTATTCCCCCCTCTCAGCTCTTATTGCACTATTCCCCCCTCTCAGCCCTTATGGCACTATTCCCCCCTCTCAGCTCTTAAGGCACTATTCCCCCCTCTCAGCTCTTAAGGCACTATTCCCCCCTCTCAGCCCTTATGGCACTATTCCCCCCTCTCAGCCCTTATGGCACTATTCCCCCCTCTCAGCTCTTAAGGCACTATTCCTCCTCTCAGCTCTTAAGACACTATTCTCCCCTCTCAGCTCTTAAGGCACTATTCCCCCCTCTCAGCTTTTATGGCACTATTCCCCCTCTCAGCTCTTAAGGCACTATTCCCCCCTCACAGCCCTTATGGCACTATTCCCCCCTCTCAGCTCTTAAGGCACTATTCCCCCTCTCAGCTCTTAAGGCACTATTCCCCCCTCTCAGCTCTTAAGGCACTATTCCCCCCTATCAGCCCTTATGGCACTATTCCCCCCTCTCAGCTCTTAAGGGAATATTCCCCCCTCTCAGCCCTTATGGCACTATTCCCCCCTCTCAGCTCTTAAGGCACTATTCCCCATCTCAGCTCTTAAGGCACTATTCCCCCCTCTCAGCTCTTAAGGGACTATTCCCCCCTCTCAGCCCTTATGGCACTATTCCCCCTCTCAGCTCTTAAGGCACTATTCCCCCCTCACAGCCCTTATGGCACTATTCCCCCCTCTCAGCTCTTAAGGCACTATTCCCCCTCTCAGCTCTTAAGGCACTATTCCCCCCTCTCAGCTCTTATGGCACTATTCCCCCCTCTCAGGTCTTATGGCACTATTCCTCCTCTCAGCTCTTATGGCACTATTCCCCCCCTCTCAGCTCTTAAGGCACTATTCCCCCTCTCAGCTCTTAAAGCACTATTTCCCCCTCTCAGCTCTTATTGCACTATTCCCCCCTCTCAGCCCTTATGGCACTATTCCCCCCTCTCAGCTCTTAAGGGACTATTCCCCCCTCTCAGCCCTTATGGCACTATTCCCCCCCTCTCCGCTCTTAAGGCACTTTTCCCCTCTCAGCTCTTAAGGCACTATTCCCCCCTCTCAGCCCTTATGGCACTATTCCCCCCTCTCAGCTCTTAAGGCACTATTCCCCATCTCAGCTCTTAAGGCACTATTCCCCCCTCTCAGCTCTTAAGGCACTATTCCCCCCTCTCAGCCCTTATGGCACTATTCCCCCTTCTCAGCTCTTATTGCACTATTCCCCCCTCTCAGCCCTTATGGCACTATTCCCCCCTCTCAGCTCTTAAGGCACTATTCCCCCCTCTCAGCCCTTATGGCACTATTCCCCCCTCTCAGCTCTTAAGGCACTATTCCCCCCTCTCAGCCCTTATGGCACTATTCCCCCCTCTCAGCTCTTAAGGGACTATTCCCAACTCTCAGCCCTTATGGCACTATTCCCCCCTCTCAGCTCTTAAGGCACTATTCCTCCTCTCAGCTCTTAAGGCACTATTCTCCCCTCTCAGCTCTTAAGGCACTATTCCCCCCTCTCAGCTTTTATGGCACTATTCCCCCTCTCAGCTCTTAAGGCACTATTCCCCCCTCACAGCCCTTATGGCACTATTCCCCCCTCTCAGCTCTTAAGGCACTATTCCCCCTCTCAGCTCTTAAGGCACTATTCCCCCCTCTCAGCTCTTAAGTCACTATTCCCCCCTCTCAGCTCTTATGGCACTATTCCCCCTCTCAGCTCTTATGGCACTATTCCCCCCTCTCAGGTCTTATGGCACTATTCCCCCTCTCAGCTCTTATGGCACTATTCCCCCCCTCTCAGCTCTTAAGGCACTATTCCCCCTCTCAGCTCTTAAAGCACTATTTCCCCCTCTCAGCTCTTAAGGGACTATTCCCCCCTCTAAGCTCTTATGGCACTATTCCCCCCTCTCAGCTCTTAAGGCACTATTCTCCCCTCTCAGCTCTTAAGGCACTATTTCCCCCGCTAAGCCCTTATGGCACTATTCCCCCTCTCAGCTCTTATGGCACTATTCCCCCCCTCTCAGCTCTTAAGGCACTATTCCCCCTCTCAGCTCTTAAAGCACTATTTCCCCCTCTCAGCTCTTAAGGCACTATTCCCCCCTATCAGCCCTTATGGCACTATTCCCCCCTCTCAGCTCTTAAGGGACTATTCCCCCCTCTCAGCCCTTATGGCACTATTCCCCCCTCTCAGCTCTTAAGGCACTATTCCCCATCTCAGCTCTTAAGGCACTATTCCCCCCTCTCAGCTCTTAAGGCACTATTCCCCCCTCTCAGCCCTTATGGCACTATTCCCCCTTCTCAGCTCTTATTGCACTATTCCCCCCTCTCAGCCCTTATGGCACTATTCCCCCCTCTCAGCTCTTAAGGCACTATTCCCCCCTCTCAGCCCTTATGGCACTATTCCCCCCTCTCAGCTCTTAAGGGACTATTCCCCCCTCTCAGCCCTTATGGCACTATTTCCCCCTCTCAGCTCTTAAGGCACTATTCCTCCTCTCAGCTCTTAAGGCACTATTCTCCCCTCTCAGCTCTTAAGGCACTATTCCCCCCTCTCAGCTTTTATGGCACTATTCCCCCTCTCAGCTCTTAAGGCACTATTCCCCCCTCACAGCCCTTATGGCACTATTCCCCCCTCTCAGCTCTTAAGGCACTATTCCCCCTCTCAGCTCTTAAGGCACTATTCCCCCCTCTCAGCCCTTATGGAACTATTCCCCCCTCTCAGCTTTTAAGGCACTATTCCCCTCTCAGCTCTTAAGGCACTATTCCCCCCTCTCAGCCCTTATGGAACTATTCCCCCCTCTCAGCTTTTAAGGCACTATTCCCCATCTCAGCTCTTAAGTCACTATTCCCCCCTCTCAGCTCTTAAGGCACTATTCCCCCCTATCAGCCCTTATGGCACTATTCCCCCCTCTCAGCTCTTAAGGGACTATTCCCCCCTCTCAGCCCTTATGGCACTATTCCCCCCTCTCAGCCCTTATGGCACTATTCCCCCCTCTCAGCTCTTAAGGGACTATTCCCCCCTCTCAGCCCTTATGGCACTATTCCCCCCCTCTCAGCTCTTAAGGCACTTTTCCCCTCTCAGCTCTTAAGGCACTATTCCCCCCTCTCAGCCCTTATGGCACTATTCCCCCCTCTCAGCTCTTAAGGCACTATTCCCCATCTCAGCTCTTAAGTCACTATTCCCCCCTCTCAGCTCTTAAGGCACTATTCCCCCCTATCAGCCCTTATGGCACTATTCCCCCCTCTCAGCTCTTAAGGGACTATTCCCCCCTCTCAGCCCTTATGGCACTATTCCCCCCTCTCAGCTCTTAAGGCACTATTCCCCATCTCAGCTCTTAAGGCACTATTCCCCCCTCTCAGCTCTTAAGGCACTATTCCCCCCTCTCAGCCCTTATGGCACTATTCCCCCTTCTCAGCTCTTATTGCACTATTCCCCCCTCTCAGCCCTTATGGCACTATTCCCCCCTCTCAGCTCTTAAGGCACTATTCCCCCCTCTCAGCCCTTATGGCACTATTCCCCCCTCTCAGCTCTTAAGGGACTATTCCCCCCTCTCAGCCCTTATGGCACTATTCCCCCCTCTCAGCTCTTAAGGCACTATTCCTCCTCTCAGCTCTTAAGACACTATTCTCCCCTCTCAGCTCTTAAGGCACTATTCCCCCCTCTCAGCTTTTATGGCACTATTCCCCCTCTCAGCTCTTAAGGCACTATTCCCCCCTCACAGCCCTTATGGCACTATTCCCCCCTCTCAGCTCTTAAGGCACTATTCCCCCTCTCAGCTCTTAAGGCACTATTCCCCCCTCTCAGCTCTTAAGTCACTATTCCCCCCCTCTAAGCTCTTATGGCACTATTCCCCCTCTCAGCTCTTATGGCACTATTCCCCCCTCTCAGGTCTTATGGCACTATTCCCCCTCTCAGCTCTTATGGCACTATTCCCCCCCTCTCAGCTCTTAAGGCACTATTCCCCCTCTCAGCTCTTAAGGCACTATTCCCCCCTATCAGCCCTTATGGCACTATTCCCCCCTCTCAGCTCTTAAGGGACTATTCCCCCCTCTCAGCCCTTATGGCACTATTCCCCCCTCTCAGCTCTTAAGGCACTATTCCCCATCTCAGCTCTTAAGGCACTATTCCCCCCTCTCAGCTCTTAAGGCACTATTCCCCCCTCTCAGCCCTTATGGCACTATTCCCCCTTCTCAGCTCTTATTGCACTATTCCCCCCTCTCAGCCCTTATGGCACTATTCCCCCCTCTCAGCTCTTAAGGCACTATTCCCCCCTCTCAGCCCTTATGGCACTATTCCCCCCTCTCAGCTCTTAAGGGACTATTCCCCCCTCTCAGCCCTTATGGCACTATTTCCCCCTCTCAGCTCTTAAGGCACTATTCCTCCTCTCAGCTCTTAAGGCACTATTCTCCCCTCTCAGCTCTTAAGGCACTATTCCCCCCTCTCAGCTTTTATGGCACTATTCCCCCTCTCAGCTCTTAAGGCACTATTCCCCCCTCACAGCCCTTATGGCACTATTCCCCCCTCTCAGCTCTTAAGGCACTATTCCCCCTCTCAGCTCTTAAGGCACTATTCCCCCCTCTCAGCTCTTAAGTCACTATTCCCCCCCTTCTCAGCTCTTATGGCACTATTCCCCCTCTCAGCTCTTATGGCACTATTCCCCCCTCTCAGGTCTTATGGCACTATTCCCCCTCTCAGCTCTTATGGCACTATTCCCCCCTCTCAGCTCTTAAGGCACTATTCCCCCTCTCAGCTCTTAAAGCACTATTTCCCCCTCTCAGCTCTTATTGCACTATTCCCCCCTCTCAGCCCTTATGGCACTATTCCCCCCTCTCAGCTCTTAAGGGACTATTCCCCCCTCTCAGCCCTTATGGCACTATTCCCCCCCTCTCCGCTCTTAAGGCACTTTTCCCCTCTCAGCTCTTAAGGCACTATTCCCCCCTCTCAGCCCTTATGGAACTATTCCCCCCTCTCAGCTTTTAAGGCACTATTCCCCATCTCAGCTCTTAAGTCACTATTCCCCCCTCTCAGCTCTTAAGGCACTATTCCCCCCTATCAGCCCTTATGGCACTATTCCCCCCTCTCAGCTCTTATGGCACTATTCCCCCTCTCAGCTCTTATGGCACTATTCCCCCCTCTCAGGTCTTATGGCACTATTCCCCCTCTCAGCTCTTATGGCACTATTCCCCCCCTCTCAGCTCTTAAGGCACTATTCCCCCTCTCAGCTCTTAAAGCACTATTTCCCCCTCTAAGCTCTTATGGCACTATTCCCCCCTCTCAGCTCTTAAGGCACTATTCTCCCCTCTCAGCTCTTAAGGCACTATTTCCCCCGCTAAGCCCTTATGGCACTATTCCCCCTCTCAGCTCTTATGGCACTATTCCCCCCCTCTCAGCTCTTAAGGCACTATTCCCCCTCTCAGCTCTTAAAGCACTATTTCCCCCTCTCAGCTCTTAAGGCACTATTCCCCCCTATCAGCCCTTATGGCACTATTCCCCCCTCTCAGCTCTTAAGGGACTATTCCCCCCTCTCAGCCCTTATGGCACTATTCCCCCCTCTCAGCTCTTAAGGCACTATTCCCCATCTCAGCTCTTAAGGCACTATTCCCCCCTCTCAGCTCTTAAGGCACTATTCCCCCCTCTCAGCTCTTAAGGCACTATTCCTCCTCTCAGCTCTTAAGACACTATTCTCCCCTCTCAGCTCTTAAGGCACTATTCCCCCCTCTCAGCTTTTATGGCACTATTCCCCCTCTCAGCTCTTAAGGCACTATTCCCCCCTCACAGCCCTTATGGCACTATTCCCCCCTCTCAGCTCTTAAGGCACTATTCCCCCTCTCAGCTCTTAAGGCACTATTCCCCCCTCTCAGCTCTTAAGTCACTATTCCCCCCCTCTAAGCTCTTATGGCACTATTCCCCCTCTCAGCTCTTATGGCACTATTCCCCCCTCTCAGGTCTTATGGCACTATTCCCCCTCTCAGCTCTTATGGCACTATTCCCCCCCTCTCAGCTCTTAAGGCACTATTCCCCCTCTCAGCTCTTAAAGCACTATTTCCCCCTCTCAGCTCTTAAGGCACTATTCCCCCCTATCAGCCCTTATGGCACTATTCCCCCCTCTCAGCTCTTAAGGGACTATTCCCCCCTCTCAGCTCTTAAGGCACTATTCCCCATCTCAGCTCTTAAGGCACTATTCCCCCCTCTCAGCTCTTAAGGCACTATTCCCCCCTCTCAGCCCTTATGGCACTATTCCCCCTTCTCAGCTCTTATTGCACTATTCCCCCCTCTCAGCCCTTATGGCACTATTCCCCCCTCTCAGCTCTTAAGGCACTATTCCCCCCTCTCAGCCCTTATGGCACTATTCCCCCCTCTCAGCTCTTAAGGGACTATTCCCCCCTCTCAGCTCTTAAGGCACTATTCCCCATCTCAGCTCTTAAGGCACTATTCCCCCCTCTCAGCTCTTAAGGCACTATTCCCCCCTCTCAGCCCTTATGGCACTATTCCCCCTTCTCAGCTCTTATTGCACTATTCCCCCCTCTCAGCCCTTATGGCACTATTCCCCCCTCTCAGCTCTTAAGGGACTATTCCCCCCTCTCAGCCCTTATGGCACTATTCCCCCCCTCTCCGCTCTTAAGGCACTTTTCCCCTCTCAGCTCTTAAGGCACTATTCCCCCCTCTCAGCCCTTATGGAACTATTCCCCCCTCTCAGCTTTTAAGGCACTATTCCCCATCTCAGCTCTTAAGTCACTATTCCCCCCTCTCAGCTCTTAAGGCACTATTCCCCCCTATCAGCCCTTATGGCACTATTCCCCCCTCTCAGCTCTTATGGCACTATTCCCCCTCTCAGCTCTTATGGCACTATTCCCCCCTCTCAGGTCTTATGGCACTATTCCCCCTCTCAGCTCTTATGGCACTATTCCCCCCCTCTCAGCTCTTAAGGCACTATTCCCCCTCTCAGCTCTTAAAGCACTATTTCCCCCTCTAAGCTCTTATGGCACTATTCCCCCCTCTCAGCTCTTAAGGCACTATTCTCCCCTCTCAGCTCTTAAGGCACTATTTCCCCCGCTAAGCCCTTATGGCACTATTCCCCCTCTCAGCTCTTATGGCACTATTCCCCCCCTCTCAGCTCTTAAGGCACTATTCCCCCTCTCAGCTCTTAAAGCACTATTTCCCCCTCTCAGCTCTTAAGGCACTATTCCCCCCTATCAGCCCTTATGGCACTATTCCCCCCTCTCAGCTCTTAAGGGACTATTCCCCCCTCTCAGCCCTTATGGCACTATTCCCCCCTCTCAGCTCTTAAGGCACTATTCCCCATCTCAGCTCTTAAGGCACTATTCCCCCCTCTCAGCTCTTAAGGCACTATTCCCCCCTCTCAGCCCTTATGGCACTATTCCCCCTTCTCAGCTCTTATTGCACTATTCCCCCCTCTCAGCCCTTATGGCACTATTCCCCCCTCTCAGCTCTTAAGGCACTATTCCCCCCTCTCAGCCCTTATGGCACTATTCCCCCCTCTCAGCTCTTAAGGGACTATTCCCCCCTCTCAGCCCTTATGGCACTATTTCCCCCTCTCAGCTCTTAAGGCACTATTCCTCCTCTCAGCTCTTAAGGCACTATTCTCCCCTCTCAGCTCTTAAGGCACTATTCCCCCCTCTCAGCTTTTATGGCACTATTCCCCCTCTCAGCTCTTAAGGCACTATTCCCCCCTCACAGCCCTTATGGCACTATTCCCCCCTCTCAGCTCTTAAGGCACTATTCCCCCTCTCAGCTCTTAAGGCACTATTCCCCCCTCTCAGCTCTTAAGTCACTATTCCCCCCCTCTCAGCTCTTATGGCACTATTCCCCCTCTCAGCTCTTATGGCACTATTCCCCCCTCTCAGGTCTTATGGCACTATTCCCCCTCTCAGCTCTTATGGCACTATTCCCCCCCTCTCAGCTCTTAAGGCACTATTCCCCCTCTCAGCTCTTAAAGCACTATTTCCCCCTCTCAGCTCTTATTGCACTATTCCCCCCTCTCAGCCCTTATGGCACTATTCCCCCCTCTCAGCTCTTAAGGGACTATTCCCCCCTCTCAGCCCTTATGGCACTATTCCCCCCCTCTCCGCTCTTAAGGCACTTTTCCCCTCTCAGCTCTTAAGGCACTATTCCCCCCTCTCAGCCCTTATGGAACTATTCCCCCCTCTCAGCTTTTAAGGCACTATTCCCCATCTCAGCTCTTAAGTCACTATTCCCCCCTCTCAGCTCTTAAGGCACTATTCCCCCCTATCAGCCCTTATGGCACTATTCCCCCCTCTCAGCTCTTAAGGGACTATTCCCCCCTCTCAGCCCTTATGGCACTATTCCCCCCTCTCAGCCCTTATGGCACTATTCCCCCCTCTCAGCTCTTAAGGGACTATTCCCCCCTCTCAGCCCTTATGGCACTATTCCCCCCCTCTCAGCTCTTAAGGCACTTTTCCCCTCTCAGCTCTTAAGGCACTATTCCCCCCTCTCAGCCCTTATGGCACTATTCCCCCCTCTCAGCTCTTAAGGCACTATTCCCCATCTCAGCTCTTAAGTCACTATTCCCCCCTCTCAGCTCTTAAGGCACTATTCCCCCCTATCAGCCCTTATGGCACTATTCCCCCCTCTCAGCTCTTAAGGGACTATTCCCCCCTCTCAGCCCTTATGGCACTATTCCCCCCTCTCAGCTCTTAAGGCACTATTCCCCATCTCAGCTCTTAAGGCACTATTCCCCCCTCTCAGCCCTTATGGCACTATTCCCCCTTCTCAGCTCTTATTGCACTATTCCCCCCTCTCAGCCCTTATGGCACTATTCCCCCCTCTCAGCTCTTAAGGCACTATTCCCCCCTCTCAGCCCTTATGGCACTATTCCCCCCTCTCAGCTCTTAAGGGACTATTCCCCCCTCTCAGCCCTTATGGCACTATTCCCCCCTCTCAGCTCTTAAGGCACTATTCCTCCTCTCAGCTCTTAAGGCACTATTCTCCCCTCTCAGCTCTTAAGGCACTATTCCCCCCTCTCAGCTTTTATGGCACTATTCCCCCCCTCTCAGCTCTTAAGGCACTATTCCCCCCTCACAGCCCTTATGGCACTATTCCCCCCTCTCAGCTCTTAAGGCACTATTCCCCCTCTCAGCTCTTAAGGCACTATTCCCCCCTCTCAGCTCTTAAGTCACTATTCCCCCCTCTCAGCTCTTATGGCACTATTCCCCCTCTCAGCTCTTATGGCACTATTCCCCCCTCTCAGGTCTTATGGCACTATTCCCCCTCTCAGCTCTTATGGCACTATTCCCCCCCTCTCAGCTCTTAAGGCACTATTCCCCCTCTCAGCTCTTAAAGCACTATTTCCCCCTCTCAGCTCTTAAGGGACTATTCCCCCCTCTAAGCTCTTATGGCACTATTCCCCCCTCTCAGCTCTTAAGGCACTATTCCTCCTCTCAGCTCTTAAGGCACTATTCTCCCCTCTCAGCTCTTAAGGCACTATTCCCCCCTCTCAGCTTTTATGGCACTATTCCCCCTCTCAGCTCTTAAGGCACTATTCCCCCCTCTCAGCTCTTAAGTCACTATTCCCCCCCTTCTCAGCTCTTATGGCACTATTCCCCCTCTCAGCTCTTATGGCACTATTCCCCCCTCTCAGGTCTTATGGCACTATTCCCCCTCTCAGCTCTTAAGGCACTATTCCCCCCTCTCAGCTCTTAAGTCACTATTCCCCCCCTTCTCAGCTCTTATGGCACTATTCCCCCTCTCAGCTCTTATGGCACTATTCCCCCCTCTCAGGTCTTATGGCACTATTCCCCCTCTCAGCTCTTATGGCACTATTCCCCCCTCTCAGCTCTTAAGGCACTATTCCCCCTCTCAGCTCTTAAAGCACTATTTCCCCCTCTCAGCTCTTATTGCACTATTCCCCCCTCTCAGCCCTTATGGCACTATTCCCCCCTCTCAGCTCTTAAGGGACTATTCCCCCCTCTCAGCCCTTATGGCACTATTCCCCCCCTCTCCGCTCTTAAGGCACTTTTCCCCTCTCAGCTCTTAAGGCACTATTCCCCCCTCTCAGCCCTTATGGAACTATTCCCCCCTCTCAGCTTTTAAGGCACTATTCCCCATCTCAGCTCTTAAGTCACTATTCCCCCCTCTCAGCTCTTAAGGCACTATTCCCCCCTATCAGCCCTTATGGCACTATTCCCCCCTCTCAGCTCTTATGGCACTATTCCCCCTCTCAGCTCTTATGGCACTATTCCCCCCTCTCAGGTCTTATGGCACTATTCCCCCTCTCAGCTCTTATGGCACTATTCCCCCCCTCTCAGCTCTTAAGGCACTATTCCCCCTCTCAGCTCTTAAAGCACTATTTCCCCCTCTCAGCTCTTAAGGGACTATTCCCCCCTCTAAGCTCTTATGGCACTATTCCCCCCTCTCAGCTCTTAAGGCACTATTCTCCCCTCTCAGCTCTTAAGGCACTATTTCCCCCGCTAAGCCCTTATGGCACTATTCCCCCTCTCAGCTCTTATGGCACTATTCCCCCCCTCTCAGCTCTTAAGGCACTATTCCCCCTCTCAGCTCTTAAAGCACTATTTCCCCCTCTCAGCTCTTAAGGCACTATTCCCCCCTATCAGCCCTTATGGCACTATTCCCCCCTCTCAGCTCTTAAGGGACTATTCCCCCCTCTCAGCCCTTATGGCACTATTCCCCCCTCTCAGCTCTTAAGGCACTATTCCCCATCTCAGCTCTTAAGGCACTATTCCCCCCTCTCAGCCCTTATGGCACTATTCCCCCTTCTCAGCTCTTATTGCACTATTCCCCCCTCTCAGCCCTTATGGCACTATTCCCCCCTCTCAGCTCTTAAGGCACTATTCCCCCCTCTCAGCCCTTATGGCACTATTCCCCCCTCTCAGCTCTTAAGGGACTATTCCCCCCTCTCAGCCCTTATGGCACTATTTCCCCCTCTCAGCTCTTAAGGCACTATTCCTCCTCTCAGCTCTTAAGGCACTATTCTCCCCTCTCAGCTCTTAAGGCACTATTCCCCCCTCTCAGCTTTTATGGCACTATTCCCCCTCTCAGCTCTTAAGGCACTATTCCCCCCTCACAGCCCTTATGGCACTATTCCCCCCTCTCAGCTCTTAAGGCACTATTCCCCCTCTCAGCTCTTAAGGCACTATTCCCCCCTCTCAGCTCTTAAGTCACTATTCCCCCCCTCTCAGCTCTTATGGCACTATTCCCCCTCTCAGCTCTTATGGCACTATTCCCCCCTCTCAGGTCTTATGGCACTATTCCCCCTCTCAGCTCTTATGGCACTATTCCCCCCCTCTCAGCTCTTAAGGCACTATTCCCCCTCTCAGCTCTTAAAGCACTATTTCCCCCTCTCAGCTCTTATTGCACTATTCCCCCCTCTCAGCCCTTATGGCACTATTCCCCCCTCTCAGCTCTTAAGGGACTATTCCCCCCTCTCAGCCCTTATGGCACTATTCCCCCCCTCTCCGCTCTTAAGGCACTTTTCCCCTCTCAGCTCTTAAGGCACTATTCCCCCCTCTCAGCCCTTATGGAACTATTCCCCCCTCTCAGCTTTTAAGGCACTATTCCCCATCTCAGCTCTTAAGTCACTATTCCCCCCTCTCAGCTCTTAAGGCACTATTCCCCCCTATCAGCCCTTATGGCACTATTCCCCCCTCTCAGCTCTTAAGGGACTATTCCCCCCTCTCAGCCCTTATGGCACTATTCCCCCCTCTCAGCCCTTATGGCACTATTCCCCCCTCTCAGCTCTTAAGGGACTATTCCCCCCTCTCAGCCCTTATGGCACTATTCCCCCCCTCTCAGCTCTTAAGGCACTTTTCCCCTCTCAGCTCTTAAGGCACTATTCCCCCCTCTCAGCCCTTATGGCACTATTCCCCCCTCTCAGCTCTTAAGGCACTATTCCCCATCTCAGCTCTTAAGTCACTATTCCCCCCTCTCAGCTCTTAAGGCACTATTCCCCCCTATCAGCCCTTATGGCACTATTCCCCCCTCTCAGCTCTTAAGGGACTATTCCCCCCTCTCAGCCCTTATGGCACTATTCCCCCCTCTCAGCTCTTAAGGCACTATTCCCCATCTCAGCTCTTAAGGCACTATTCCCCCCTCTCAGCCCTTATGGCACTATTCCCCCTTCTCAGCTCTTATTGCACTATTCCCCCCTCTCAGCCCTTATGGCACTATTCCCCCCTCTCAGCTCTTAAGGCACTATTCCCCCCTCTCAGCCCTTATGGCACTATTCCCCCCTCTCAGCTCTTAAGGGACTATTCCCCCCTCTCAGCCCTTATGGCACTATTCCCCCCCTCTCAGCTCTTAAGGCACTATTCCCCCCTCACAGCCCTTATGGCACTATTCCCCCCTCTCAGCTCTTAAGGCACTATTCCCCCTCTCAGCTCTTAAGGCACTATTCCCCCCTCTCAGCTCTTAAGTCACTATTCCCCCCTCTCAGCTCTTATGGCACTATTCCCCCTCTCAGCTCTTATGGCACTATTCCCCCCTCTCAGGTCTTATGGCACTATTCCCCCTCTCAGCTCTTATGGCACTATTCCCCCCCTCTCAGCTCTTAAGGCACTATTCCCCCTCTCAGCTCTTAAAGCACTATTTCCCCCTCTCAGCTCTTAAGGGACTATTCCCCCCTCTAAGCTCTTATGGCACTATTCCCCCCTCTCAGCTCTTAAGGCACTATTCCTCCTCTCAGCTCTTAAGGCACTATTCTCCCCTCTCAGCTCTTAAGGCACTATTCCCCCCTCTCAGCTTTTATGGCACTATTCCCCCTCTCAGCTCTTAAGGCACTATTCCCCCCTCACAGCCCTTATGGCACTATTCCCCCCTCTCAGCTCTTAAGGCACTATTCCCCCTCTCAGCTCTTATGGCACTATTCCCCCCTCTCAGGTCTTATGGCACTATTCCCCCTCTCAGCTCTTATGGCACTATTCCCCCCCTCTCAGCTCTTAAGGCACTATTCCCCCTCTCAGCTCTTAAAGCACTATTTCCCCCTCTCAGCTCTTATTGCACTATTCCCCCCTCTCAGCCCTTATGGCACTATTCCCCCCTCTCAGCTCTTAAGGGACTATTCCCCCCTCTCAGCCCTTATGGCACTATTCCCCCCCTCTCCGCTCTTAAGGCACTTTTCCCCTCTCAGCTCTTAAGGCACTATTCCCCCCTCTCAGCCCTTATGGAACTATTCCCCCCTCTCAGCTTTTAAGGCACTATTCCCCATCTCAGCTCTTAAGTCACTATTCCCCCCTCTCAGCTCTTAAGGCACTATTCCCCCCTATCAGCCCTTATGGCACTATTCCCCCCTCTCAGCTCTTATGGCACTATTCCCCCTCTCAGCTCTTATGGCACTATTCCCCCCTCTCAGGTCTTATGGCACTATTCCCCCTCTCAGCTCTTATGGCACTATTCCCCCCCTCTCAGCTCTTAAGGGACTATTCCCCCTCTCAGCTCTTAAAGCACTATTTCCCCCTCTCAGCTCTTATTGCACTATTCCCCCCTCTCAGCCCTTATGGCACTATTCCCCCCTCTCAGCTCTTAAGGGACTATTCCCCCCTCTCAGCCCTTATGGCACTATTCCCCCCCTCTCCGCTCTTAAGGCACTTTTCCCCTCTCAGCTCTTAAGGCACTATTCCCCCCTCTCAGCCCTTATGGAACTATTCCCCCCTCTCAGCTTTTAAGGCACTATTCCCCATCTCAGCTCTTAAGTCACTATTCCCCCCTCTCAGCTCTTAAGGCACTATTCCCCCCTATCAGCCCTTATGGCACTATTCCCCCCTCTCAGCTCTTAAGGGACTATTCCCCCCTCTCAGCCCTTATGGCACTATTCCCCCCTCTCAGCCCTTATGGCACTATTCCCCCCTCTCAGCTCTTAAGGGACTATTCCCCCCTCTCAACCCTTATGGCACTATTCCCCCCCTCTCAGCTCTTAAGGCACTTTTCCCCTCTCAGCTCTTAAGGCACTATTCCCCCCTCTCAGCCCTTATGGCACTATTCCCCCCTCTCAGCTCTTAAGGCACTATTCCCCATCTCAGCTCTTAAGTCACTATTCCCCCCTCTCAGCTCTTAAGGCACTATTCCCCCCTATCAGCCCTTATGGCACTATTCCCCCCTCTCAGCTCTTAAGGGACTATTCCCCCCTCTCAGCCCTTATGGCACTATTCCCCCCTCTCAGCTCTTAAGGCACTATTCCCCATCTCAGCTCTTAAGGCACTATTCCCCCCTCTCAGCTCTTAAGGCACTATTCCCCCCTCTCAGCCCTTATGGCACTATTCCCCCTTCTCAGCTCTTATTGCACTATTCCCCCCTCTCAGCCCTTATGGCACTATTCCCCCCTCTCAGCTCTTAAGGCACTATTCCCCCCTCTCAGCCCTTATGGCACTATTCCCCCCTCTCAGCTCTTAAGGGACTATTCCCCCCTCTCAGCCCTTATGGCACTATTCCCCCCTCTCAGCTCTTAAGGCACTATTCCTCCTCTCAGCTCTTAAGACACTATTCTCCCCTCTCAGCTCTTAAGGCACTATTCCCCCCTCTCAGCTTTTATGGCACTATTCCCCCTCTCAGCTCTTAAGGCACTATTCCCCCCTCACAGCCCTTATGGCACTATTCCCCCCTCTCAGCTCTTAAGGCACTATTCCCCCTCTCAGCTCTTATGGCACTATTCCCCCCTCTCAGGTCTTATGGCACTATTCCCCCTCTCAGCTCTTATGGCACTATTCCCCCCCTCTCAGCTCTTAAGGCACTATTCCCCCTCTCAGCTCTTAAAGCACTATTTCCCCCTCTCAGCTCTTAAGGCACTATTCCCCCCTATCAGCCCTTATGGCACTATTCCCCCCTCTCAGCTCTTAAGGGACTATTCCCCCCTCTCAGCCCTTATGGCACTATTCCCCCCTCTCAGCTCTTAAGGCACTATTCCCCATCTCAGCTCTTAAGGCACTATTCCCCCCTCTCAGCTCTTAAGGCACTATTCCCCCCTCTCAGCCCTTATGGCACTATTCCCCCTTCTCAGCTCTTATTGCACTATTCCCCCCTCTCAGCCCTTATGGCACTATTCCCCCCTCTCAGCTCTTAAGGCACTATTCCCCCCTCTCAGCCCTTATGGCACTATTCCCCCCTCTCAGCTCTTAAGGGACTATTTCCCCCTCTCAGCCCTTATGGCACTATTTCCCCCTCTCAGCTCTTAAGGCACTATTCCTCCTCTCAGCTCTTAAGGCACTATTCTCCCCTCTCAGCTCTTAAGGCACTATTCCCCCCTCTCAGCTTTTATGGCACTATTCCCCCTCTCAGCTCTTAAGGCACTATTCCCCCCTCACAGCCCTTATGGCACTATTCCCCCCTCTCAGGTCTTAAGGCACTATTCCCCCTCTCAGCTCTTAAGGCACTATTCCCCCCTCTCAGCTCTTAAGTCACTATTCCCCCCCTCTCAGCTCTTATGGCACTATTCCCCCTCTTAGCTCTTATGGCACTATTCCCCCCTCTCAGGTCTTATGGCACTATTCCCCCTCTCAGCTCTTATGGCACTATTCCCCCCCTCTCAGCTCTTAAGGCACTATTCCCCCTCTCAGCTCTTAAAGCACTATTTCCCCCTCTCAGCTCTTATTGCACTATTCCCCCCTCTCAGCCCTTATGGCACTATTCCCCCCTCTCAGCTCTTAAGGGACTATTCCCCCCTCTCAGCCCTTATGGCACTATTCCCCCCCTCTCCGCTCTTAAGGCACTTTTCCCCTCTCAGCTCTTAAGGCACTATTCCCCCTCTCAGCTCTTAAAGCACTATTTCCCCCTCTCAGCTCTTAAGGGACTATTCCCCCCTCTAAGCTCTTATGGCACTATTCCCCCCTCTCAGCTCTTAAGGCACTATTCTCCCCTCTCAGCTCTTAAGGCACTATTTCCCCCGCTAAGCCCTTATGGCACTATTCCCCCTCTCAGCTCTTATGGCACTATTCCCCCCCTCTCAGCTCTTAAGGCACTATTCCCCCTCTCAGCTCTTAAAGCACTATTTCCCCCTCTCAGCTCTTAAGGCACTATTCCCCCCTATCAGCCCTTATGGCACTATTCCCCCCTCTCAGCTCTTAAGGGACTATTCCCCCCTCTCAGCCCTTATGGCACTATTCCCCCCTCTCAGCTCTTAAGGCACTATTCCCCATCTCAGCTCTTAAGGCACTATTCCCCCCTCTCAGCTCTTAAGGCACTATTCCCCCCTCTCAGCCCTTATGGCACTATTCCTCCTTCTCAGCTCTTATTGCACTATTCCCCCCTCTCAGCCCTTATGGCACTATTCCCCCCTCTCAGCTCTTAAGGCACTATTCCCCCCTCTCAGCCCTTATGGCACTATTCCCCCCTCTCAGCTCTTAAGGGACTATTCCCCCCTCTCAGCCCTTATGGCACTATTTCCCCCTCTCAGCTCTTAAGGCACTATTCCTCCTCTCAGCTCTTAAGGCACTATTCTCCCCTCTCAGCTCTTAAGGCACTATTCCCCCCTCTCAGCTTTTATGGCACTATTCCCCCTCTCAGCTTTTATGGCACTATTCCCCCCCTCTCAGCTCTTAAGGCACTATTCCCCCCTCACAGCCCTTATGGCACTATTCCCCCCTCTCAGCTCTTAAGGCACTATTCCCCCTCTCAGCTCTTAAGGCACTATTCCCCCCTCTCAGCTCTTAAGTCACTATTCCCCCCTCTCAGCTCTTATGGCACTATTCCCCCTCTCAGCTCTTATGGCACTATTCCCCCCTCTCAGGTCTTATGGCACTATTCCCCCTCTCAGCTCTTATGGCACTATTCCCCCCCTCTCAGCTCTTAAGGCACTATTCCCCCTCTCAGCTCTTAAAGCACTATTTCCCCCTCTCAGCTCTTAAGGGACTATTCCCCCCTCTAAGCTCTTATGGCACTATTCCCCCCTCTCAGCTCTTAAGGCACTATTCCTCCTCTCAGCTCTTAAGGCACTATTCTCCCCTCTCAGCTCTTAAGGCACTATTCCCCCCTCTGAGCTTTTATGGCACTATTCCCCCTCTCAGCTCTTAAGGCACTATTCCCCCCTCACAGCCCTTATGGCACTATTCCCCCCTCTCAGCTCTTAAGGCACTATTCCCCCTCTCAGCTCTTAAGGCACTATTCCCCCCTCTCAGCTCTTAAGTCACTATTCCCCCCCTTCTCAGCTCTTATGGCACTATTCCCCCTCTCAGCTCTTATGGCACTATTCCCCCCTCTCAGGTCTTATGGCACTATTCCCCCTCTCAGCTCTTATGGCACTATTCCCCCCCTCTCAGCTCTTAAGGCACTATTCCCCCTCTCAGCTCTTAAAGCACTATTTCCCCCTCTCAGCTCTTATTGCACTATTCCCCCCTCTCAGCCCTTATGGCACTATTCCCCCCTCTCAGCTCTTAAGGGACTATTCCCCCCTCTCAGCCCTTATGGCACTATTCCCCCCCTCTCCGCTCTTAAGGCACTTTTCCCCTCTCAGCTCTTAAGGCACTATTCCCCCCTCTCAGCCCTTATGGAACTATTCCCCCCTCTCAGCTTTTAAGGCACTATTCCCCATCTCAGCTCTTAAGTCACTATTCCCCCCTCTCAGCTCTTAAGGCACTATTCCCCCCTATCAGCCCTTATGGCACTATTCCCCCCTCTCAGCTCTTATGGCACTATTCCCCCTCTCAGCTCTTATGGCACTATTCCCCCCTCTCAGGTCTTATGGCACTATTCCCCCTCTCAGCTCTTATGGCACTATTCCCCCCCTCTCAGCTCTTAAGGGACTATTCCCCCTCTCAGCTCTTAAAGCACTATTTCCCCCTCTCAGCTCTTATTGCACTATTCCCCCCTCTCAGCCCTTATGGCACGATTCCCCCCTCTCAGCTCTTAAGGGACTATTCCCCCCTCTCAGCCCTTATGGCACTATTCCCCCCCTCTCCGCTCTTAAGGCACTTTTCCCCTCTCAGCTCTTAAGGCACTATTCCCCCCTCTCAGCCCTTATGGAACTATTCCCCCCTCTCAGCTTTTAAGGCACTATTCCCCATCTCAGCTCTTAAGTCACTATTCCCCCCTCTCAGCTCTTAAGGCACTATTCCCCCCTATCAGCCCTTATGGCACTATTCCCCCCTCTCAGCTCTTAAGGGACTATTCCCCCCTCTCAGCCCTTATGGCACTATTCCCCCCTCTCAGCCCTTATGGCACTATTCCCCCCTCTCAGCTCTTAAGGGACTATTCCCCCCTCTCAGCCCTTATGGCACTATTCCCCCCCTCTCAGCTCTTAAGGCACTTTTCCCCTCTCAGCTCTTAAGGCACTATTCCCCCCTCTCAGCCCTTATGGCACTATTCCCCCCTCTCAGCTCTTAAGGCACTATTCCCCATCTCAGCTCTTAAGTCACTATTCCCCCCTCTCAGCTCTTAAGGCACTATTCCCCCCTATCAGCCCTTATGGCACTATTCCCCCCTCTCAGCTCTTAAGGGACTATTCCCCCCTCTCAGCCCTTATGGCACTATTCCCCCCTCTCAGCTCTTAAGGCACTATTCCCCATCTCAGCTCTTAAGGCACTATTCCCCCCTCTCAGCTCTTAAGGCACTATTCCCCCCTCTCAGCCCTTATGGCACTATTCCCCCTTCTCAGCTCTTATTGCACTATTCCCCCCTCTCAGCCCTTATGGCACTATTCCCCCCTCTCAGCTCTTAAGGCACTATTCCCCCCTCTCAGCCCTTATGGCACTATTCCCCCCTCTCAGCTCTTAAGGGACTATTCCCCCCTCTCAGCCCTTATGGCACTATTCCCCCCTCTCAGCTCTTAAGGCACTATTCCTCCTCTCAGCTCTTAAGACACTATTCTCCCCTCTCAGCTCTTAAGGCACTATTCCCCCCTCTCAGCTTTTATGGCACTATTCCCCCTCTCAGCTCTTAAGGCACTATTCCCCCCTCACAGCCCTTATGGCACTATTCCCCCCTCTCAGCTCTTAAGGCACTATTCCCCCTCTCAGCTCTTATGGCACTATTCCCCCCTCTCAGGTCTTATGGCACTATTCCCCCTCTCAGCTCTTATGGCACTATTCCCCCCCTCTCAGCTCTTAAGGCACTATTCCCCCTCTCAGCTCTTAAAGCACTATTTCCCCCTCTCAGCTCTTAAGGCACTATTCCCCCCTATCAGCCCTTATGGCACTATTCCCCCCTCTCAGCTCTTAAGGGACTATTCCCCCCTCTCAGCCCTTATGGCACTATTCCCCCCTCTCAGCTCTTAAGGCACTATTCCCCATCTCAGCTCTTAAGGCACTATTCCCCCCTCTCAGCTCTTAAGGCACTATTCCCCCCTCTCAGCCCTTATGGCACTATTCCCCCTTCTCAGCTCTTATTGCACTATTCCCCCCTCTCAGCCCTTATGGCACTATTCCCCCCTCTCAGCTCTTAAGGCACTATTCCCCCCTCTCAGCCCTTATGGCACTATTCCCCCCTCTCAGCTCTTAAGGGACTATTTCCCCCTCTCAGCCCTTATGGCACTATTTCCCCCTCTCAGCTCTTAAGGCACTATTCCTCCTCTCAGCTCTTAAGGCACTATTCTCCCCTCTCAGCTCTTAAGGCACTATTCCCCCCTCTCAGCTTTTATGGCACTATTCCCCCTCTCAGCTCTTAAGGCACTATTCCCCCCTCACAGCCCTTATGGCACTATTCCCCCCTCTCAGGTCTTAAGGCACTATTCCCCCTCTCAGCTCTTAAGGCACTATTCCCCCCTCTCAGCTCTTAAGTCACTATTCCCCCCCTCTCAGCTCTTATGGCACTATTCCCCCTCTTAGCTCTTATGGCACTATTCCCCCCTCTCAGGTCTTATGGCACTATTCCCCCTCTCAGCTCTTATGGCACTATTCCCCCCCTCTCAGCTCTTAAGGCACTATTCCCCCTCTCAGCTCTTAAAGCACTATTTCCCCCTCTCAGCTCTTATTGCACTATTCCCCCCTCTCAGCCCTTATGGCACTATTCCCCCCTCTCAGCTCTTAAGGGACTATTCCCCCCTCTCAGCCCTTATGGCACTATTCCCCCCCTCTCCGCTCTTAAGGCACTTTTCCCCTCTCAGCTCTTAAGGCACTATTCCCCCTCTCAGCTCTTAAAGCACTATTTCCCCCTCTCAGCTCTTAAGGGACTATTCCCCCCTCTAAGCTCTTATGGCACTATTCCCCCCTCTCAGCTCTTAAGGCACTATTCTCCCCTCTCAGCTCTTAAGGCACTATTTCCCCCGCTAAGCCCTTATGGCACTATTCCCCCTCTCAGCTCTTATGGCACTATTCCCCCCCTCTCAGCTCTTAAGGCACTATTCCCCCTCTCAGCTCTTAAAGCACTATTTCCCCCTCTCAGCTCTTAAGGCACTATTCCCCCCTATCAGCCCTTATGGCACTATTCCCCCCTCTCAGCTCTTAAGGGACTATTCCCCCCTCTCAGCCCTTATGGCACTATTCCCCCCTCTCAGCTCTTAAGGCACTATTCCCCATCTCAGCTCTTAAGGCACTATTCCCCCCTCTCAGCTCTTAAGGCACTATTCCCCCCTCTCAGCCCTTATGGCACTATTCCTCCTTCTCAGCTCTTATTGCACTATTCCCCCCTCTCAGCCCTTATGGCACTATTCCCCCCTCTCAGCTCTTAAGGCACTATTCCCCCCTCTCAGCCCTTATGGCACTATTCCCCCCTCTCAGCTCTTAAGGGACTATTCCCCCCTCTCAGCCCTTATGGCACTATTCCCCCCTCTCAGCTCTTAAGGCACTATTCCCCATCTCAGCTCTTAAGGCACTATTCCCCCCTCTCAGCTCTTAAGGCACTATTCCCCCCTCTCAGCCCTTATGGCACTATTCCCCCTTCTCAGCTCTTATTGCACTATTCCCCCCTCTCAGCCCTTATGGCACTATTCCCCCCTCTCAGCTCTTAAGGCACTATTCCCCCCTCTCAGCCCTTATGGCACTATTCCCCCCTCTCAGCTCTTAAGGGACTATTTCCCCCTCTCAGCCCTTATGGCACTATTTCCCCCTCTCAGCTCTTAAGGCACTATTCCTCCTCTCAGCTCTTAAGGCACTATTCTCCCCTCTCAGCTCTTAAGGCACTATTCCCCCCTCTCAGCTTTTATGGCACTATTCCCCCTCTCAGCTCTTAAGGCACTATTCCCCCCTCACAGCCCTTATGGCACTATTCCCCCCTCTCAGGTCTTAAGGCACTATTCCCCCTCTCAGCTCTTAAGGCACTATTCCCCCCTCTCAGCTCTTAAGTCACTATTCCCCCCCTCTCAGCTCTTATGGCACTATTCCCCCTCTTAGCTCTTATGGCACTATTCCCCCCTCTCAGGTCTTATGGCACTATTCCCCCTCTCAGCTCTTATGGCACTATTCCCCCCCTCTCAGCTCTTAAGGCACTATTCCCCCTCTCAGCTCTTAAAGCACTATTTCCCCCTCTCAGCTCTTATTGCACTATTCCCCCCTCTCAGCCCTTATGGCACTATTCCCCCCTCTCAGCTCTTAAGGGACTATTCCCCCCTCTCAGCCCTTATGGCACTATTCCCCCCCTCTCCGCTCTTAAGGCACTTTTCCCCTCTCAGCTCTTAAGGCACTATTCCCCCTCTCAGCTCTTAAAGCACTATTTCCCCCTCTCAGCTCTTAAGGGACTATTCCCCCCTCTAAGCTCTTATGGCACTATTCCCCCCTCTCAGCTCTTAAGGCACTATTCTCCCCTCTCAGCTCTTAAGGCACTATTTCCCCCGCTAAGCCCTTATGGCACTATTCCCCCTCTCAGCTCTTATGGCACTATTCCCCCCCTCTCAGCTCTTAAGGCACTATTCCCCCTCTCAGCTCTTAAAGCACTATTTCCCCCTCTCAGCTCTTAAGGCACTATTCCCCCCTATCAGCCCTTATGGCACTATTCCCCCCTCTCAGCTCTTAAGGGACTATTCCCCCCTCTCAGCCCTTATGGCACTATTCCCCCCTCTCAGCTCTTAAGGCACTATTCCCCATCTCAGCTCTTAAGGCACTATTCCCCCCTCTCAGCTCTTAAGGCACTATTCCCCCCTCTCAGCCCTTATGGCACTATTCCTCCTTCTCAGCTCTTATTGCACTATTCCCCCCTCTCAGCCCTTATGGCACTATTCCCCCCTCTCAGCTCTTAAGGCACTATTCCCCCCTCTCAGCCCTTATGGCACTATTCCCCCCTCTCAGCTCTTAAGGGACTATTCCCCCCTCTCAGCCCTTATGGCACTATTTCCCCCTCTCAGCTCTTAAGGCACTATTCCTCCTCTCAGCTCTTAAGGCACTATTCTCCCCTCTCAGCTCTTAAGGCACTATTCCCCCCTCTCAGCTTTTATGGCACTATTCCCCCTCTCAGCTCTTAAGGCACTATTCCCCCCTCACAGCCCTTATGGCACTATTCCCCCCTCTCAGCTCTTAAGGCACTATTCCCCCTCTCAGCTCTTAAGGCACTATTCCCCCCTCTCAGCTCTTAAGTCACTATTCCCCCCCTCTCAGCTCTTATGGCACTATTCCCCCTCTCAGCTCTTATGGCACTATTCCCCCCTCTCAGGTCTTATGGCACTATTCCCCCTCTCAGCTCTTATGGCACTATTCCCCCCCTCTCAGCTCTTAAGGCACTATTCCCCCTCTCAGCTCTTAAAGCACTATTTCCCCCTCTCAGCTCTTATTGCACTATTCCCCCCTCTCAGCCCTTATGGCACTATTCCCCCCTCTCAGCTCTTAAGGGACTATTCCCCCCTCTCAGCCCTTATGGCACTATTCCCCCCCTCTCCGCTCTTAAGGCACTTTTCCCCTCTCAGCTCTTAAGGCACTATTCCCCCCTCTCAGCCCTTATGGAACTATTCCCCCCTCTCAGCTTTTAAGGCACTATTCCCCATCTCAGCTCTTAAGTCACTATTCCCCCCTCTCAGCTCTTAAGGCACTATTCCCCCCTATCAGCCCTTATGGCACTATTCCCCCCTCTCAGCTCTTAAGGCACTATTCCCCATCTCAGCTCTTAAGGCACTATTCCCCCCTCTCAGCTCTTAAGGCACTATTCCCCCCTCTCAGCCCTTATGGCACTATTCCCCCTTCTCAGCTCTTATTGCACTATTCCCCCCTCTCAGCCCTTATGGCACTATTCCCCCCTCTCAGCTCTTAAGGCACTATTCCCCCCTCTCAGCCCTTATGGCACTATTCCCCCCTCTCAGCTCTTAAGGGACTATTCCCCCCTCTCAGCCCTTATGGCACTATTTCCCCCTCTCAGCTCTTAAGGCACTATTCCTCCTCTCAGCTCTTAAGGCACTATTCTCCCCTCTCAGCTCTTAAGGCACTATTCCCCCCTCTCAGCTTTTATGGCACTATTCCCCCTCTCAGCTCTTAAGGCACTATTCCCCCCTCACAGCCCTTATGGCACTATTCCCCCCTCTCAGCTCTTAAGGCACTATTCCCCCTCTCAGCTCTTAAGGCACTATTCCCCCCTCTCAGCTCTTAAGTCACTATTCCCCCCCTCTCAGCTCTTATGGCACTATTCCCCCTCTCAGCTCTTATGGCACTATTCCCCCCTCTCAGGTCTTATGGCACTATTCCCCCTCTCAGCTCTTATGGCACTATTCCCCCCCTCTCAGCTCTTAAGGCACTATTCCCCCTCTCAGCTCTTAAAGCACTATTTCCCCCTCTCAGCTCTTATTGCACTATTCCCCCCTCTCAGCCCTTATGGCACTATTCCCCCCTCTCAGCTCTTAAGGGACTATTCCCCCCTCTCAGCCCTTATGGCACTATTCCCCCCCTCTCCGCTCTTAAGGCACTTTTCCCCTCTCAGCTCTTAAGGCACTATTCCCCCCTCTCAGCCCTTATGGAACTATTCCCCCCTCTCAGCTTTTAAGGCACTATTCCCCATCTCAGCTCTTAAGTCACTATTCCCCCCTCTCAGCTCTTAAGGCACTATTCCCCCCTATCAGCCCTTATGGCACTATTCCCCCCTCTCAGCTCTTATGGCACTATTCCCCCTCTCAGCTCTTATGGCACTATTCCCCCCTCTCAGGTCTTATGGCACTATTCCCCCTCTCAGCTCTTATGGCACTATTCCCCCCCTCTCAGCTCTTAAGGCACTATTCCCCCTCTCAGCTCTTAAAGCACTATTTCCCCCTCTCAGCTCTTAAGGGACTATTCCCCCCTCTAAGCTCTTATGGCACTATTCCCCCCTCTCAGCTCTTAAGGCACTATTCTCCCCTCTCAGCTCTTAAGGCACTATTTCCCCCGCTAAGCCCTTATGGCACTATTCCCCCTCTCAGCTCTTATGGCACTATTCCCCCCCTCTCAGCTCTTAAGGCACTATTCCCCCTCTCAGCTCTTAAAGCACTATTTCCCCCTCTCAGCTCTTAAGGCACTATTCCCCCCTATCAGCCCTTATGGCACTATTCCCCCCTCTCAGCTCTTAAGGGACTATTCCCCCCTCTCAGCCCTTATGGCACTATTCCCCCCTCTCAGCTCTTAAGGCACTATTCCCCATCTCAGCTCTTAAGGCACTATTCCCCCCTCTCAGCTCTTAAGGCACTATTCCCCCCTCTCAGCCCTTATGGCACTATTCCCCCTTCTCAGCTCTTATTGCACTATTCCCCCCTCTCAGCCCTTATGGCACTATTCCCCCCTCTCAGCTCTTAAGGCACTATTCCCCCCTCTCAGCTCTTAAGGCACTATTCCCCCCTCTCAGCTCTTAAGGCACTATTCCCCCCTCTCAGCCCTTATGGCACTATTCCCCCTTCTCAGCTCTTATTGCACTATTCCCCCCTCTCAGCCCTTATGGCACTATTCCCCCCTCTCAGCTCTTAAGGCACTATTCCCCCCTCTCAGCCCTTATGGCACTATTCCCCCCTCTCAGCTCTTAAGGGACTATTCCCCCCTCTCAGCCCTTATGGCACTATTTCCCCCTCTCAGCTCTTAAGGCACTATTCCTCCTCTCAGCTCTTAAGGCACTATTCTCCCCTCTCAGCTCTTAAGGCACTATTCCCCCCTCTCAGCTTTTATGGCACTATTCCCCCTCTCAGCTCTTAAGGCACTATTCCCCCCTCACAGCCCTTATGGCACTATTCCCCCCTCTCAGCTCTTAAGGCACTATTCCCCCTCTCAGCTCTTAAGGCACTATTCCCCCCTCTCAGCTCTTAAGTCACTATTCCCCCCCTCTCAGCTCTTATGGCACTATTCCCCCTCTCAGCTCTTATGGCACTATTCCCCCCTCTCAGCTCTTATGGCACTATTCCCCCCCTCTCAGCTCTTAAGGCACTATTCCCCCTCTCAGCTCTTAAAGCACTATTTCCCCCTCTCAGCTCTTATTGCACTATTCCCCCCTCTCAGCCCTTATGGCACTATTCCCCCCTCTCAGCTCTTAAGGGACTATTCCCCCCTCTCAGCCCTTATGGCACTATTCCCCCCTCTCAGCTCTTAAGGGACTATTCCCCCCTCTCAGCCCTTATGGCACTATTCCCCCCTCTCAGCTCTTAAGGCACTATTCCCCATCTCAGCTCTTAAGGCACTATTCCCCCCTCTCAGCTCTTAAGGCACTATTCCCCCCTCTCAGCCCTTATGGCACTATTCCCCCTTCTCAGCTCTTATTGCACTATTCCCCCCTCTCAGCCCTTATGGCACTATTCCCCCCTCTCAGCTCTTAAGGCACTATTCCCCCCTCTCAGCCCTTATGGCACTATTCCCCCCTCTCAGCTCTTAAGGGACTATTCCCCCCTCTCAGCCCTTATGGCACTATTCCCCCCTCTCAGCTCTTAAGGCACTATTCCTCCTCTCAGCTCTTAAGACACTATTCTCCCCTCTCAGCTCTTAAGGCACTATTCCCCCCTCTCAGCTTTTATGGCACTATTCCCCCTCTCAGCTCTTAAGGCACTATTCCCCCCTCACAGCCCTTATGGCACTATTCCCCCCTCTCAGCTCTTAAGGCACTATTCCCCCTCTCAGCTCTTATGGCACTATTCCCCCCTCTCAGGTCTTATGGCACTATTCCCCCTCTCAGCTCTTATGGCACTATTCCCCCCCTCTCAGCTCTTAAGGCACTATTCCCCCTCTCAGCTCTTAAAGCACTATTTCCCCCTCTCAGCTCTTAAGGCACTATTCCCCCCTATCAGCCCTTATGGCACTATTCCCCCCTCTCAGCTCTTAAGGGACTATTCCCCCCTCTCAGCCCTTATGGCACTATTCCCCCCTCTCAGCTCTTAAGGCACTATTCCCCATCTCAGCTCTTAAGGCACTATTCCCCCCTCTCAGCTCTTAAGGCACTATTCCCCCCTCTCAGCCCTTATGGCACTATTCCCCCTTCTCAGCTCTTATTGCACTATTCCCCCCTCTCAGCCCTTATGGCACTATTCCCCCCTCTCAGCTCTTAAGGCACTATTCCCCCCTCTCAGCCCTTATGGCACTATTCCCCCCTCTCAGCTCTTAAGGGACTATTTCCCCCTCTCAGCCCTTATGGCACTATTTCCCCCTCTCAGCTCTTAAGGCACTATTCCTCCTCTCAGCTCTTAAGGCACTATTCTCCCCTCTCAGCTCTTAAGGCACTATTCCCCCCTCTCAGCTTTTATGGCACTATTCCCCCTCTCAGCTCTTAAGGCACTATTCCCCCCTCACAGCCCTTATGGCACTATTCCCCCCTCTCAGCTCTTAAGGCACTATTCCCCCTCTCAGCTCTTAAGGCACTATTCCCCCCTCTCAGCTCTTAAGTCACTATTCCCCCCCTCTCAGCTCTTATGGCACTATTCCCCCTCTTAGCTCTTATGGCACTATTCCCCCCTCTCAGGTCTTATGGCACTATTCCCCCTCTCAGCTCTTATGGCACTATTCCCCCCCTCTCAGCTCTTAAGGCACTATTCCCCCTCTCAGCTCTTAAAGCACTATTTCCCCCTCTCAGCTCTTATTGCACTATTCCCCCCTCTCAGCCCTTATGGCACTATTCCCCCCTCTCAGCTCTTAAGGGACTATTCCCCCCTCTCAGCCCTTATGGCACTATTCCCCCCCTCTCCGCTCTTAAGGCACTTTTCCCCTCTCAGCTCTTAAGGCACTATTCCCCCTCTCAGCTCTTAAAGCACTATTTCCCCCTCTCAGCTCTTAAGGGACTATTCCCCCCTCTAAGCTCTTATGGCACTATTCCCCCCTCTCAGCTCTTAAGGCACTATTCTCCCCTCTCAGCTCTTAAGGCACTATTTCCCCCGCTAAGCCCTTATGGCACTATTCCCCCTCTCAGCTCTTATGGCACTATTCCCCCCCTCTCAGCTCTTAAGGCACTATTCCCCCTCTCAGCTCTTAAAGCACTATTTCCCCCTCTCAGCTCTTAAGGCACTATTCCCCCCTATCAGCCCTTATGGCACTATTCCCCCCTCTCAGCTCTTAAGGGACTATTCCCCCCTCTCAGCCCTTATGGCACTATTCCCCCCTCTCAGCTCTTAAGGCACTATTCCCCATCTCAGCTCTTAAGGCACTATTCCCCCCTCTCAGCTCTTAAGGCACTATTCCCCCCTCTCAGCCCTTATGGCACTATTCCTCCTTCTCAGCTCTTATTGCACTATTCCCCCCTCTCAGCCCTTATGGCACTATTCCCCCCTCTCAGCTCTTAAGGCACTATTCCCCCCTCTCAGCCCTTATGGCACTATCCCCCCCTCTCAGCTCTTAAGGGACTATTCCCCCCTCTCAGCCCTTATGGCACTATTTCCCCCTCTCAGCTCTTAAGGCACTATTCCTCCTCTCAGCTCTTAAGGCACTATTCTCCCCTCTCAGCTCTTAAGGCACTATTCCCCCCTCTCAGCTTTTATGGCACTATTCCCCCTCTCAGCTCTTAAGGCACTATTCCCCCCTCACAGCCCTTATGGCACTATTCCCCCCTCTCAGCTCTTAAGGCACTATTCCCCCTCTCAGCTCTTAAGGCACTATTCCCCCCTCTCAGCTCTTAAGTCACTATTCCCCCCTCTCAGATCTTATGGCACTATTCCCCCTCTCAGCTCTTATGGCACTATTCCCCCCTCTCAGGTCTTATGGCACTATTCCCCCTCTCAGCTCTTATGGCACTATTCCCCCCCTCTCAGCTCTTAAGGCACTATTCCCCCTCTCAGCTCTTAAAGCACTATTTCCCCCTCTCAGCTCTTATTGCACTATTCCCCCCTCTCAGCCCTTATGGCACTATTCCCCCCTCTCAGCTCTTAAGGGACTATTCCCCCCTCTCAGCCCTTATGGCACTATTCCCCCCCTCTCCGCTCTTAAGGCACTTTTCCCCTCTCAGCTCTTAAGGCACTATTCCCCCCTCTCAGCCCTTATGGAACTATTCCCCCCTCTCAGCTTTTAAGGCACTATTCCCCATCTCAGCTCTTAAGTCACTATTCCCCCCTCTCAGCTCTTAAGGCACTATTCCCCCCTATCAGCCCTTATGGCACTATTCCCCCCTCTCAGCTCTTAAGGCACTATTCCCCATCTCAGCTCTTAAGGCACTATTCCCCCCTCTCAGCTCTTAAGGCACTATTCCCCCCTCTCAGCCCTTATGGCACTATTCCCCCTTCTCAGCTCTTATTGCACTATTCCCCCCTCTCAGCCCTTATGGCACTATTCCCCCCTCTCAGCTCTTAAGGCACTATTCCCCCCTCTCAGCCCTTATGGCACTATTCCCCCCTCTCAGCTCTTAAGGGACTATTCCCCCCTCTCAGCCCTTATGGCACTATTTCCCCCTCTCAGCTCTTAAGGCACTATTCCTCCTCTCAGCTCTTAAGGCACTATTCTCCCCTCTCAGCTCTTAAGGCACTATTCCCCCCTCTCAGCTTTTATGGCACTATTCCCCCTCTCAGCTCTTAAGGCACTATTCCCCCCTCACAGCCCTTATGGCACTATTCCCCCCTCTCAGCTCTTAAGGCACTATTCCCCCTCTCAGCTCTTAAGGCACTATTCCCCCCTCTCAGCTCTTAAGTCACTATTCCCCCCCTCTCAGCTCTTATGGCACTATTCCCCCTCTCAGCTCTTATGGCACTATTCCCCCCTCTCAGGTCTTATGGCACTATTCCCCCTCTCAGCTCTTATGGCACTATTCCCCCCCTCTCAGCTCTTAAGGCACTATTCCCCCTCTCAGCTCTTAAAGCACTATTTCCCCCTCTCAGCTCTTATTGCACTATTCCCCCCTCTCAGCCCTTATGGCACTATTCCCCCCTCTCAGCTCTTAAGGGACTATTCCCCCCTCTCAGCCCTTATGGCACTATTCCCCCCCTCTCCGCTCTTAAGGCACTTTTCCCCTCTCAGCTCTTAAGGCACTATTCCCCCCTCTCAGCCCTTATGGAACTATTCCCCCCTCTCAGCTTTTAAGGCACTATTCCCCATCTCAGCTCTTAAGTCACTATTCCCCCCTCTCAGCTCTTAAGGCACTATTCCCCCCTATCAGCCCTTATGGCACTATTCCCCCCTCTCAGCTCTTATGGCACTATTCCCCCTCTCAGCTCTTATGGCACTATTCCCCCCTCTCAGGTCTTATGGCACTATTCCCCCTCTCAGCTCTTATGGCACTATTCCCCCCCTCTCAGCTCTTAAGGCACTATTCCCCCTCTCAGCTCTTAAAGCACTATTTCCCCCTCTCAGCTCTTAAGGGACTATTCCCCCCTCTAAGCTCTTATGGCACTATTCCCCCCTCTCAGCTCTTAAGGCACTATTCTCCCCTCTCAGCTCTTAAGGCACTATTTCCCCCGCTAAGCCCTTATGGCACTATTCCCCCTCTCAGCTCTTATGGCACTATTCCCCCCCTCTCAGCTCTTAAGGCACTATTCCCCCTCTCAGCTCTTAAAGCACTATTTCCCCCTCTCAGCTCTTAAGGCACTATTCCCCCCTATCAGCCCTTATGGCACTATTCCCCCCTCTCAGCTCTTAAGGGACTATTCCCCCCTCTCAGCCCTTATGGCACTATTCCCCCCTCTCAGCTCTTAAGGCACTATTCCCCATCTCAGCTCTTAAGGCACTATTCCCCCCTCTCAGCTCTTAAGGCACTATTCCCCCCTCTCAGCCCTTATGGCACTATTCCCCCTTCTCAGCTCTTATTGCACTATTCCCCCCTCTCAGCCCTTATGGCACTATTCCCCCCTCTCAGCTCTTAAGGCACTATTCCCCCCTCTCAGCCCTTATGGCACTATTCCCCCCTCTCAGCTCTTAAGGGACTATTCCCCCCTCTCAGCCCTTATGGCACTATTTCCCCCTCTCAGCTCTTAAGGCACTATTCCTCCTCTCAGCTCTTAAGGCACTATTCTCCCCTCTCAGCTCTTAAGGCACTATTCCCCCCTCTCAGCTTTTATGGCACTATTCCCCCTCTCAGCTCTTAAGGCACTATTCCCCCCTCACAGCCCTTATGGCACTATTCCCCCCTCTCAGCTCTTAAGGCACTATTCCCCCTCTCAGCTCTTAAGGCACTATTCCCCCCTCTCAGCTCTTAAGTCACTATTCCCCCTCTCTCAGCTCTTATGGCACTATTCCCCCTCTCAGCTCTTATGGCACTATTCCCCCCTCTCAGGTCTTATGGCACTATTCCCCCTCTCAGCTCTTATGGCACTATTCCCCCCCTCTCAGCTCTTAAGGCACTATTCCCCCTCTCAGCTCTTAAAGCACTATTTCCCCCTCTCAGCTCTTATTGCACTATTCCCCCCTCTCAGCCCTTATGGCACTATTCCCCCCTCTCAGCTCTTAAGGGACTATTCCCCCCTCTCAGCCCTTATGGCACTATTCCCCCCCTCTCCGCTCTTAAGGCACTTTTCCCCTCTCAGCTCTTAAGGCACTATTCCCCCCTCTCAGCCCTTATGGAACTATTCCCCCCTCTCAGCTTTTAAGGCACTATTCCCCATCTCAGCTCTTAAGTCACTATTCCCCCCTCTCAGCTCTTAAGGCACTATTCCCCCCTATCAGCCCTTATGGCACTATTCCCCCCTCTCAGCTCTTAAGGGACTATTCCCCCTCTCAGCTCTTATGGCACTATTCCCCCCCTCTCAGCTCTTAAGGCACTATTCCCCCTCTCAGCTCTTAAAGCACTATTTCCCCCTCTCAGCTCTTAAGGCACTATTCCCCCCTATCAGCCCTTATGGCACTATTCCCCCCTCTCAGCTCTTAAGGGACTATTCCCCCCTCTCAGCCCTTATGGCACTATTCCCCCCTCTCAGCTCTTAAGGCACTATTCCCCATCTCAGCTCTTAAGGCACTATTCCCCCCTCTCAGCTCTTAAGGCACTATTCCCCCCTCTCAGCCCTTATGGCACTATTCCCCCTTCTCAGCTCTTATTGCACTATTCCCCCCTCTCAGCCCTTATGGCACTATTCCCCCCTCTCAGCTCTTAAGGCACTATTCCCCCCTCTCAGCCCTTATGGCACTATTCCCCCCTCTCAGCTCTTAAGGGACTATTCCCCCCTCTCAGCCCTTATGGCACTATTTCCCCCTCTCAGCTCTTAAGGCACTATTCCTCCTCTCAGCTCTTAAGGCACTATTCTCCCCTCTCAGCTCTTAAGGCACTATTCCCCCCTCTCAGCTTTTATGGCACTATTCCCCCTCTCAGCTCTTAAGGCACTATTCCCCCCTCACAGCCCTTATGGCACTATTCCCCCCTCTCAGCTCTTAAGGCACTATTCCCCCTCTCAGCTCTTAAGGCACTATTCCCCCCTCTCAGCTCTTAAGTCACTATTCCCCCCCTCTCAGCTCTTATGGCACTATTCCCCCTCTTAGCTCTTATGGCACTATTCCCCCCTCTCAGGTCTTATGGCACTATTCCCCCTCTCAGCTCTTATGGCACTATTCCCCCCCTCTCAGCTCTTAAGGCACTATTCCCCCTCTCAGCTCTTAAAGCACTATTTCCCCCTCTCAGCTCTTATTGCACTATTCCCCCCTCTCAGCCCTTATGGCACTATTCCCCCCTCTCAGCTCTTAAGGGACTATTCCCCCCTCTCAGCCCTTATGGCACTATTCCCCCCCTCTCCGCTCTTAAGGCACTTTTCCCCTCTCAGCTCTTAAGGCACTATTCCCCCTCTCAGCTCTTAAAGCACTATTTCCCCCTCTCAGCTCTTAAGGGACTATTCCCCCCTCTAAGCTCTTATGGCACTATTCCCCCCTCTCAGCTCTTAAGGCACTATTCTCCCCTCTCAGCTCTTAAGGCACTATTTCCCCCGCTAAGCCCTTATGGCACTATTCCCCCTCTCAGCTCTTATGGCACTATTCCCCCCCTCTCAGCTCTTAAGGCACTATTCCCCCTCTCAGCTCTTAAAGCACTATTTCCCCCTCTCAGCTCTTAAGGCACTATTCCCCCCTATCAGCCCTTATGGCACTATTCCCCCCTCTCAGCTCTTAAGGGACTATTCCCCCCTCTCAGCCCTTATGGCACTATTCCCCCCTCTCAGCTCTTAAGGCACTATTCCCCATCTCAGCTCTTAAGGCACTATTCCCCCCTCTCAGCTCTTAAGGCACTATTCCCCCCTCTCAGCCCTTATGGCACTATTCCTCCTTCTCAGCTCTTATTGCACTATTCCCCCCTCTCAGCCCTTATGGCACTATTCCCCCCTCTCAGCTCTTAAGGCACTATTCCCCCCTCTCAGCCCTTATGGCACTATTCCCCCCTCTCAGCTCTTAAGGGACTATTCCCCCCTCTCAGCCCTTATGGCACTATTTCCCCCTCTCAGCTCTTAAGGCACTATTCCTCCTCTCAGCTCTTAAGGCACTATTCTCCCCTCTCAGCTCTTAAGGCACTATTCCCCCCTCTCAGCTTTTATGGCACTATTCCCCCTCTCAGCTCTTAAGGCACTATTCCCCCCTCACAGCCCTTATGGCACTATTCCCCCCTCTCAGCTCTTAAGGCACTATTCCCCCTCTCAGCTCTTAAGGCACTATTCCCCCCTCTCAGCTCTTAAGTCACTATTCCCCCCCTCTCAGCTCTTATGGCACTATTCCCCCTCTCAGCTCTTATGGCACTATTCCCCCCTCTCAGGTCTTATGGCACTATTCCCCCTCTCAGCTCTTATGGCACTATTCCCCCCCTCTCAGCTCTTAAGGCACTATTCCCCCTCTCAGCTCTTAAAGCACTATTTCCCCCTCTCAGCTCTTATTGCACTATTCCCCCCTCTCAGCCCTTATGGCACTATTCCCCCCTCTCAGCTCTTAAGGGACTATTCCCCCCTCTCAGCCCTTATGGCACTATTCCCCCCCTCTCCGCTCTTAAGGCACTTTTCCCCTCTCAGCTCTTAAGGCACTATTCCCCCCTCTCAGCCCTTATGGAACTATTCCCCCCTCTCAGCTTTTAAGGCACTATTCCCCATCTCAGCTCTTAAGTCACTATTCCCCCCTCTCAGCTCTTAAGGCACTATTCCCCCCTATCAGCCCTTATGGCACTATTCCCCCCTCTCAGCTCTTAAGGCACTATTCCCCATCTCAGCTCTTAAGGCACGATTCCCCCCTCTCAGCTCTTAAGGCACTATTCCCCCCTCTCAGCCCTTATGGCACTATTCCCCCTTCTCAGCTCTTATTGCACTATTCCCCCCTCTCAGCCCTTATGGCACTATTCCCCCCTCTCAGCTCTTAAGGCACTATTCCCCCCTCTCAGCCCTTATGGCACTATTCCCCCCTCTCAGCTCTTAAGGGACTATTCCCCCCTCTCAGCCCTTATGGCACTATTTCCCCCTCTCAGCTCTTAAGGCACTATTCCTCCTCTCAGCTCTTAAGGCACTATTCTCCCCTCTCAGCTCTTAAGGCACTATTCCCCCCTCTCAGCTTTTATGGCACTATTCCCCCTCTCAGCTCTTAAGGCACTATTCCCCCCTCACAGCCCTTATGGCACTATTCCCCCCTCTCAGCTCTTAAGGCACTATTCCCCCTCTCAGCTCTTAAGGCACTATTCCCCCCTCTCAGCTCTTAAGTCACTATTCCCCCCCTCTCAGCTCTTATGGCACTATTCCCCCTCTCAGCTCTTATGGCACTATTCCCCCCTCTCAGGTCTTATGGCACTATTCCCCCTCTCAGCTCTTATGGCACTATTCCCCCCCTCTCAGCTCTTAAGGCACTATTCCCCCTCTCAGCTCTTAAAGCACTATTTCCCCCTCTCAGCTCTTATTGCACTATTCCCCCCTCTCAGCCCTTATGGCACTATTCCCCCCTCTCAGCTCTTAAGGGACTATTCCCCCCTCTCAGCCCTTATGGCACTATTCCCCCCCTCTCCGCTCTTAAGGCACTTTTCCCCTCTCAGCTCTTAAGGCACTATTCCCCCCTCTCAGCCCTTATGGAACTATTCCCCCCTCTCAGCTTTTAAGGCACTATTCCCCATCTCAGCTCTTAAGTCACTATTCCCCCCTCTCAGCTCTTAAGGCACTATTCCCCCCTATCAGCCCTTATGGCACTATTCCCCCCTCTCAGCTCTTATGGCACTATTCCCCCTCTCAGCTCTTATGGCACTATTCCCCCCTCTCAGGTCTTATGGCACTATTCCCCCTCTCAGCTCTTATGGCACTATTCCCCCCCTCTCAGCTCTTAAGGCACTATTCCCCCTCTCAGCTCTTAAAGCACTATTTCCCCCTCTCAGCTCTTAAGGGACTATTCCCCCCTCTAAGCTCTTATGGCACTATTCCCCCCTCTCAGCTCTTAAGGCACTATTCTCCCCTCTCAGCTCTTAAGGCACTATTTCCCCCGCTAAGCCCTTATGGCACTATTCCCCCTCTCAGCTCTTATGGCACTATTCCCCCCCTCTCAGCTCTTAAGGCACTATTCCCCCTCTCAGCTCTTAAAGCACTATTTCCCCCTCTCAGCTCTTAAGGCACTATTCCCCCCTATCAGCCCTTATGGCACTATTCCCCCCTCTCAGCTCTTAAGGGACTATTCCCCCCTCTCAGCCCTTATGGCACTATTCCCCCCTCTCAGCTCTTAAGGCACTATTCCCCATCTCAGCTCTTAAGGCACTATTCCCCCCTCTCAGCTCTTAAGGCACTATTCCCCCCTCTCAGCCCTTATGGCACTATTCCCCCTTCTCAGCTCTTATTGCACTATTCCCCCCTCTCAGCCCTTATGGCACTATTCCCCCCTCTCAGCTCTTAAGGCACTATTCCCCCCTCTCAGCCCTTATGGCACTATTCCCCCCTCTCAGCTCTTAAGGGACTATTCCCCCCTCTCAGCCCTTATGGCACTATTTCCCCCTCTCAGCTCTTAAGGCACTATTCCTCCTCTCAGCTCTTAAGGCACTATTCTCCCCTCTCAGCTCTTAAGGCACTATTCCCCCCTCTCAGCTTTTATGGCACTATTCCCCCTCTCAGCTCTTAAGGCACTATTCCCCCCTCACAGCCCTTATGGCACTATTCCCCCCTCTCAGCTCTTAAGGCACTATTCCCCCTCTCAGCTCTTAAGGCACTATTCCCCCCTCTCAGCTCTTAAGGCACTATTCCCCCCTCTCAGCCCTTATGGCACTATTCCCCCCTCTCAGCTCTTAAGGGACTATTCCCCCCTCTCAGCCCTTATGGCACTATTTCCCCCTCTCAGCTCTTAAGGCACTATTCCTCCTCTCAGCTCTTAAGGCACTATTCTCCCCTCTCAGCTCTTAAGGCACTATTCCCCCCTCTCAGCTTTTATGGCACTATTCCCCCTCTCAGCTCTTAAGGCACTATTCCCCCCTCACAGCCCTTATGGCACTATTCCCCCCTCTCAGCTCTTAAGGCACTATTCCCCCTCTCAGCTCTTAAGGCACTATTCCCCCCTCTCAGCTCTTAAGTCACTATTCCCCCCCTCTCAGCTCTTATGGCACTATTCCCCCTCTCAGCTCTTATGGCACTATTCCCCCCTCTCAGGTCTTATGGCACTATTCCCCCTCTCAGCTCTTATGGCACTATTCCCCCCCTCTCAGCTCTTAAGGCACTATTCCCCCTCTCAGCTCTTAAAGCACTATTTCCCCCTCTCAGCTCTTATTGCACTATTCCCCCCTCTCAGCCCTTATGGCACTATTCCCCCCTCTCAGCTCTTAAGGGACTATTCCCCCCTCTCAGCCCTTATGGCACTATTCCCCCCCTCTCCGCTCTTAAGGCACTTTTCCCCTCTCAGCTCTTAAGGCACTATTCCCCCCTCTCAGCCCTTATGGAACTATTCCCCCCTCTCAGCTTTTAAGGCACTATTCCCCATCTCAGCTCTTAAGTCACTATTCCCCCCTCTCAGCTCTTAAGGCACTATTCCCCCCTATCAGCCCTTATGGCACTATTCCCCCCTCTCAGCTCTTAAGGCACTATTCCCCATCTCAGCTCTTAAGGCACGATTCCCCCCTCTCAGCTCTTAAGGCACTATTCCCCCCTCTCAGCCCTTATGGCACTATTCCCCCTTCTCAGCTCTTATTGCACTATTCCCCCCTCTCAGCCCTTATGGCACTATTCCCCCCTCTCAGCTCTTAAGGCACTATTCCCCCCTCTCAGCCCTTATGGCACTATTCCCCCCTCTCAGCTCTTAAGGGACTATTCCCCCCTCTCAGCCCTTATGGCACTATTTCCCCCTCTCAGCTCTTAAGGCACTATTCCTCCTCTCAGCTCTTAAGGCACTATTCTCCCCTCTCAGCTCTTAAGGCACTATTCCCCCTCTCAGCTCTTAAAGCACTATTTCCCCCTCTCAGCTCTTAAGGCACTATTCCCCCCTATCAGCCCTTATGGCACTATTCCCCCTTCTCAGCTCTTAAGGGACTATTCCCCCCTCTCAGCCCTTATGGCACTATTCCCCCCTCTCAGCTCTTAAGGCACTATTCCCCATCTCAGCTCTTAAGGCACTATTCCCCCCTCTCAGCTCTTAAGGCACTATTCCCCCCTCTCAGCCCTTATGGCACTATTCCCCCTTCTCAGCTCTTATTGCACTATCCCCCCCTCTCAGCCCTTATGGCACTATTCCCCCCTCTCAGCTCTTAAGGCACTATTCCCCCCTGTCAGCTCTTATGGCACTATTCCCCCCTCTCAGCTCTTAAGGCACTATTCCCCCCTCTCAGCCCTTATGGCACTTTTCCCCCCTCTCAGCTCTTATTGCACTATTCCCCCCTCTCAGCCCTTATGGACCTATTCCCCCTCTCAGCTCTTAAGGCACTATTCCCCCCTCACAGCCCTTATGGCACTATTCCCCCCTCTCAGCTCTTAAGGCACTATTCCCCCTCTCAGCTCTTAAGGCACTATTCCCCCCTCTCAGCTCTTAAGTCACTATTCCCCCTCTCAGCTCTTATGGCACTATTCCCCCTCTCAGCTCTTATGGCACTATTCCCCCCTCTCAGGTCTTATGGCACTATTCCCCCTCTCAGCTCTTATGGCACTATTCCCCCCCTCTCAGCTCTTAAGGCACTATTCCCCCTCTCAGCTCTTAAAGCACTATTTCCCCCTCTCAGCTCTTAAGGGACTATTCCCCCCTCTAAGCTCTTATGGCACTATTCCCCCCTCTCAGCTCTTAAGGCACTATTCTCCCCTCTCAGCTCTTAAGGCACTATTTCCCCCGCTAAGCCCTTATGGCACTATTCCCCCCTCTCAGCTCTTAATGCACTATTCCCCCCTCTCAGCTCTTAAGGCACTATTCCCCCCTCTCAGCTCTTATTGCACTATTCCCCCCTCTCAGCCCTTATGGCACTATTCCCCCCTCTCAGCTCTTAAGGCACTATTCCCCCCTCTCAGCCCTTATGGCACTATTCCCCCCTCTCAGCTCTTAAGGGACTATTCCCCCCTCTCAGCTCTTAAGGCACTATTCCCCCCTCTCAGCTCTTATGGCACTATTCCCCCCTCTCAGCTCTTAAGGCACTATTCCCCCCTCTCAGCCCTTATGGCACTTTTCCCCCCTCTCAGCTCTTATTGCACTATTCCCCCCTCTCAGCCCTTATGGCACTATTCCCCCCTCTCAGCTCTTAAGGGACTATTCCCCCTCTCAGCTCTTAAGGCACTATTCCCCCCTATCAGCCCTTATGGCACTATTCCCCCCTCTCAGCTCTTAAGGGACTATTCCCCCCTCTCAGCCCTTATGGCACTATTCCCCCCTCTCAGCTCTTAAGGCACTATTCCCCATCTCAGCTCTTAAGGCACTATTCCCCCCTCTCAGCTCTTAAGGCACTATTCCCCCCTCTCAGCCCTTATGGCACTATTCCCCCTTCTCAGCTCTTATTGCACTATTCCCCCCTCTCAGCCCTTATGGCACTATTCCCCCCTCTCAGCTCTTAAGGCACTATTCCCCCCTCTCAGCCCTTATGGCACTATTCCCCCCTCTCAGCTCTTAAGGGACTATTCCCCCCTCTCAGCCCTTATGGCACTATTCCCCCCTCTCAGCTCTTAAGGCACTATTCCTCCTCTCAGCTCTTAAGGCACTATTCCCCCCTCTCAGCCCTTATGGCACTATTCCCCCCTCTCAGCTCTTAAGGGACTATTCCCCCCTCTCAGCCCTTATGGCACTATTCCCCCCTCTCAGCTCTTAAGGCACTATTCCTCCTCTCAGCTCTTAAGGCACTATTCTCCCCTCTCAGCTCTTAAGGCACTATTCCCCCCTCTCAGCTTTTATGGCACTATTCCCCCTCTCAGCTCTTAAGGCACTATTCCCCCCTCACAGCCCTTATGGCACTAGTCCCCCCTCTCAGCTCTTAAGGCACTATTCCCCCTCTCAGCTCTTAAGGCACTATTCCCCCCTCTCAGCTCTTATGGCACTATTCCCCCCTCTCAGGTCTTATGGCACTATTCCCCCTCTCAGCTCTTATGGCACTATTCCCCCCCTCTCAGCTCTTAAGGCACTATTCCCCCTCTCAGCTCTTAAAGCACTATTTCCCCCTCTCAGCTCTTATTGCACTATTCCCCCCTCTCAGCCCTTATGGCACTATTCCCCCCTCTCAGCTCTTAAGGGACTATTCCCCCCTCTCAGCCCTTATGGCACTATTCCCCCCCTCTCCGCTCTTAAGGCACTATTCCCCCCTCTCAGCCCTTATGGCACTATTCCCCCCTCTCAGCTCTTAAGGGACTATTCCCCCCTCTCAGCCCTTATGGCACTATTCCCCCCTCTCAGCTCTTAAGGCACTATTCCCCATCTCAGCTCTTAAGTCACTATTCCCCCCTCTCAGCTCTTAAGGCACTATTCCCCCCTATCAGCCCTTATGGCACTATTCCCCCCTCTCAGCTCTTAAGGGACTATTCCCCCCTATCAGCCCTTATGGCACTATTCCCCCTTCTCAGCTCTTAAGGGACTATTCCCCCCTCTCAGCCCTTATGGCACTATTCCCCCCTCTCAGCTCTTAAGGCACTATTCCCCATCTCAGCTCTTAAGGCACTATTCCCCCCTCTCAGCTCTTAAGGCACTATTCCCCCCTCTCAGCCCTTATGGCACTTTTCCCCCCTCTCAGCTCTTATTGCACTATTCCCCCCTCTCAGCCCTTATGGACCTATTCCCCCTCTCAGCCCTTATGGCACTATTCCCCCCTCTCAGCTCTTAAGGCACTATTCCCCCCTGTCAGCTCTTATGGCACTATTCCCCCCTCTCAGCTCTTAAGGCACTATTCCCCCCTCTCAGCCCTTATGGCACTTTTCCCCCCTCTCAGCTCTTATTGCACTATTCCCCCCTCTCAGCCCTTATGGACCTATTCCCCCTCTCAGCTCTTAAGGCACTATTCCCCCCTCACAGCCCTTATGGCACTATTCCCCCCTCTCAGCTCTTAAGGCACTATTCCCCCTCTCAGCTCTTAAGGCACTATTCCCCCCTCTCAGCTCTTAAGTCACTATTCCCCCCTCTCAGCTCTTATGGCACTATTCCCCCTCTCAGCTCTTATGGCACTATTCCCCCCTCTCAGGTCTTATGGCACTATTCCCCCTCTCAGCTCTTATGGCACTATTCCCCCCCTCTCAGCTCTTAAGGCACTATTCCCCCTCTCAGCTCTTAAAGCACTATTTCCCCCTCTCAGCTCTTAAGGGACTATTCCCCCCTCTAAGCTCTTATGGCACTATTCCCCCCTCTCAGCTCTTAAGGCACTATTCTCCCCTCTCAGCTCTTAAGGCACTATTTCCCCCGCTAAGCCCTTATGGCACTATTCCCCCCTCTCAGCTCTTAATGCACTATTCCCCCCTCTCAGCTCTTAAGGCACTATTCCCCCCTCTCAGCTCTTATTGCACTATTCCCCCCTCTCAGCCCTTATGGCACTATTCCCCCCTCTCAGCTCTTAAGGCACTATTCCCCCCTCTCAGCCCTTATGGCACTATTCCCCCCTCTCAGCTCTTAAGGGACTATTCCCCCCTCTCAGCTCTTAAGGCACTATTCCCCCCTCTCAGCTCTTATGGCACTATTCCCCCCTCTCAGCTCTTAAGGCACTATTCCCCCCTCTCAGCCCTTATGGCACTTTTCCCCCCTCTCAGCTCTTATTGCACTATTCCCCCCTCTCAGCCCTTATGGCACTATTCCCCCCTCTCAGCTCTTAAGGGACTATTCCCCCTCTCAGCTCTTAAGGCACTATTCCCCCCTATCAGCCCTTATGGCACTATTCCCCCCTCTCAGCTCTTAAGGGACTATTCCCCCCTCTCAGCCCTTATGGCACTATTCCCCCCTCTCAGCTCTTAAGGCACTATTCCCCATCTCAGCTCTTAAGGCACTATTCCCCCCTCTCAGCTCTTAAGGCACTATTCCCCCCTCTCAGCCCTTATGGCACTATTCCCCCTTCTCAGCTCTTATTGCACTATTCCCCCCTCTCAGCCCTTATGGCACTATTCCCCCCTCTCAGCTCTTAAGGCACTATTCCCCCCTCTCAGCCCTTATGGCACTATTCCCCCCTCTCAGCTCTTAAGGGACTATTCCCCCCTCTCAGCCCTTATGGCACTATTCCCCCCTCTCAGCTCTTAAGGCACTATTCCTCCTCTCAGCTCTTAAGGCACTATTCCCCCCTCTCAGCCCTTATGGCACTATTCCCCCCTCTCAGCTCTTAAGGGACTATTCCCCCCTCTCAGCCCTTATGGCACTATTCCCCCCTCTCAGCTCTTAAGGCACTATTCCTCCTCTCAGCTCTTAAGGCACTATTCTCCCCTCTCAGCTCTTAAGGCACTATTCCCCCCTCTCAGCTTTTATGGCACTATTCCCCCTCTCAGCTCTTAAGGCACTATTCCCCCCTCACAGCCCTTATGGCACTAGTCCCCCCTCTCAGCTCTTAAGGCACTATTCCCCCTCTCAGCTCTTAAGGCACTATTCCCCCCTCTCAGCTCTTATGGCACTATTCCCCCTCTCAGCTCTTAAGGCACTATTCCCCCCTCTCAGCTCTTATTGCACTATTCCCCCCTCTCAGCCCTTATGGCACTATTCCCCCCTCTCAGCTCTTAAGGGACTATTCCCCCCTCTCAGCCCTTATGGCACTATTCCCCCCCTCTCCGCTCTTAAGGCACTATTCCCCCCTCTCAGCCCTTATGGCACTATTCCCCCCTCTCAGCTCTTAAGGGACTATTCCCCCCTCTCAGCCCTTATGGCACTATTCCCCCCTCTCAGCTCTTAAGGCACTATTCCCCATCTCAGCTCTTAAGTCACTATTCCCCCCTCTCAGCTCTTAAGGCACTATTCCCCCCTATCAGCCCTTATGGCACTATTCCCCCCTCTCAGCTCTTAAGGGACTATTCCCCCCTCTCAGCCCTTATGGCACTATTCCCCCCTCTCAGCTCTTAAGGCACTATTCCCCATCTCAGCTCTTAAGGCACTATTCCCCCCTCTCAGCTCTTAAGGCACTATTCCCCCCTCTCAGCCCTTATGGCACTATTCCCCCTTCTCAGCTCTTATTGCACTATTCCCCCCTCTCAGCCCTTATGGCACTATTCCCCCCTCTCAGCTCTTAAGGCACTATTCCCCCCTCTCAGCCCTTATGGCACTATTCCCCCCTCTCAGCTCTTAATGCACTATTCCCCCCTCTCAGCTCTTAAGGCACTATTCCCCCCTCTCAGCTCTTATTGCACTATTCCCCCCTCTCAGCCCTTATGGCACTATTCCCCCCTCTCAGCTCTTAAGGCACTATTCCCCCCTCTCAGCCCTTATGGCACTATTCCCCCCTCTCAGCTCTTAAGGGACTATTCCCCCCTCTCAGCTCTTAAGGCACTATTCCCCCCTCTCAGCTCTTATGGCACTATTCCCCCCTCTCAGCTCTTAAGGCACTATTCCCCCCTCTCAGCCCTTATGGCACTTTTCCCCCCTCTCAGCTCTTATTGCACTATTCCCCCCTCTCAGCCCTTATGGCACTATTCCCCCCTCTCAGCTCTTAAGGGACTATTCCCCCCTCTCAGCCCTTATGGCACTATTCCCCCCCTCTCAGCTCTTAAGGCACTTTTCCCCTCTCAGCTCTTAAGGCACTATTCCCCCCTCTCAGCCCTTATGGCACTATTCCCCCCTCTCAGCTCTTAAGGCACTATTCCCCATCTCAGCTCTTAAGTCACTATTCCCCCCTCTCAGCTCTTAAGGCACTATTCCCCCCTATCAGCCCTTATGGCACTATTCCCCCCTCTCAGCTCTTAAGGGACTATTCCCCCCTCTCAGCCCTTATGGCACTATTCCCCCCTCTCAGCTCTTAAGGCACTATTCCCCATCTCAGCTCTTAAGGCACTATTCCCCCCTCTCAGCTCTTAAGGCACTATTCCCCCCTCTCAGCCCTTATGGCACTATTCCCCCTTCTCAGCTCTTATTGCACTATTCCCCCCTCTCAGCCCTTATGGCACTATTCCCCCCTCTCAGCTCTTAAGGCACTATTCCCCCCTCTCAGCCCTTATGGCACTATTCCCCCCTCTCAGCTCTTAAGGGACTATTCCCCCCTCTCAGCCCTTATGGCACTATTCCCCCCTCTCAGCTCTTAAGGCACTATTCCTCCTCTCAGCTCTTAAGGCACTATTCTCCCCTCTCAGCTCTTAAGGCACTATTCCCCCCTCTCAGCTTTTATGGCACTACACTATTCCCCCCTCTCAGCTCTTAAGGCACTATTCCCCCCTCTCAGCCCTTATGGCACTATTCCCCCCTCTCAGCTCTTAAGGGACTATTCCCCCCTCTCAGCTCTTAAGGCACTATTCCCCCCTCTCAGCTCTTATGGCACTATTCCCCCCTCTCAGCTCTTAAGGCACTATTCCCCCCTCTCAGCTCTTAAGGCACTATTCCCCCCTCTCAGCCCTTATGGCACTATTCCCCCCTCTCAGCTCTTAAGGGACTATTCCCCCCTCTCAGCCCTTATGGCACTATTCCCCCCTCTCAGCTCTTAAGGCACTATTCCCCCTCTCAGCCCTTATGGCACTATTCCCCCCTCTCAGCTCTTAAGGGACTATTCCCCCCTCTCAGCCCTTATGGCACTATTCCCCCCTCTCAGCTCTTAAGGCACTATTCCTCCTCTCAGCTCTTAAGGCACTATTCTCCCCTCTCAGCTCTTAAGGCACTATTCCCCCCTCTCAGCTTTTATGGCACTATTCCCCCTCTCAGCTCTTAAGGCACTATTCCCCCTCACAGCCCTTATGGCACTATTCCCCCCTCTCAGCTCTTAAGGCACTATTCCCCCTCTCAGCTCTTAAGGCACTATTCCCCCCTCTCAGCTCTTATGGCACTATTCCCCCCTCTCAGGTCTTATGGCACTATTCCCCCTCTCAGCTCTTATGGCACTATTCCCCCCCTCTCAGCTCTTAAGGCACTATTCCCCCTCTCAGCTCTTAAAGCACTATTTCCCCCTCTCAGCTCTTATTGCACTATTCCCCCCTCTCAGCCCTTATGGCACTATTCCCCCCTCTCAGCTCTTAAGGGACTATTCCCCCCTCTCAGCCCTTATGGCACTATTCCCCCCCTCTCCGCTCTTAAGGCACTTTTCCCCTCTCAGCTCTTAAGGCACTATTCCCCCCTCTCAGCCCTTATGGCACTATTCCCCCTTCTCAGCTCTTATTGCACTATTCCCCCCTCTCAGCCCTTATGGCACTATTCCCCCCTCTCAGCTCTTAAGGCACTATTCCCCCCTCTCAGCCCTTATGGCACTATTCCCCCCTCTCAGCTCTTAAGGGACTATTCCCCCCTCTCAGCCCTTATGGCACTATTCCCCCCTCTCAGCTCTTAAGGCACTATTCCCCCCTCTCAGCCCTTATGGCACTATTCCCCCTTCTCAGCTCTTATTGCACTATTCCCCCCTCTCAGCCCTTATGGCACTATTCCCCCCTCTCAGCTCTTAAGGCACTATTCCCCCTCTCAGCCCTTATGGCACTATTCCCCCTTCTCAGCTCTTATTGCACTATTCCCCCCTCTCAGCCCTTATGGCACTATTCCCCCCTCTCAGCTCTTAAGGCACTATTCCCCCCTCTCAGCCCTTATGGCACTATTCCCCCCTCTCAGCTCTTAAGGGACTATTCCCCCCTCTCAGCCCTTATGGCACTATTCCCCCCTCACAGCCCTTATGGCACTAGTCCCCCCTCTCAGCTCTTAAGGCACTATTCCCCCTCTCAGCTCTTAAGGCACTATTCCCCCCTCTCAGCTCTTATGGCACTATTCCCCCCTCTCAGGTCTTATGGCACTATTCCCCCTCTCAGCTCTTATGGCACTATTCCCCCCCTCTCAGCTCTTAAGGCACTATTCCCCCTCTCAGCTCTTAAAGCACTATTTCCCCCTCTCAGCTCTTATTGCACTATTCCCCCCTCTCAGCCCTTATGGCACTATTCCCCCCTCTCAGCTCTTAAGGGACTATTCCCCCCTCTCAGCCCTTATGGCACTATTCCCCCCCTCTCCGCTCTTAAGGCACTATTCCCCCCTCTCAGCCCTTATGGCACTATTCCCCCCTCTCAGCTCTTAAGGGACTATTCCCCCCTCTCAGCCCTTATGGCACTATTCCCCCCTCTCAGCTCTTAAGGCACTATTCCCCATCTCAGCTCTTAAGTCACTATTCCCCCCTCTCAGCTCTTAAGGCACTATTCCCCCCTATCAGCCCTTATGGCACTATTCCCCCCTCTCAGCTCTTAAGGGACTATTCCCCCCTATCAGCCCTTATGGCACTATTCCCCCTTCTCAGCTCTTAAGGGACTATTCCCCCCTCTCAGCCCTTATGGCACTATTCCCCCCTCTCAGCTCTTAAGGCACTATTCCCCATCTCAGCTCTTAAGGCACTATTCCCCCCTCTCAGCTCTTAAGGCACTATTCCCCCCTCTCAGCCCTTATGGCACTTTTCCCCCCTCTCAGCTCTTATTGCACTATTCCCCCCTCTCAGCCCTTATGGACCTATTCCCCCTCTCAGCCCTTATGGCACTATTCCCCCCTCTCAGCTCTTAAGGCACTATTCCCCCCTGTCAGCTCTTATGGCACTATTCCCCCCTCTCAGCTCTTAAGGCACTATTCCCCCCTCTCAGCCCTTATGGCACTTTTCCCCCCTCTCAGCTCTTATTGCACTATTCCCCCCTCTCAGCCCTTATGGACCTATTCCCCCTCTCAGCTCTTAAGGCACTATTCCCCCCTCACAGCCCTTATGGCACTATTCCCCCCTCTCAGCTCTTAAGGCACTATTCCCCCCTCTCAGCTCTTAAGTCACTATTCCCCCCTCTCAGCTCTTATGGCACTATTCCCCCTCTCAGCTCTTATGGCACTATTCCCCCCTCTCAGGTCTTATGGCACTATTCCCCCTCTCAGCTCTTATGGCACTATTCCCCCCCTCTCAGCTCTTAAGGCACTATTCCCCCTCTCAGCTCTTAAAGCACTATTTCCCCCTCTCAGCTCTTAAGGGACTATTCCCCCCTCTAAGCTCTTATGGCACTATTCCCCCCTCTCAGCTCTTAAGGCACTATTCTCCCCTCTCAGCTCTTAAGGCACTATTTCCCCCGCTAAGCCCTTATGGCACTATTCCCCCCTCTCAGCTCTTAATGCACTATTCCCCCCTCTCAGCTCTTAAGGCACTATTCCCCCCTCTCAGCTCTTATTGCACTATTCCCCCCTCTCAGCCCTTATGGCACTATTCCCCCCTCTCAGCTCTTAAGGCACTATTCCCCCCTCTCAGCCCTTATGGCACTATTCCCCCCTCTCAGCTCTTAAGGGACTATTCCCCCCTCTCAGCTCTTAAGGCACTATTCCCCCCTCTCAGCTCTTATGGCACTATTCCCCCCTCTCAGCTCTTAAGGCACTATTCCCCCCTCTCAGCCCTTATGGCACTTTTCCCCCCTCTCAGCTCTTATTGCACTATTCCCCCCTCTCAGCCCTTATGGCACTATTCCCCCCTCTCAGCTCTTAAGGGACTATTCCCCCTCTCAGCTCTTAAGGCACTATTCCCCCCTATCAGCCCTTATGGCACTATTCCCCCCTCTCAGCTCTTAAGGGACTATTCCCCCCTCTCAGCCCTTATGGCACTATTCCCCCCTCTCAGCTCTTAAGGCACTATTCCCCATCTCAGCTCTTAAGGCACTATTCCCCCCTCTCAGCTCTTAAGGCACTATTCCCCCCTCTCAGCCCTTATGGCACTATTCCCCCTTCTCAGCTCTTATTGCACTATTCCCCCCTCTCAGCCCTTATGGCACTATTCCCCCCTCTCAGCTCTTAAGGCACTATTCCCCCCTCTCAGCCCTTATGGCACTATTCCCCCCTCTCAGCTCTTAAGGGACTATTCCCCCCTCTCAGCCCTTATGGCACTATTCCCCCCTCTCAGCTCTTAAGGCACTATTCCTCCTCTCAGCTCTTAAGGCACTATTCCCCCCTCTCAGCCCTTATGGCACTATTCCCCCCTCTCAGCTCTTAAGGGACTATTCCCCCCTCTCAGCCCTTATGGCACTATTCCCCCCTCTCAGCTCTTAAGGCACTATTCCTCCTCTCAGCTCTTAAGGCACTATTCTCCCCTCTCAGCTCTTAAGGCACTATTCCCCCCTCTCAGCTTTTATGGCACTATTCCCCCTCTCAGCTCTTAAGGCACTATTCCCCCCTCACAGCCCTTATGGCACTAGTCCCCCCTCTCAGCTCTTAAGGCACTATTCCCCCTCTCAGCTCTTAAGGCACTATTCCCCCCTCTCAGCTCTTATGGCACTATTCCCCCCTCTCAGGTCTTATGGCACTATTCCCCCTCTCAGCTCTTATGGCACTATTCCCCCCCTCTCAGCTCTTAAGGCACTATTCCCCCTCTCAGCTCTTAAAGCACTATTTCCCCCTCTCAGCTCTTATTGCACTATTCCCCCCTCTCAGCCCTTATGGCACTATTCCCCCCTCTCAGCTCTTAAGGGACTATTCCCCCCTCTCAGCCCTTATGGCACTATTCCCCCCCTCTCCGCTCTTAAGGCACTATTCCCCCCTCTCAGCCCTTATGGCACTATTCCCCCCTCTCAGCTCTTAAGGGACTATTCCCCCCTCTCAGCCCTTATGGCACTATTCCCCCCTCTCAGCTCTTAAGGCACTATTCCCCATCTCAGCTCTTAAGTCACTATTCCCCCCTCTCAGCTCTTAAGGCACTATTCCCCCCTATCAGCCCTTATGGCACTATTCCCCCCTCTCAGCTCTTAAGGGACTATTCCCCCCTCTCAGCCCTTATGGCACTATTCCCCCCTCTCAGCTCTTAAGGCACTATTCCCCATCTCAGCTCTTAAGGCACTATTCCCCCCTCTCAGCTCTTAAGGCACTATTCCCCCCTCTCAGCCCTTATGGCACTATTCCCCCTTCTCAGCTCTTATTGCACTATTCCCCCCTCTCAGCCCTTATGGCACTATTCCCCCCTCTCAGCTCTTAAGGCACTATTCCCCCCTCTCAGCCCTTATGGCACTATTCCCCCCTCTCAGCTCTTAATGCACTATTCCCCCCTCTCAGCTCTTAAGGCACTATTCCCCCCTCTCAGCTCTTATTGCACTATTCCCCCCTCTCAGCCCTTATGGCACTATTCCCCCCTCTCAGCTCTTAAGGCACTATTCCCCCCTCTCAGCCCTTATGGCACTATTCCCCCCTCTCAGCTCTTAAGGGACTATTCCCCCCTCTCAGCTCTTAAGGCACTATTCCCCCCTCTCAGCTCTTATGGCACTATTCCCCCCTCTCAGCTCTTAAGGCACTATTCCCCCCTCTCAGCCCTTATGGCACTTTTCCCCCCTCTCAGCTCTTATTGCACTATTCCCCCCTCTCAGCCCTTATGGCACTATTCCCCCCTCTCAGCTCTTAAGGGACTATTCCCCCCTCTCAGCCCTTATGGCACTATTCCCCCCCTCTCAGCTCTTAAGGCACTTTTCCCCTCTCAGCTCTTAAGGCACTATTCCCCCCTCTCAGCCCTTATGGCACTATTCCCCCCTCTCAGCTCTTAAGGCACTATTCCCCATCTCAGCTCTTAAGTCACTATTCCCCCCTCTCAGCTCTTAAGGCACTATTCCCCCCTATCAGCCCTTATGGCACTATTCCCCCCTCTCAGCTCTTAAGGGACTATTCCCCCCTCTCAGCCCTTATGGCACTATTCCCCCCTCTCAGCTCTTAAGGCACTATTCCCCATCTCAGCTCTTAAGGCACTATTCCCCCCTCTCAGCTCTTAAGGCACTATTCCCCCCTCTCAGCCCTTATGGCACTATTCCCCCTTCTCAGCTCTTATTGCACTATTCCCCCCTCTCAGCCCTTATGGCACTATTCCCCCCTCTCAGCTCTTAAGGCACTATTCCCCCCTCTCAGCCCTTATGGCACTATTCCCCCCTCTCAGCTCTTAAGGGACTATTCCCCCCTCTCAGCCCTTATGGCACTATTCCCCCCTCTCAGCTCTTAAGGCACTATTCCTCCTCTCAGCTCTTAAGGCACTATTCTCCCCTCTCAGCTCTTAAGGCACTATTCCCCCCTCTCAGCTTTTATGGCACTACACTATTCCCCCCTCTCAGCTCTTAAGGCACTATTCCCCCCTCTCAGCCCTTATGGCACTATTCCCCCCTCTCAGCTCTTAAGGGACTATTCCCCCCTCTCAGCTCTTAAGGCACTATTCCCCCCTCTCAGCTCTTATGGCACTATTCCCCCCTCTCAGCTCTTAAGGCACTATTCCCCCCTCTCAGCTCTTAAGGCACTATTCCCCCCTCTCAGCCCTTATGGCACTATTCCCCCCTCTCAGCTCTTAAGGGACTATTCCCCCCTCTCAGCTCTTAAGGCACTATTCCCCCCTCTCAGCTCTTATGGCACTATTCCCCCCTCTCAGCTCTTATGGCACTATTCCCCCCTCTCAGCTCTTAAGGCACTATTCCCCCCTCTCAGCCCTTATGGCACTTTTCCCCCCTCTCAGCTCTTATTGCACTATTCCCCCCTCTCAGCCCTTATGGCACTATTCCCCCCTCTCAGCTCTTAAGGGACTATCCCCCCCTCTCAGCCCTTATGGCACTATTCCCCCCCTCTCAGCTCTTAAGGCACTTTTCCCCTCTCAGCTCTTAAGGCACTATTCCCCCCTCTCAGCCCTTATGGCACTATTCCCCCCTCTCAGCTCTTAAGGCACTATTCCCCATCTCAGCTCTTAAGTCACTATTCCCCCCTCTCAGCTCTTAAGGCACTATTCCCCCCTATCAGCCCTTATGGCACTATTCCCCCCTCTCAGCTCTTAAGGGACTATTCCCCCCTCTCAGCCCTTATGGCACTATTCCCCCCTCTCAGCTCTTAAGGCACTATTCCCCATCTCAGCTCTTAAGGCACTATTCCCCCCTCTCAGCTCTTAAGGCACTATTCCCCCCTCTCAGCCCTTATGGCACTATTCCCCCTTCTCAGCTCTTATTGCACTATTCCCCCCTCTCAGCCCTTATGGCACTATTCCCCCCTCTCAGCTCTTAAGGCACTATTCCCCCTCTCAGCCCTTATGGCACTATTCCCCCCTCTCAGCTCTTAAGGGACTATTCCCCCCTCTCAGCCCTTATGGCACTATTCCCCCCTCTCAGCTCTTAAGGCACTATTCCTCCTCTCAGCTCTTAAGGCACTATTCTCCCCTCTCAGCTCTTAAGGCACTATTCCCCCCTCTCAGCTTTTATGGCACTATTCCCCCTCTCAGCTCTTAAGGCACTATTCCCCCTCACAGCCCTTATGGCACTATTCCCCCCTCTCAGCTCTTAAGGCACTATTCCCCCTCTCAGCTCTTAAGGCACTATTCCCCCCTCTCAGCTCTTATGGCACTATTCCCCCCTCTCAGGTCTTATGGCACTATTCCCCCTCTCAGCTCTTATGGCACTATTCCCCCCCTCTCAGCTCTTAAGGCACTATTCCCCCTCTCAGCTCTTAAAGCACTATTTCCCCCTCTCAGCTCTTATTGCACTATTCCCCCCTCTCAGCCCTTATGGCACTATTCCCCCCTCTCAGCTCTTAAGGGACTATTCCCCCCTCTCAGCCCTTATGGCACTATTCCCCCCCTCTCCGCTCTTAAGGCACTTTTCCCCTCTCAGCTCTTAAGGCACTATTCCCCCTCTCAGCCCTTATGGCACTATTCCCCCTTCTCAGCTCTTATTGCACTATTCCCCCCTCTCAGCCCTTATGGCACTATTCCCCCCTCTCAGCTCTTAAGGCACTATTCCCCCCTCTCAGCCCTTATGGCACTATTCCCCCCTCTCAGCTCTTAAGGGACTATTCCCCCCTCTCAGCCCTTATGGCACTATTCCCCCCTCTCAGCTCTTAAGGCACTATTCCCCATCTCAGCTCTTAAGTCACTATTCCCCCCTCTCAGCTCTTAAGGCACTATTCCCCCCTATCAGCCCTTATGGCACTATTCCCCCCTCTCAGCTCTTAAGGGACTATTCCCCCCTCTCAGCCCTTATGGCACTATTCCCCCCTCTCAGCTCTTAAGGCACTATTCCCCCCTCTCAGCTCTTAAGTCACTATTCCCCCCTCTCAGCTCTTATGGCACTATTCCCCCTCTCAGCTCTTATGGCACTATTCCCCCCTCTCAGGTCTTATGGCACTATTCCCCCTCTCAGCTCTTATGGCACTATTCCCCCCCTCTCAGCTCTTAAGGCACTATTCCCCCTCTCAGCTCTTAAAGCACTATTTCCCCCTCTCAGCTCTTAAGGGACTATTCCCCCCTCTAAGCTCTTATGGCACTATTCCCCCCTCTCAGCTCTTAAGGCACTATTCTCCCCTCTCAGCTCTTAAGGCACTATTTCCCCCGCTAAGCCCTTATGGCACTATTCCCCCCTCTCAGCTCTTAATGCACTATTCCCCCCTCTCAGCTCTTAAGGCACTATTCCCCCCTCTCAGCTCTTATTGCACTATTCCCCCCTCTCAGCCCTTATGGCACTATTCCCCCCTCTCAGCTCTTAAGGCACTATTCCCCCCTCTCAGCCCTTATGGCACTATTCCCCCCTCTCAGCTCTTAAGGGACTATTCCCCCCTCTCAGCTCTTAAGGCACTATTCCCCCCTCTCAGCTCTTATGGCACTATTCCCCCCTCTCAGCTCTTAAGGCACTATTCCCCCCTCTCAGCCCTTATGGCACTTTTCCCCCCTCTCAGCTCTTATTGCACTATTCCCCCCTCTCAGCCCTTATGGCACTATTCCCCCCTCTCAGCTCTTAAGGGACTATTCCCCCTCTCAGCTCTTAAGGCACTATTCCCCCCTATCAGCCCTTATGGCACTATTCCCCCCTCTCAGCTCTTAAGGGACTATTCCCCCCTCTCAGCCCTTATGGCACTATTCCCCCCTCTCAGCTCTTAAGGCACTATTCCCCATCTCAGCTCTTAAGGCACTATTCCCCCCTCTCAGCTCTTAAGGCACTATTCCCCCCTCTCAGCCCTTATGGCACTATTCCCCCTTCTCAGCTCTTATTGCACTATTCCCCCCTCTCAGCCCTTATGGCACTATTCCCCCCTCTCAGCTCTTAAGGCACTATTCCCCCCTCTCAGCCCTTATGGCACTATTCCCCCCTCTCAGCTCTTAAGGGACTATTCCCCCCTCTCAGCCCTTATGGCACTATTCCCCCCTCTCAGCTCTTAAGGCACTATTCCTCCTCTCAGCTCTTAAGGCACTATTCCCCCCTCTCAGCCCTTATGGCACTATTCCCCCCTCTCAGCTCTTAAGGGACTATTCCCCCCTCTCAGCCCTTATGGCACTATTCCCCCCTCTCAGCTCTTAAGGCACTATTCCTCCTCTCAGCTCTTAAGGCACTATTCTCCCCTCTCAGCTCTTAAGGCACTATTCCCCCCTCTCAGCTTTTATGGCACTATTCCCCCTCTCAGCTCTTAAGGCACTATTCCCCCCTCACAGCCCTTATGGCACTAGTCCCCCCTCTCAGCTCTTAAGGCACTATTCCCCCTCTCAGCTCTTAAGGCACTATTCCCCCCTCTCAGCTCTTATGGCACTATTCCCCCCTCTCAGGTCTTATGGCACTATTCCCCCTCTCAGCTCTTATGGCACTATTCCCCCCCTCTCAGCTCTTAAGGCACTATTCCCCCTCTCAGCTCTTAAAGCACTATTTCCCCCTCTCAGCTCTTATTGCACTATTCCCCCCTCTCAGCCCTTATGGCACTATTCCCCCCTCTCAGCTCTTAAGGGACTATTCCCCCCTCTCAGCCCTTATGGCACTATTCCCCCCCTCTCCGCTCTTAAGGCACTATTCCCCCCTCTCAGCCCTTATGGCACTATTCCCCCCTCTCAGCTCTTAAGGGACTATTCCCCCCTCTCAGCCCTTATGGCACTATTCCCCCCTCTCAGCTCTTAAGGCACTATTCCCCATCTCAGCTCTTAAGTCACTATTCCCCCCTCTCAGCTCTTAAGGCACTATTCCCCCCTATCAGCCCTTATGGCACTATTCCCCCCTCTCAGCTCTTAAGGGACTATTCCCCCCTCTCAGCCCTTATGGCACTATTCCCCCCTCTCAGCTCTTAAGGCACTATTCCCCATCTCAGCTCTTAAGGCACTATTCCCCCCTCTCAGCTCTTAAGGCACTATTCCCCCCTCTCAGCCCTTATGGCACTATTCCCCCTTCTCAGCTCTTATTGCACTATTCCCCCCTCTCAGCCCTTATGGCACTATTCCCCCCTCTCAGCTCTTAAGGCACTATTCCCCCCTCTCAGCCCTTATGGCACTATTCCCCCCTCTCAGCTCTTAATGCACTATTCCCCCCTCTCAGCTCTTAAGGCACTATTCCCCCCTCTCAGCTCTTATTGCACTATTCCCCCCTCTCAGCCCTTATGGCACTATTCCCCCCTCTCAGCTCTTAAGGCACTATTCCCCCCTCTCAGCCCTTATGGCACTATTCCCCCCTCTCAGCTCTTAAGGGACTATTCCCCCCTCTCAGCTCTTAAGGCACTATTCCCCCCTCTCAGCTCTTATGGCACTATTCCCCCCTCTCAGCTCTTAAGGCACTATTCCCCCCTCTCAGCCCTTATGGCACTTTTCCCCCCTCTCAGCTCTTATTGCACTATTCCCCCCTCTCAGCCCTTATGGCACTATTCCCCCCTCTCAGCTCTTAAGGGACTATTCCCCCCTCTCAGCCCTTATGGCACTATTCCCCCCCTCTCAGCTCTTAAGGCACTTTTCCCCTCTCAGCTCTTAAGGCACTATTCCCCCCTCTCAGCCCTTATGGCACTATTCCCCCCTCTCAGCTCTTAAGGCACTATTCCCCATCTCAGCTCTTAAGTCACTATTCCCCCCTCTCAGCTCTTAAGGCACTATTCCCCCCTATCAGCCCTTATGGCACTATTCCCCCCTCTCAGCTCTTAAGGGACTATTCCCCCCTCTCAGCCCTTATGGCACTATTCCCCCCTCTCAGCTCTTAAGGCACTATTCCCCATCTCAGCTCTTAAGGCACTATTCCCCCCTCTCAGCTCTTAAGGCACTATTCCCCCCTCTCAGCCCTTATGGCACTATTCCCCCTTCTCAGCTCTTATTGCACTATTCCCCCCTCTCAGCCCTTATGGCACTATTCCCCCCTCTCAGCTCTTAAGGCACTATTCCCCCCTCTCAGCCCTTATGGCACTATTCCCCCCTCTCAGCTCTTAAGGGACTATTCCCCCCTCTCAGCCCTTATGGCACTATTCCCCCCTCTCAGCTCTTAAGGCACTATTCCTCCTCTCAGCTCTTAAGGCACTATTCTCCCCTCTCAGCTCTTAAGGCACTATTCCCCCCTCTCAGCTTTTATGGCACTACACTATTCCCCCCTCTCAGCTCTTAAGGCACTATTCCCCCCTCTCAGCCCTTATGGCACTATTCCCCCCTCTCAGCTCTTAAGGGACTATTCCCCCCTCTCAGCTCTTAAGGCACTATTCCCCCCTCTCAGCTCTTATGGCACTATTCCCCCCTCTCAGCTCTTAAGGCACTATTCCCCCCTCTCAGCTCTTAAGGCACTATTCCCCCCTCTCAGCCCTTATGGCACTATTCCCCCCTCTCAGCTCTTAAGGGACTATTCCCCCCTCTCAGCTCTTAAGGCACTATTCCCCCCTCTCAGCTCTTATGGCACTATTCCCCCCTCTCAGCTCTTATGGCACTATTCCCCCCTCTCAGCTCTTAAGGCACTATTCCCCCCTCTCAGCCCTTATGGCACTTTTCCCCCCTCTCAGCTCTTATTGCACTATTCCCCCCTCTCAGCCCTTATGGCACTATTCCCCCCTCTCAGCTCTTAAGGGACTATTCCCCCCTCTCAGCCCTTATGGCACTATTCCCCCCCTCTCAGCTCTTAAGGCACTTTTCCCCTCTCAGCTCTTAAGGCACTATTCCCCCCTCTCAGCCCTTATGGCACTATTCCCCCCTCTCAGCTCTTAAGGCACTATTCCCCATCTCAGCTCTTAAGTCACTATTCCCCCCTCTCAGCTCTTAAGGCACTATTCCCCCCTATCAGCCCTTATGGCACTATTCCCCCCTCTCAGCTCTTAAGGGACTATTCCCCCCTCTCAGCCCTTATGGCACTATTCCCCCCTCTCAGCTCTTAAGGCACTATTCCCCATCTCAGCTCTTAAGGCACTATTCCCCCCTCTCAGCTCTTAAGGCACTATTCCCCCCTCTCAGCCCTTATGGCACTATTCCCCCTTCTCAGCTCTTATTGCACTATTCCCCCCTCTCAGCCCTTATGGCACTATTCCCCCCTCTCAGCTCTTAAGGCACTATTCCCCCTCTCAGCCCTTATGGCACTATTCCCCCCTCTCAGCTCTTAAGGGACTATTCCCCCCTCTCAGCCCTTATGGCACTATTCCCCCCTCTCAGCTCTTAAGGCACTATTCCTCCTCTCAGCTCTTAAGGCACTATTCTCCCCTCTCAGCTCTTAAGGCACTATTCCCCCCTCTCAGCTTTTATGGCACTATTCCCCCTCTCAGCTCTTAAGGCACTATTCCCCCTCACAGCCCTTATGGCACTATTCCCCCCTCTCAGCTCTTAAGGCACTATTCCCCCTCTCAGCTCTTAAGGCACTATTCCCCCCTCTCAGCTCTTATGGCACTATTCCCCCCTCTCAGGTCTTATGGCACTATTCCCCCTCTCAGCTCTTATGGCACTATTCCCCCCCTCTCAGCTCTTAAGGCACTATTCCCCCTCTCAGCTCTTAAAGCACTATTTCCCCCTCTCAGCTCTTATTGCACTATTCCCCCCTCTCAGCCCTTATGGCACTATTCCCCCCTCTCAGCTCTTAAGGGACTATTCCCCCCTCTCAGCCCTTATGGCACTATTCCCCCCCTCTCCGCTCTTAAGGCACTTTTCCCCTCTCAGCTCTTAAGGCACTATTCCCCCCTCTCAGCCCTTATGGCACTATTCCCCCTTCTCAGCTCTTATTGCACTATTCCCCCCTCTCAGCCCTTATGGCACTATTCCCCCCTCTCAGCTCTTAAGGCACTATTCCCCCCTCTCAGCCCTTATGGCACTATTCCCCCCTCTCAGCTCTTAAGGGACTATTCCCCCCTCTCAGCCCTTATGGCACTATTCCCCCCTCTCAGCTCTTAAGGCACTATTCCCCATCTCAGCTCTTAAGTCACTATTCCCCCCTCTCAGCTCTTAAGGCACTATTCCCCCCTATCAGCCCTTATGGCACTATTCCCCCCTCTCAGCTCTTAAGGGACTATTCCCCCCTCTCAGCCCTTATGGCACTATTCCCCCCTCTCAGCTCTTAAGGCACTATTCCCCATCTCAGCTCTTAAGGCACTATTCCCCCCTCTCAGCTCTTAAGGCACTATTCCCCCCTCTCAGCCCTTATGGCACTATTCCCCCTTCTCAGCTCTTATTGCACTATTCCCCCCTCTCAGCCCTTATGGCACTATTCCCCCCTCTCAGCTCTTAAGGCACTATTCCCCCCTCTCAGCCCTTATGGCACTATTCCCCCCTCTCAGCTCTTAAGGGACTATTCCCCCCTCTCAGCTCTTATGACACTATTCCCCCTCTCAGCCCTTATGGCACTATTCCCCCTCTCAGCTCTTAAGGCACTATTCCCCCCTCTCAGCTCTTATTGCACTATTCCCCCCCTCTAAGCTCTTATGGCACTATTCCCCCTCTCAGCTCTTATGGCACTATTCCCCCCTCTCAGGTCTTATGGCACTATTCCCCCTCTCAGCTCTTATGGCACTATTCCCCCCCTCTCAGCTCTTAAGGCACTATTCCCCCTCTCAGCTCTTAAAGCACTATTTCCCCCTCTCAGCTCTTAAGGCACTATTCCCCCCTATCAGCCCTTATGGCACTATTCCCCCCTCTCAGCTCTTAAGGGACTATTCCCCCCTCTCAGCCCTTATGGCACTATTCCCCCCTCTCAGCTCTTAAGGCACTATTCCCCATCTCAGCTCTTAAGGCACTATTCCCCCCTCTCAGCTCTTAAGGCACTATTCCCCCCTCTCAGCCCTTATGGCACTATTCCCCCTTCTCAGCTCTTATTGCACTATTCCCCCCTCTCAGCCCTTATGGCACTATTCCCCCCTCTCAGCTCTTAAGGCACTATTCCCCCCTCTCAGCCCTTATGGCACTATTCCCCCCTCTCAGCTCTTAAGGGACTATTCCCCCCTCTCAGCCCTTATGGCACTATTTCCCCCTCTCAGCTCTTAAGGCACTATTCCTCCTCTCAGCTCTTAAGGCACTATTCTCCCCTCTCAGCTCTTAAGGCACTATTCCCCCCTCTCAGCTTTTATGGCACTATTCCCCCTCTCAGCTCTTAAGGCACTATTCCCCCCTCACAGCCCTTATGGCACTATTCCCCCCTCTCAGCTCTTAAGGCACTATTCCCCCTCTCAGCTCTTAAGGCACTATTCCCCCCTCTCAGCTCTTAAGTCACTATTCCCCCCCTCTCAGCTCTTATGGCACTATTCCCCCTCTCAGCTCTTAAGGCACTATTCCCCCCTCTCAGCTCTTAAGTCACTATTCCCCCCCTCTCAGCTCTTATGGCACTATTCCCCCTCTCAGCTCTTATGGCACTATTCCCCCCTCTCAGGTCTTATGGCACTATTCCCCCTCTCAGCTCTTATGGCACTATTCCCCCCCTCTCAGCCCTTATGGCACTATTCCCCCTCTCAGCTCTTAAAGCACTATTTCCCCCTCTCAGCTCTTATTGCACTATTCCCCCCTCTCAGCCCTTATGGCACTATTCCCCCCTCTCAGCTCTTAAGTCACTATTCCCCCCTCTCAGCTCTTATGGCACTATTCCCCCTCTCAGCTCTTAAGGCACTATTTCCCCCGCTAAGCCCTTATGGCACTATTCCCCCCTCTCAGCTCTTAATGCACTATTCCCCCCTCTCAGCTCTTAAGGCACTATTCCCCCCTCTCAGCTCTTATTGCACTATTCCCCCCTCTCAGCCCTTATGGCACTATTCCCCCCTCTCAGCTCTTAAGGCACTATTCCCCCCTCTCAGCCCTTATGGCACTATTCCCCCCTCTCAGCTCTTAAGGGACTATTCCCCCCTCTCAGCTCTTAAGGCACTATTCCCCCCTCTCAGCTCTTATGGCACTATTCCCCCCTCTCAGCTCTTAAGGCACTATTCCCCCCTCTCAGCCCTTATGGCACTTTTCCCCCCTCTCAGCTCTTATTGCACTATTCCCCCCTCTCAGCCCTTATGGCACTATTCCCCCCTCTCAGCTCTTAAGGGACTATTCCCCCCTCTCAGCCCTTATGGCACTATTCCCCCCCTCTCAGCTCTTAAGGCACTTTTCCCCTCTCAGCTCTTAAGGCACTATTCCCCCCTCTCAGCCCTTATGGCACTATTCCCCCCTCTCAGCTCTTAAGGCACTATTCCCCATCTCAGCTCTTAAGTCACTATTCCCCCCTCTCAGCTCTTAAGGCACTATTCCCCCCTATCAGCCCTTATGGCACTATTCCCCCCTCTCAGCTCTTAAGGGACTATTCCCCCCTCTCAGCCCTTATGGCACTATTCCCCCCTCTCAGCTCTTAAGGCACTATTCCCCATCTCAGCTCTTAAGGCACTATTCCCCCCTCTCAGCTCTTAAGGCACTATTCCCCCCTCTCAGCCCTTATGGCACTATTCCCCCTTCTCAGCTCTTATTGCACTATTCCCCCCTCTCAGCCCTTATGGCACTATTCCCCCCTCTCAGCTCTTAAGGCACTATTCCCCCCTCTCAGCCCTTATGGCACTATTCCCCCCTCTCAGCTCTTAAGGGACTATTCCCCCCTCTCAGCCCTTATGGCACTATTCCCCCCTCTCAGCTCTTAAGGCACTATTCCTCCTCTCAGCTCTTAAGGCACTATTCTCCCCTCTCAGCTCTTAAGGCACTATTCCCCCCTCTCAGCTTTTATGGCACTATTCCCCCTCTCAGCTCTTAAGGCACTATTCCCCCTCACAGCCCTTATGGCACTATTCCCCCCTCTCAGCTCTTAAGGCACTATTCCCCCTCTCAGCTCTTAAGGCACTATTCCCCCCTCTCAGCTCTTATGGCACTATTCCCCCCTCTCAGGTCTTATGGCACTATTCCCCCTCTCAGCTCTTATGGCACTATTCCCCCCCTCTCAGCTCTTAAGGCACTATTCCCCCCTCTCAGCTCTTAAGGCACTATTCCCCCCTCTCAGCCCTTATGGCACTATTCCCCCTTCTCAGCTCTTATTGCACTATTCCCCCCTCTCAGCCCTTATGGCACTATTCCCCCCTCTCAGCTCTTAAGGCACTATTCCCCCTCTCAGCCCTTATGGCACTATTCCCCCCTCTCAGCTCTTAAGGGACTATTCCCCCCTCTCAGCCCTTATGGCACTATTCCCCCCTCTCAGCTCTTAAGGCACTATTCCTCCTCTCAGCTCTTAAGGCACTATTCTCCCCTCTCAGCTCTTAAGGCACTATTCCCCCCTCTCAGCTTTTATGGCACTATTCCCCCTCTCAGCTCTTAAGGCACTATTCCCCCTCACAGCCCTTATGGCACTATTCCCCCCTCTCAGCTCTTAAGGCACTATTCCCCCTCTCAGCTCTTAAGGCACTATTCCCCCCTCTCAGCTCTTATGGCACTATTCCCCCCTCTCAGGTCTTATGGCACTATTCCCCCTCTCAGCTCTTATGGCACTATTCCCCCCCTCTCAGCTCTTAAGGCACTATTCCCCCTCTCAGCTCTTAAAGCACTATTTCCCCCTCTCAGCTCTTATTGCACTATTCCCCCCTCTCAGCCCTTATGGCACTATTCCCCCCTCTCAGCTCTTAAGGGACTATTCCCCCCTCTCAGCCCTTATGGCACTATTCCCCCCCTCTCCGCTCTTAAGGCACTTTTCCCCTCTCAGCTCTTAAGGCACTATTCCCCCCTCTCAGCCCTTATGGCACTATTCCCCCTTCTCAGCTCTTATTGCACTATTCCCCCCTCTCAGCCCTTATGGCACTATTCCCCCCTCTCAGCTCTTAAGGCACTATTCCCCCCTCTCAGCCCTTATGGCACTATTCCCCCCTCTCAGCTCTTAAGGGACTATTCCCCCCTCTCAGCCCTTATGGCACTATTCCCCCCTCTCAGCTCTTAAGGCACTATTCCCCATCTCAGCTCTTAAGTCACTATTCCCCCCTCTCAGCTCTTAAGGCACTATTCCCCCCTATCAGCCCTTATGGCACTATTCCCCCCTCTCAGCTCTTAAGGGACTATTCCCCCCTCTCAGCCCTTATGGCACTATTCCCCCCTCTCAGCTCTTAAGGCACTATTCCCCATCTCAGCTCTTAAGGCACTATTCCCCCCTCTCAGCTCTTAAGGCACTATTCCCCCCTCTCAGCCCTTATGGCACTATTCCCCCTTCTCAGCTCTTATTGCACTATTCCCCCCTCTCAGCCCTTATGGCACTATTCCCCCCTCTCAGCTCTTAAGGCACTATTCCCCCCTCTCAGCCCTTATGGCACTATTCCCCCCTCTCAGCTCTTAAGGGACTATTCCCCCCTCTCAGCTCTTATGACACTATTCCCCCCTCTCAGCCCTTATGGCACTATTCCCCCTCTCAGCTCTTAAGGCACTATTCCCCCCTCTCAGCTCTTATTGCACTATTCCCCCCCTCTAAGCTCTTATGGCACTATTCCCCCTCTCAGCTCTTATGGCACTATTCCCCCCTCTCAGGTCTTATGGCACTATTCCCCCTCTCAGCTCTTATGGCACTATTCCCCCCCTCTCAGCTCTTAAGGCACTATTCCCCCTCTCAGCTCTTAAAGCACTATTTCCCCCTCTCAGCTCTTAAGGCACTATTCCCCCCTATCAGCCCTTATGGCACTATTCCCCCCTCTCAGCTCTTAAGGGACTATTCCCCCCTCTCAGCCCTTATGGCACTATTCCCCCCTCTCAGCTCTTAAGGCACTATTCCCCATCTCAGCTCTTAAGGCACTATTCCCCCCTCTCAGCTCTTAAGGCACTATTCCCCCCTCTCAGCCCTTATGGCACTATTCCCCCTTCTCAGCTCTTATTGCACTATTCCCCCCTCTCAGCCCTTATGGCACTATTCCCCCCTCTCAGCTCTTAAGGCACTATTCCCCCCTCTCAGCCCTTATGGCACTATTCCCCCCTCTCAGCTCTTAAGGGACTATTCCCCCCTCTCAGCCCTTATGGCACTATTTCCCCCTCTCAGCTCTTAAGGCACTATTCCTCCTCTCAGCTCTTAAGGCACTATTCTCCCCTCTCAGCTCTTAAGGCACTATTCCCCCCTCTCAGCTTTTATGGCACTATTCCCCCTCTCAGCTCTTAAGGCACTATTCCCCCCTCACAGCCCTTATGGCACTATTCCCCCCTCTCAGCTCTTAAGGCACTATTCCCCCTCTCAGCTCTTAAGGCACTATTCCCCCCTCTCAGCTCTTAAGTCACTATTCCCCCCCTCTCAGCTCTTATGGCACTATTCCCCCTCTCAGCTCTTAAGGCACTATTCCCCCCTCTCAGCTCTTAAGTCACTATTCCCCCCCTCTCAGCTCTTATGGCACTATTCCCCCTCTCAGCTCTTATGGCACTATTCCCCCCTCTCAGGTCTTATGGCACTATTCCCCCTCTCAGCTCTTATGGCACTATTCCCCCCCTCTCAGCCCTTATGGCACTATTCCCCCTCTCAGCTCTTAAAGCACTATTTCCCCCTCTCAGCTCTTATTGCACTATTCCCCCCTCTCAGCCCTTATGGCACTATTCCCCCCTCTCAGCTCTTAAGTCACTATTCCCCCCTCTCAGCTCTTATGGCACTATTCCCCCTCTCAGCTCTTAAGGCACTATTTCCCCCGCTAAGCCCTTATGGCACTATTCCCCCCTCTCAGCTCTTAATGCACTATTCCCCCCTCTCAGCTCTTAAGGCACTATTCCCCCCTCTCAGCTCTTATTGCACTATTCCCCCCTCTCAGCCCTTATGGCACTATTCCCCCCTCTCAGCTCTTAAGGCACTATTCCCCCCTCTCAGCCCTTATGGCACTATTCCCCCCTCTCAGCTCTTAAGGGACTATTCCCCCCTCTCAGCTCTTAAGGCACTATTCCCCCCTCTCAGCTCTTATGGCACTATTCCCCCCTCTCAGCTCTTAAGGCACTATTCCCCCCTCTCAGCCCTTATGGCACTTTTCCCCCCTCTCAGCTCTTATTGCACTATTCCCCCCTCTCAGCCCTTATGGCACTATTCCCCCCTCTCAGCTCTTAAGGGACTATTCCCCCCTCTCAGCCCTTATGGCACTATTCCCCCCCTCTCAGCTCTTAAGGCACTTTTCCCCTCTCAGCTCTTAAGGCACTATTCCCCCCTCTCAGCCCTTATGGCACTATTCCCCCCTCTCAGCTCTTAAGGCACTATTCCCCATCTCAGCTCTTAAGTCACTATTCCCCCCTCTCAGCTCTTAAGGCACTATTCCCCCCTATCAGCCCTTATGGCACTATTCCCCCCTCTCAGCTCTTAAGGGACTATTCCCCCCTCTCAGCCCTTATGGCACTATTCCCCCCTCTCAGCTCTTAAGGCACTATTCCCCATCTCAGCTCTTAAGGCACTATTCCCCCCTCTCAGCTCTTAAGGCACTATTCCCCCCTCTCAGCCCTTATGGCACTATTCCCCCTTCTCAGCTCTTATTGCACTATTCCCCCCTCTCAGCCCTTATGGCACTATTCCCCCCTCTCAGCTCTTAAGGCACTATTCCCCCCTCTCAGCCCTTATGGCACTATTCCCCCCTCTCAGCTCTTAAGGGACTATTCCCCCCTCTCAGCCCTTATGGCACTATTCCCCCCTCTCAGCTCTTAAGGCACTATTCCTCCTCTCAGCTCTTAAGGCACTATTCTCCCCTCTCAGCTCTTAAGGCACTATTCCCCCCTCACAGCCCTTATGGCACTATTCCCCCCTCTCAGCTCTTAAGGCACTATTCCCCCTCTCAGCTCTTAAGGCACTATTCCCCCCTCTCAGCTCTTAAGTCACTATTCCCCCCCTCTCAGCTCTTATGGCACTATTCCCCCTCTCAGCTCTTAAGGCACTATTCCCCCCTCTCAGCTCTTAAGTCACTATTCCCCCCCTCTCAGCTCTTATGGCACTATTCCCCCTCTCAGCTCTTATGGCACTATTCCCCCCTCTCAGGTCTTATGGCACTATTCCCCCTCTCAGCTCTTATGGCACTATTCCCCCCCTCTCAGCCCTTATGGCACTATTCCCCCTCTCAGCTCTTAAAGCACTATTTCCCCCTCTCAGCTCTTATTGCACTATTCCCCCCTCTCAGCCCTTATGGCACTATTCCCCCCTCTCAGCTCTTAAGTCACTATTCCCCCCTCTCAGCTCTTATGGCACTATTCCCCCTCTCAGCTCTTAAGGCACTATTTCCCCCGCTAAGCCCTTATGGCACTATTCCCCCCTCTCAGCTCTTAATGCACTATTCCCCCCTCTCAGCTCTTAAGGCACTATTCCCCCCTCTCAGCTCTTATTGCACTATTCCCCCCTCTCAGCCCTTATGGCACTATTCCCCCCTCTCAGCTCTTAAGGCACTATTCCCCCCTCTCAGCCCTTATGGCACTATTCCCCCCTCTCAGCTCTTAAGGGACTATTCCCCCCTCTCAGCTCTTAAGGCACTATTCCCCCCTCTCAGCTCTTATGGCACTATTCCCCCCTCTCAGCTCTTAAGGCACTATTCCCCCCTCTCAGCCCTTATGGCACTTTTCCCCCCTCTCAGCTCTTATTGCACTATTCCCCCCTCTCAGCCCTTATGGCACTATTCCCCCCTCTCAGCTCTTAAGGGACTATTCCCCCCTCTCAGCCCTTATGGCACTATTCCCCCCCTCTCAGCTCTTAAGGCACTTTTCCCCTCTCAGCTCTTAAGGCACTATTCCCCCCTCTCAGCCCTTATGGCACTATTCCCCCCTCTCAGCTCTTAAGGCACTATTCCCCATCTCAGCTCTTAAGTCACTATTCCCCCCTCTCAGCTCTTAAGGCACTATTCCCCCCTATCAGCCCTTATGGCACTATTCCCCCCTCTCAGCTCTTAAGGGACTATTCCCCCCTCTCAGCCCTTATGGCACTATTCCCCCCTCTCAGCTCTTAAGGCACTATTCCCCATCTCAGCTCTTAAGGCACTATTCCCCCCTCTCAGCTCTTAAGGCACTATTCCCCCCTCTCAGCCCTTATGGCACTATTCCCCCTTCTCAGCTCTTATTGCACTATTCCCCCCTCTCAGCCCTTATGGCACTATTCCCCCCTCTCAGCTCTTAAGGCACTATTCCCCCCTCTCAGCCCTTATGGCACTATTCCCCCCTCTCAGCTCTTAAGGGACTATTCCCCCCTCTCAGCCCTTATGGCACTATTCCCCCCTCTCAGCTCTTAAGGCACTATTCCTCCTCTCAGCTCTTAAGGCACTATTCTCCCCTCTCAGCTCTTAAGGCACTATTCCCCCCTCTCAGCTTTTATGGCACTATTCCCCCTCTCAGCTCTTAAGGCACTATTCCCCCTCACAGCCCTTATGGCACTATTCCCCCCTCTCAGCTCTTAAGGCACTATTCCCCCTCTCAGCTCTTAAGGCACTATTCCCCCCTCTCAGCTCTTATGGCACTATTCCCCCCTCTCAGGTCTTATGGCACTATTCCCCCTCTCAGCTCTTATGGCACTATTCCCCCCCTCTCAGCTCTTAAGGCACTATTCCCCCTCTCAGCTCTTAAAGCACTATTTCCCCCTCTCAGCTCTTATTGCACTATTCCCCCCTCTCAGCCCTTATGGCACTATTCCCCCCTCTCAGCTCTTAAGGGACTATTCCCCCCTCTCAGCCCTTATGGCACTATTCCCCCCCTCTCCGCTCTTAAGGCACTTTTCCCCTCTCAGCTCTTGAGGCACTATTCCCCCCTCTCAGCCCTTATGGCACTATTCCCCCTTCTCAGCTCTTATTGCACTATTCCCCCCTCTCAGCCCTTATGGCACTATTCCCCCCTCTCAGCTCTTAAGGCACTATTCCCCCCTCTCAGCCCTTATGGCACTATTCCCCCCTCTCAGCTCTTAAGGGACTATTCCCCCCTCTCAGCCCTTATGGCACTATTCCCCCCTCTCAGCTCTTAAGGCACTATTCCCCATCTCAGCTCTTAAGTCACTATTCCCCCCTCTCAGCTCTTAAGGCACTATTCCCCCCTATCAGCCCTTATGGCACTATTCCCCCCTCTCAGCTCTTAAGGGACTATTCCCCCCTCTCAGCCCTTATGGCACTATTCCCCCCTCTCAGCTCTTAAGGCACTATTCCCCATCTCAGCTCTTAAGGCACTATTCCCCCCTCTCAGCTCTTAAGGCACTATTCCCCCCTCTCAGCCCTTATGGCACTATTCCCCCTTCTCAGCTCTTATTGCACTATTCCCCCCTCTCAGCCCTTATGGCACTATTCCCCCCTCTCAGCTCTTAAGGCACTATTCCCCCCTCTCAGCCCTTATGGCACTATTCCCCCCTCTCAGCTCTTAAGGGACTATTCCCCCCTCTCAGCTCTTATGACACTATTCCCCCCTCTCAGCCCTTATGGCACTATTCCCCCTCTCAGCTCTTAAGGCACTATTCCCCCCTCTCAGCTCTTATTGCACTATTCCCCCCCTCTAAGCTCTTATGGCACTATTCCCCCTCTCAGCTCTTATGGCACTATTCCCCCCTCTCAGGTCTTATGGCACTATTCCCCCTCTCAGCTCTTATGGCACTATTCCCCCCCTCTCAGCTCTTAAGGCACTATTCCCCCTCTCAGCTCTTAAAGCACTATTTCCCCCTCTCAGCTCTTAAGGCACTATTCCCCCCTATCAGCCCTTATGGCACTATTCCCCCCTCTCAGCTCTTAAGGGACTATTCCCCCCTCTCAGCCCTTATGGCACTATTCCCCCCTCTCAGCTCTTAAGGCACTATTCCCCATCTCAGCTCTTAAGGCACTATTCCCCCCTCTCAGCTCTTAAGGCACTATTCCCCCCTCTCAGCCCTTATGGCACTATTCCCCCTTCTCAGCTCTTATTGCACTATTCCCCCCTCTCAGCCCTTATGGCACTATTCCCCCCTCTCAGCTCTTAAGGCACTATTCCCCCTCTCAGCTCTTATGGCACTATTCCCCCCTCTCAGGTCTTATGGCACTATTCCCCCTCTCAGCTCTTATGGCACTATTCCCCCCCTCTCAGCTCTTAAGGCACTATTCCCCCTCTCAGCTCTTAAAGCACTATTTCCCCCTCTCAGCTCTTAAGGCACTATTCCCCCCTATCAGCCCTTATGGCACTATTCCCCCCTCTCAGCTCTTAAGGGACTATTCCCCCCTCTCAGCCCTTATGGCACTATTCCCCCCTCTCAGCTCTTAAGGCACTATTCCCCATCTCAGCTCTTAAGGCACTATTCCCCCCTCTCAGCTCTTAAGGCACTATTCCCCCCTCTCAGCCCTTATGGCACTATTCCCCCTTCTCAGCTCTTATTGCACTATTCCCCCCTCTCAGCCCTTATGGCACTATTCCCCCCTCTCAGCTCTTAAGGCACTATTCCTCCTCTCAGCTCTTAAGGCACTATTCTCCCCTCTCAGCTCTTAAGGCACTATTCCCCCCTCTCAGCTCTTAAGGGACTATTCCCCCCTCTCAGCTCTTAAGGCACTATTCCCCCCTCTCAGCTCTTATGGCACTATTCCCCCCTCTCAGCTCTTAAGGCACTATTCCCCCCTCTCAGCCCTTATGGCACTTTTCCCCCCTCTCAGCTCTTATTGCACTATTCCCCCCTCTCAGCCCTTATGGCACTATTCCCCCCTCTCAGCTCTTAAGGGACTATTCCCCCCTCTCAGCCCTTATGGCACTATTCCCCCCCTCTCAGCTCTTAAGGCACTTTTCCCCTCTCAGCTCTTAAGGCACTATTCCCCCCTCTCAGCCCTTATGGCACTATTCCCCCCTCTCAGCTCTTAAGGCACTATTCCCCATCTCAGCTCTTAAGTCACTATTCCCCCCTCTCAGCTCTTAAGGCACTATTCCCCCCTATCAGCCCTTATGGCACTATTCCCCCCTCTCAGCTCTTAAGGGACTATTCCCCCCTCTCAGCCCTTATGGCACTATTCCCCCCTCTCAGCTCTTAAGGCACTATTCCCCATCTCAGCTCTTAAGGCACTATTCCCCCCTCTCAGCTCTTAAGGCACTATTCCCCCCTCTCAGCCCTTATGGCACTATTCCCCCTTCTCAGCTCTTATTGCACTATTCCCCCCTCTCAGCCCTTATGGCACTATTCCCCCCTCTCAGCTCTTAAGGCACTATTCCCCCCTCTCAGCCCTTATGGCACTATTCCCCCCTCTCAGCTCTTAAGGGACTATTCCCCCCTCTCAGCCCTTATGGCACTATTCCCCCCTCTCAGCTCTTAAGGCACTATTCCTCCTCTCAGCTCTTAAGGCACTATTCTCCCCTCTCAGCTCTTAAGGCACTATTCCCCCCTCTCAGCTTTTATGGCACTATTCCCCCTCTCAGCTCTTAAGGCACTATTCCCCCTCACAGCCCTTATGGCACTATTCCCCCCTCTCAGCTCTTAAGGCACTATTCCCCCTCTCAGCTCTTAAGGCACTATTCCCCCCTCTCAGCTCTTATGGCACTATTCCCCCCTCTCAGGTCTTATGGCACTATTCCCCCTCTCAGCTCTTATGGCACTATTCCCCCCCTCTCAGCTCTTAAGGCACTATTCCCCCTCTCAGCTCTTAAAGCACTATTTCCCCCTCTCAGCTCTTATTGCACTATTCCCCCCTCTCAGCCCTTATGGCACTATTCCCCCCTCTCAGCTCTTAAGGGACTATTCCCCCCTCTCAGCCCTTATGGCACTATTCCCCCCCTCTCCGCTCTTAAGGCACTTTTCCCCTCTCAGCTCTTGAGGCACTATTCCCCCCTCTCAGCCCTTATGGCACTATTCCCCCTTCTCAGCTCTTATTGCACTATTCCCCCCTCTCAGCCCTTATGGCACTATTCCCCCCTCTCAGCTCTTAAGGCACTATTCCCCCCTCTCAGCCCTTATGGCACTATTCCCCCCTCTCAGCTCTTAAGGGACTATTCCCCCCTCTCAGCCCTTATGGCACTATTCCCCCCTCTCAGCTCTTAAGGCACTATTCCCCATCTCAGCTCTTAAGTCACTATTCCCCCCTCTCAGCTCTTAAGGCACTATTCCCCCCTATCAGCCCTTATGGCACTATTCCCCCCTCTCAGCTCTTAAGGGACTATTCCCCCCTCTCAGCCCTTATGGCACTATTCCCCCCTCTCAGCTCTTAAGGCACTATTCCCCATCTCAGCTCTTAAGGCACTATTCCCCCCTCTCAGCTCTTAAGGCACTATTCCCCCCTCTCAGCCCTTATGGCACTATTCCCCCTTCTCAGCTCTTATTGCACTATTCCCCCCTCTCAGCCCTTATGGCACTATTCCCCCCTCTCAGCTCTTAAGGCACTATTCCCCCCTCTCAGCCCTTATGGCACTATTCCCCCCTCTCAGCGCTTAAGGGACTATTCCCCCCTCTCAGCTCTTATGACACTATTCCCCCCTCTCAGCCCTTATGGCACTATTCCCCCTCTCAGCTCTTAAGGCACTATTCCCCCCTCTCAGCTCTTATTGCACTATTCCCCCCCTCTAAGCTCTTATGGCACTATTCCCCCTCTCAGCTCTTATGGCACTATTCCCCCCTCTCAGGTCTTATGGCACTATTCCCCCTCTCAGCTCTTATGGCACTATTCCCCCCCTCTCAGCTCTTAAGGCACTATTCCCCCTCTCAGCTCTTAAAGCACTATTTCCCCCTCTCAGCTCTTAAGGCACTATTCCCCCCTATCAGCCCTTATGGCACTATTCCCCCCTCTCAGCTCTTAAGGGACTATTCCCCCCTCTCAGCCCTTATGGCACTATTCCCCCCTCTCAGCTCTTAAGGCACTATTCCCCATCTCAGCTCTTAAGGCACTATTCCCCCCTCTCAGCTCTTAAGGCACTATTCCCCCCTCTCAGCCCTTATGGCACAATTCCCCCTTCTCAGCTCTTATTGCACTATTCCCCCCTCTCAGCCCTTATGGCACTATTCCCCCCTCTCAGCTCTTAAGGCACTATTCCCCCCTCTCAGCCCTTATGGCACTATTCCCCCCTCTCAGCTCTTAAGGGACTATTCCCCCCTCTCAGCCCTTATGGCACTATTTCCCCCTCTCAGCTCTTAAGGCACTATTCCTCCTCTCAGCTCTTAAGGCACTATTCTCCCCTCTCAGCTCTTAAGGCACTATTCCCCCCTCTCAGCTTTTATGGCACTATTCCCCCTCTCAGCTCTTAAGGCACTATTCCCCCCTCACAGCCCTTATGGCACTATTCCCCCCTCTCAGCTCTTAAGGCACTATTCCCCCTCTCAGCTCTTAAGGCACTATTCCCCCCTCTCAGCTCTTAAGTCACTATTCCCCCCCTCTCAGCTCTTATGGCACTATTCCCCCTCTCAGCTCTTAAGGCACTATTCCCCCCTCTCAGCTCTTAAGTCACTATTCCCCCCCTCTCAGCTCTTATGGCACTATTCCCCCTCTCAGCTCTTATGGCACTATTCCCCCCTCTCAGGTCTTATGGCACTATTCCCCCTCTCAGCTCTTATGGCACTATTCCCCCCCTCTCAGCTCTTAAGGCACTATTCCCCCTCTCAGCTCTTAAAGCACTATTTCCCCCTCTCAGCTCTTATTGCACTATTCCCCCCTCTCAGCCCTTATGGCACTATTCCCCCCTCTCAGCTCTTAAGGGACTATTCCCCCCTCTCAGCCCTTATGGCACTATTCCCCCCCTCTCCGCTCTTAAGGCACTTTTCCCCTCTCAGCTCTTAAGGCACTATTCCCCCCTCTCAGCCCTTATGGAACTATTCCCCCCTCTCAGCTTTTAAGGCACTATTCCCCATCTCAGCTCTTAAGTCACTATTCCCCCCTCTCAGCTCTTAAGGCACTATTCCCCCCTATCAGCCCTTATGGCACTATTCCCCCCTCTCAGCTCTTAAGGGACTATTCCCCCCTCTCAGCCCTTATGGCACTATTCCCCCCTCTCAGCCCTTATGGCACTATTCCCCCCTCTCAGCTCTTAAGGGACTATTCCCCCCTCTCAGCCCTTATGGCACTATTCCCCCCCTCTCAGCTCTTAAGGCACTTTTCCCCTCTCAGCTCTTAAGGCACTATTCCCCCCTCTCAGCCCTTATGGCACTATTCCCCCCTCTCAGCTCTTAAGGCACTATTCCCCATCTCAGCTCTTAAGTCACTATTCCCCCCTCTCAGCTCTTAAGGCACTATTCCCCCCTATCAGCCCTTATGGCACTATTCCCCCCTCTCAGCTCTTAAGGGACTATTCCCCCCTCTCAGCCCTTATGGCACTATTCCCCCCTCTCAGCTCTTAAGGCACTATTCCCCATCTCAGCTCTTAAGGCACTATTCCCCCCTCTCAGCTCTTAAGGCACTATTCCCCCCTCTCAGCCCTTATGGCACTATTCCCCCTTCTCAGCTCTTATTGCACTATTCCCCCCTCTCAGCCCTTATGGCACTATTCCCCCCTCTCAGCTCTTAAGGCACTATTCCCCCCTCTCAGCCCTTATGGCACTATTCCCCCCTCTCAGCTCTTAAGGGACTATTCCCCCCTCTCAGCCCTTATGGCACTATTCCCCCCTCTCAGCTCTTAAGGCACTATTCCTCCTCTCAGCTCTTAAGACACTATTCTCCCCTCTCAGCTCTTAAGGCACTATTCCCCCCTCTCAGCTTTTATGGCACTATTCCCCCTCTCAGCTCTTAAGGCACTATTCCCCCCTCACAGCCCTTATGGCACTATTCCCCCCTCTCAGCTCTTAAGGCACTATTCCCCCTCTCAGCTCTTAAGGCACTATTCCCCCCTCTCAGCTCTTAAGTCACTATTCCCCCCTCTAAGCTCTTATGGCACTATTCCCCCTCTCAGCTCTTATGGCACTATTCCCCCCTCTCAGGTCTTATGGCACTATTCCCCCTCTCAGCTCTTATGGCACTATTCCCCCCCTCTCAGCTCTTAAGGCACTATTCCCCCTCTCAGCTCTTAAAGCACTATTTCCCCCTCTCAGCTCTTAAGGCACTATTCCCCCCTATCAGCCCTTATGGCACTATTCCCCCCTCTCAGCTCTTAAGGGACTATTCCCCCCTCTCAGCCCTTATGGCACTATTCCCCCCTATCAGCCCTTATGGCACTATTCCCCCCTCTCAGCTCTTAAGGGACTATTCCCCCCTCTCAGCCCTTATGGCACTATTCCCCCCTCTCAGCTCTTAAGGCACTATTCCCCATCTCAGCTCTTAAGGCACTATTCCCCCCTCTCAGCTCTTAAGGCACTATTCCCCCCTCTCAGCCCTTATGGCACTATTCCCCCTTCTCAGCTCTTATTGCACTATTCCCCCCTCTCAGCCCTTATGGCACTATTCCCCCCTCTCAGCTCTTAAGGCACTATTCCCCCCTCTCAGCCCTTATGGCACTATTCCCCCCTCTCAGCTCTTAAGGGACTATTCCCCCCTCTCAGCCCTTATGGCACTATTTCCCCCTCTCAGCTCTTAAGGCACTATTCCTCCTCTCAGCTCTTAAGGCACTATTCTCCCCTCTCAGCTCTTAAGGCACTATTCCCCCCTCTCAGCTCTTAAGTCACTATTCCCCCCCTCTCAGCTCTTATGGCACTATTCCCCCTCTCAGCTCTTATGGCACTATTCCCCCCTCTCAGGTCTTATGGCACTATTCCCCCTCTCAGCTCTTATGGCACTATTCCCCCCCTCTCAGCTCTTAAGGCACTATTCCCCCTCTCAGCTCTTAAAGCACTATTTCCCCCTCTCAGCTCTTATTGCACTATTCCCCCCTCTCAGCCCTTATGGCACTATTCCCCCCTCTCAGCTCTTAAGGGACTATTCCCCCCTCTCAGCCCTTATGGCACTATTCCCCCCCTCTCCGCTCTTAAGGCACTTTTCCCCTCTCAGCTCTTAAGGCACTATTCCCCCCTCTCAGCCCTTATGGAACTATTCCCCCCTCTCAGCTTTTAAGGCACTATTCCCCATCTCAGCTCTTAAGTCACTATTCCCCCCTCTCAGCTCTTAAGGCACTATTCCCCCCTATCAGCCCTTATGGCACTATTCCCCCCCTCTCAGCTCTTAAGGCACTATTCCCCCTCTCAGCTCTTAAAGCACTATTTCCCCCTCTCAGCTCTTATTGCACTATTCCCCCCTCTCAGCCCTTATGGCACTATTCCCCCCTCTCAGCTCTTAAGGGACTATTCCCCCCTCTCAGCCCTTATGGCACTATTCCCCCCCTCTCCGCTCTTAAGGCACTTTTCCCCTCTCAGCTCTTAAGGCACTATTCCCCCCTCTCAGCCCTTATGGAACTATTCCCCCCTCTCAGCTTTTAAGGCACTATTCCCCATCTCAGCTCTTAAGTCACTATTCCCCCCTCTCAGCTCTTAAGGCACTATTCCCCCCTATCAGCCCTTATGGCACTATTCCCCCCTCTCAGCTCTTAAGGGACTATTCCCCCCTCTCAGCCCTTATGGCACTATTCCCCCCTCTCAGCCCTTATGGCACTATTCCCCCCTCTCAGCCCTTATGGCACTATTCCCCCCTCTCAGCTCTTAAGGGACTATTCCCCCCTCTCAGCCCTTATGGCACTATTTCCCCCCTCTCAGCTCTTAAGGCACTTTTCCCCTCTCAGCTCTTAAGGCACTATTCCCCCCTCTCAGCCCTTATGGCACTATTCCCCCCCTCTCAGCCCTTATGGCACTATTCCCCCCTATCAGCCCTATGGCACTATTCCCCCCTCTCAGCTCTTAAGGGACTATTCCCCCCTCTCAGCCCTTATGGCACTATTCCCCCCTCTCAGCTCTTAAGGCACTATTCCCCCCTCTCAGCCCTTATGGCACTATTCCCCCTTCTCAGCTCTTATTGCACTATTCCCCCCTCTCAGCCCTTATGGCACTATTCCCCCCTCTCAGCTCTTAAGGCACTATTCCCCCCTCTCAGCCCTTATGGCACTATTCCCCCCTCTCAGCTCTTAAGGGACTATTCCCCCCTCTCAGCCCTTATGGCACTATTTCCCCCTCTCAGCTCTTAAGGCACTATTCCTCCTCTCAGCTCTTAAGGCACTATTCTCCCCTCTCAGCTCTTAAGGCACTATTCCCCCCTCTCAGCTTTTATGGCACTATTCCCCCTCTCAGCTCTTAAGGCACTATTCCCCCCTCACAGCCCTTATGGCACTATTCCCCCCTCTCAGCTCTTAAGGCACTATTCCCCCCTCACAGCCCTTATGGCACTATTCCCCCCTCTCAGCTCTTAAGTCACTATTCCCCCCCTCTCAGCTCTTATGGCACTATTCCCCCTCTCAGCTCTTATGGCACTATTCCCCCCTCTCAGGTCTTATGGCACTATTCCCCCTCTCAGCTCTTATGGCACTATTCCCCCCCTCTCAGCTCTTAAGGCACTATTCCCCCTCTCAGCTCTTAAAGCACTATTTCCCCCTCTCAGCTCTTATTGCACTATTCCCCCCTCTCAGCCCTTATGGCACTATTCCCCCTCTCAGCTCTTAAGGGACTATTCCCCCCTCTCAGCCCTTATGGCACTATTCCCCCCTCTCAGCTTTTAAGGCACTATTCCCCATCTCAGCTCTTAAGTCACTATTCCCCCCTCTCAGCTCTTAAGGCACTATTCCCCCCTATCAGCCCTTATGGCACTATTCCCCCCTCTCAGCTCTTAAGGGACTATTCCCCCCTCTCAGCCCTTATGGCACTATTCCCCCCTCTCAGCTCTTAAGGCACTATTCCCCATCTCAGCTCTTAAGGCACTATTCCCCCCTCTCAGCTCTTAAGGCACTATTCCCCCCTCTCAGCCCTTATGGCACTATTCCCCCTTCTCAGCTCTTATTGCACTATTCCCCCCTCTCAGCCCTTATGGCACTATTCCCCCCTCTCAGCTCTTAAGGCACTATTCCCCCCTCTCAGCCCTTATGGCACTATTCCCCCCTCTCAGCTCTTAAGGCACTATTCCCCCCTCACAGCCCTTATGGCACTATTCCCCCCTCTCAGCTCTTAAGGCACTATTCCCCCCTCACAGCCCTTATGGCACTATTCCCCCCTCTCAGCTCTTAAGGCACTATTCCCCCTCTCAGCTCTTAAGGCACTATTCCCCCCTCTCAGCTCTTAAGTCACTATTCCCCCCTCTAAGCTCTTATGGCACTATTCCCCCTCTCAGCTCTTATGGCACTATTCCCCCCTCTCAGGTCTTATGGCACTATTCCCCCTCTCAGCTCTTATGGCACTATTCCCCCCCTCTCAGCTCTTAAGGCACTATTCCCCCTCTCAGCTCTTAAAGCACTATTTCCCCCTCTCAGCTCTTAAGGCACTATTCCCCCCTATCAGCCCTTATGGCACTATTCCCCCCTCTCAGCTCTTAAGGGACTATTCCCCCCTCTCAGCCCTTATGGCACTATTCCCCCCTATCAGCCCTTATGGCACTATTCCCCCCTCTCAGCTCTTAAGGGACTATTCCCCCCTCTCAGCCCTTATGGCACTATTCCCCCCTCTCAGCTCTTAAGGCACTATTCCCCATCTCAGCTCTTAAGGCACTATTCCCCCCTCTCAGCTCTTAAGGCACTATTCCCCCCTCTCAGCCCTTATGGCACTATTCCCCCTTCTCAGCTCTTATTGCACTATTCCCCCCTCTCAGCCCTTATGGCACTATTCCCCCCTCTCAGCTCTTAAGGCACTATTCCCCCCTCTCAGCCCTTATGGCACTATTCCCCCCTCTCAGCTCTTAAGGGACTATTCCCCCCTCTCAGCCCTTATGGCACTATTTCCCCCTCTCAGCTCTTAAGGCACTATTCCTCCTCTCAGCTCTTAAGGCACTATTCTCCCCTCTCAGCTCTTAAGGCACTATTCCCCCCTCTCAGCTCTTAAGTCACTATTCCCCCCCTCTCAGCTCTTATGGCACTATTCCCCCTCTCAGCTCTTATGGCACTATTCCCCCCTCTCAGGTCTTATGGCACTATTCCCCCTCTCAGCTCTTATGGCACTATTCCCCCCCTCTCAGCTCTTAAGGCACTATTCCCCCTCTCAGCTCTTAAAGCACTATTTCCCCCTCTCAGCTCTTATTGCACTATTCCCCCCTCTCAGCCCTTATGGCACTATTCCCCCCTCTCAGCTCTTAAGGGACTATTCCCCCCTCTCAGCCCTTATGGCACTATTCCCCCCCTCTCCGCTCTTAAGGCACTTTTCCCCTCTCAGCTCTTAAGGCACTATTCCCCCCTCTCAGCCCTTATGGAACTATTCCCCCCTCTCAGCTTTTAAGGCACTATTCCCCATCTCAGCTCTTAAGTCACTATTCCCCCCTCTCAGCTCTTAAGGCACTATTCCCCCCTATCAGCCCTTATGGCACTATTCCCCCCCTCTCAGCTCTTAAGGCACTATTCCCCCTCTCAGCTCTTAAAGCACTATTTCCCCCTCTCAGCTCTTATTGCACTATTCCCCCCTCTCAGCCCTTATGGCACTATTCCCCCCTCTCAGCTCTTAAGGGACTATTCCCCCCTCTCAGCCCTTATGGCACTATTCCCCCCCTCTCCGCTCTTAAGGCACTTTTCCCCTCTCAGCTCTTAAGGCACTATTCCCCCCTCTCAGCCCTTATGGAACTATTCCCCCCTCTCAGCTTTTAAGGCACTATTCCCCATCTCAGCTCTTAAGTCACTATTCCCCCCTCTCAGCTCTTAAGGCACTATTCCCCCCTATCAGCCCTTATGGCACTATTCCCCCCTCTCAGCTCTTAAGGGACTATTCCCCCCTCTCAGCCCTTATGGCACTATTCCCCCCTCTCAGCCCTTATGGCACTATTCCCCCCTCTCAGCTCTTAAGGGACTATTCCCCCCTCTCAGCCCTTATGGCACTATTTCCCCCCTCTCAGCTCTTAAGGCACTTTTCCCCTCTCAGCTCTTAAGGCACTATTCCCCCCTCTCAGCCCTTATGGCACTATTCCCCCCCTCTCAGCCCTTATGGCACTATTCCCCCCTATCAGCCCTATGGCACTATTCCCCCCTCTCAGCTCTTAAGGGACTATTCCCCCCTCTCAGCCCTTATGGCACTATTCCCCCCTCTCAGCTCTTAAGGCACTATTCCCCCCTCTCAGCCCTTATGGCACTATTCCCCCTTCTCAGCTCTTATTGCACTATTCCCCCCTCTCAGCCCTTATGGCACTATTCCCCCCTCTCAGCTCTTAAGGCACTATTCCCCCCTCTCAGCCCTTATGGCACTATTCCCCCCTCTCAGCTCTTAAGGGACTATTCCCCCCTCTCAGCCCTTATGGCACTATTTCCCCCTCTCAGCTCTTAAGGCACTATTCCTCCTCTCAGCTCTTAAGGCACTATTCTCCCCTCTCAGCTCTTAAGGCACTATTCCCCCCTCTCAGCTTTTATGGCACTATTCCCCCTCTCAGCTCTTAAGGCACTATTCCCCCCTCACAGCCCTTATGGCACTATTCCCCCCTCTCAGCTCTTAAGGCACTATTCCCCCCTCACAGCCCTTATGGCACTATTCCCCCCTCTCAGCTCTTAAGTCACTATTCCCCCCCTCTCAGCTCTTATGGCACTATTCCCCCTCTCAGCTCTTATGGCACTATTCCCCCCTCTCAGGTCTTATGGCACTATTCCCCCTCTCAGCTCTTATGGCACTATTCCCCCCCTCTCAGCTCTTAAGGCACTATTCCCCCTCTCAGCTCTTAAAGCACTATTTCCCCCTCTCAGCTCTTATTGCACTATTCCCCCCTCTCAGCCCTTATGGCACTATTCCCCCTCTCAGCTCTTAAGGGACTATTCCCCCCTCTCAGCCCTTATGGCACTATTCCCCCCTCTCCGCTCTTAAGGCACTTTTCCCCTCTCAGCTCTTAAGGCACTATTCCCCCCTCTCAGCCCTTATGGAACTATTCCCCCCTCTCAGCTTTTAAGGCACTATTCCCCATCTCAGCTCTTAAGTCACTATTCCCCCCTCTCAGCTCTTAAGGCACTATTCCCCCCTATCAGCCCTTATGGCACTATTCCCCCCTCTCAGCTCTTAAGGGACTATTCCCCCCTCTCAGCCCTTATGGCACTATTCCCCCCTCTCAGCTCTTAAGGCACTATTCCCCATCTCAGCTCTTAAGGCACTATTCCCCCCTCTCAGCTCTTAAGGCACTATTCCCCCCTCTCAGCCCTTATGGCACTATTCCCCCTTCTCAGCTCTTATTGCACTATTCCCCCCTCTCAGCCCTTATGGCACTATTCCCCCCTCTCAGCTCTTAAGGCACTATTCCCCCCTCTCAGCCCTTATGGCACTATTCCCCCCTCTCAGCTCTTAAGGCACTATTCCCCCCTCACAGCCCTTATGGCACTATTCCCCCCTCTCAGCTCTTAAGGCACTATTCCCCCTCTCAGCTCTTAAGGCACTATTCCCCCCTCTCAGCTCTTAAGTCACTATTCCCCCCTCTCAGCTCTTATGGCACTATTCCCCCTCTCAGCTCTTATGGCACTATTCCCCCCTCTCAGGTCTTATGGCACTATTCCCCCTCTCAGCTCTTATGGCACTATTCCCCCCCTCTCAGCTCTTAAGGCACTATTCCCCCTCTCAGCTCTTAAAGCACTATTTCCCCCTCTCAGCTCTTAAGGCACTATTCCCCCCTATCAGCCCTTATGGCACTATTCCCCCCTCTCAGCTCTTAAGGGACTATTCCCCCCTCTCAGCCCTTATGGCACTATTCCCCCCTCTCAGCTCTTAAGGCACTATTCCCCATCTCAGCTCTTAAGGCACTATTCCCCCCTCTCAGCTCTTAAGGCACTATTCCCCCCTCTCAGCCCTTATGGCACTATTCCCCCTTCTCAGCTCTTATTGCACTATTCCCCCCTCTCAGCCCTTATGGCACTATTCCCCCCTCTCAGCTCTTAAGGCACTATTCCCCCCTGTCAGCTCTTATGGCACTATTCCCCCCTCTCAGCTCTTAAGGCACTATTCCCCCCTCTCAGCCCTTATGGCACTTTTCCCCCCTCTCAGCTCTTATTGCACTATTCCCCCCTCTCAGCCCTTATGGCACTATTCCCCCCTCTCAGCTCTTAAGGCACTATTCCCCCCTGTCAGCTCTTATGGCACTATTCCCCCCTCTCAGCTCTTAAGGCACTATTCCCCCCTCTCAGCCCTTATGGCACTTTTCCCCCCTCTCAGCTCTTATTGCACTATTCCCCCCTCTCAGCCCTTATGGCACTATTCCCCCTCTCAGCTCTTAAGGCACTATTCCCCCCTCACAGCCCTTATGGCACTATTCCCCCCTCTCAGCTCTTAAGGCACTATTCCCCCTCTCAGCTCTTAAGGCACTATTCCCCCCTCTCAGCTCTTAAGTCACTATTCCCCCCTCTCAGCTCTTATGGCACTATTCCCCCTCTCAGCTCTTATGGCACTATTCCCCCCTCTCAGGTCTTATGGCACTATTCCCCCTCTCAGCTCTTATGGCACTATTCCCCCCCTCTCAGCTCTTAAGGCACTATTCCCCCTCTCAGCTCTTAAAGCACTATTTCCCCCTCTCAGCTCTTAAGGGACTATTCCCCCCTCTAAGCTCTTATGGCACTATTCCCCCCTCTCAGCTCTTAAGGCACTATTCTCCCCTCTCAGCTCTTAAGGCACTATTTCCCCCGCTAAGCCCTTATGGCACTATTCCCCCCTCTCAGCTCTTAATGCACTATTCCCCCCTCTCAGCTCTTAAGGCACTATTCCCCCCTCTCAGCTCTTATTGCACTATTCCCCCCTCTCAGCCCTTATGGCACTATTCCCCCCTCTCAGCTCTTAAGGCACTATTCCCCCCTCTCAGCCCTTATGGCACTATTCCCCCCTCTCAGCTCTTAAGGGACTATTCCCCCCTCTCAGCTCTTAAGGCACTATTCCCCCCTCTCAGCTCTTATGGCACTATTCCCCCCTCTCAGCTCTTAAGGCACTATTCCCCCCTCTCAGCCCTTATGGCACTTTTCCCCCCTCTCAGCTCTTATTGCACTATTCCCCCCTCTCAGCCCTTATGGCACTATTCCCCCCTCTCAGCTCTTAAGGGACTATTCCCCCCTCTCAGCCCTTATGGCACTATTCCCCCCCTCTCAGCTCTTAAGGCACTTTTCCCCTCTCAGCTCTTAAGGCACTATTCCCCCCTCTCAGCCCTTATGGCACTATTCCCCCCTCTCAGCTCTTAAGGCACTATTCCCCATCTCAGCTCTTAAGTCACTATTCCCCCCTCTCAGCTCTTAAGGCACTATTCCCCCCTATCAGCCCTTATGGCACTATTCCCCCCTCTCAGCTCTTAAGGGACTATTCCCCCCTCTCAGCCCTTATGGCACTATTCCCCCCTCTCAGCTCTTAAGGCACTATTCCCCATCTCAGCTCTTAAGGCACTATTCCCCCCTCTCAGCTCTTAAGGCACTATTCCCCCCTCTCAGCCCTTATGGCACTATTCCCCCTTCTCAGCTCTTATTGCACTATTCCCCCCTCTCAGCCCTTATGGCACTATTCCCCCCTCTCAGCTCTTAAGGCACTATTCCCCCCTCTCAGCCCTTATGGCACTACTCCCCCCTCTCAGCTCTTAAGGGACTATTCCCCCCTCTCAGCCCTTATGGCACTATTCCCCCCTCTCAGCTCTTAAGGCACTATTCCTCCTCTCAGCTCTTAAGGCACTATTCTCCCCTCTCAGCTCTTAAGGCACTATTCCCCCCTCTCAGCTTTTATGGCACTATTCCCCCTCTCAGCTCTTAAGGCACTATTCCCCCCTCACAGCCCTTATGGCACTATTCCCCCCTCTCAGCTCTTAAGGCACTATTCCCCCTCTCAGCTCTTAAGGCACTATTCCCCCCTCTCAGCTCTTATGGCACTATTCCCCCCTCTCAGGTCTTATGGCACTATTCCCCCTCTCAGCTCTTATGGCACTATTCCCCCCCTCTCAGCTCTTAAGGCACTATTCCCCCTCTCAGCTCTTAAAGCACTATTTCCCCCTCTCAGCTCTTATTGCACTATTCCCCCCTCTCAGCCCTTATGGCACTATTCCCCCCTCTCAGCTCTTAAGGGACTATTCCCCCCTCTCAGCCCTTATGGCACTATTCCCCCCCTCTCCGCTCTTAAGGCACTTTTCCCCTCTCAGCTCTTAAGGCACTATTCCCCCCTCTCAGCCCTTATGGCACTATTCCCCCTTCTCAGCTCTTATTGCACTATTCCCCCCTCTCAGCCCTTATGGCACTATTCCCCCCTCTCAGCTCTTAAGGCACTATTTCCCCCTCTCAGCCCTTATGGCACTACTCCCCCCTCTCAGCTCTTAAGGGACTATTCCCCCCTCTCAGCCCTTATGGCACTATTCCCCCCTCTCAGCTCTTAAGGCACTATTCCTCCTCTCAGCTCTTAAGGCACTATTCTCCCCTCTCAGCTCTTAAGGCACTATTCCCCCCTCTCAGCTTTTATGGCACTATTCCCCCTCTCAGCTCTTAAGGCACTATTCCCCCCTCACAGCCCTTATGGCACTATTCCCCCCTCTCAGCTCTTAAGGCACTATTCCCCCTCTCAGCTCTTAAGGCACTATTCCCCCCTCTCAGCTCTTATGGCACTATTCCCCCCTCTCAGGTCTTATGGCACTATTCCCCCTCTCAGCTCTTATGGCACTATTCCCCCCCTCTCAGCTCTTAAGGCACTATTCCCCCTCTCAGCTCTTAAAGCACTATTTCCCCCTCTCAGCTCTTATTGCACTATTCCCCCCTCTCAGCCCTTATGGCACTATTCCCCCCTCTCAGCTCTTAAGGGACTATTCCCCCCTCTCAGCCCTTATGGCACTATTCCCCCCCTCTCCGCTCTTAAGGCACTTTTCCCCTCTCAGCTCTTAAGGCACTATTCCCCCCTCTCAGCCCTTATGGCACTATTCCCCCCTCTCAGCTCTTAAGGGACTATTCCCCCCTCTCAGCCCTTATGGCACTATTTCCCCCTCTCAGCTCTTAAGGCACTATTCCTCCTCTCAGCTCTTAAGGCACTATTCTCCCCTCTCAGCTCTTAAGGCACTATTCCCCCCTCTCAGCTTTTATGGCACTATTCCCCCTCTCAGCTCTTAAGGCACTATTCCCCCCTCACAGCCCTTATGGCACTATTCCCCCCTCTCAGCTCTTAAGGCACTATTCCCCCCTCACAGCCCTTATGGCACTATTCCCCCCTCTCAGCTCTTAAGTCACTATTCCCCCCCTCTCAGCTCTTATGGCACTATTCCCCCTCTCAGCTCTTATGGCACTATTCCCCCCTCTCAGGTCTTATGGCACTATTCCCCCTCTCAGCTCTTATGGCACTATTCCCCCCCTCTCAGCTCTTAAGGCACTATTCCCCCTCTCAGCTCTTAAAGCACTATTTCCCCCTCTCAGCTCTTATTGCACTATTCCCCCCTCTCAGCCCTTATGGCACTATTCCCCCTCTCAGCTCTTAAGGGACTATTCCCCCCTCTCAGCCCTTATGGCACTATTCCCCCCTCTCCGCTCTTAAGGCACTTTTCCCCTCTCAGCTCTTAAGGCACTATTCCCCCCTCTCAGCCCTTATGGAACTATTCCCCCCTCTCAGCTTTTAAGGCACTATTCCCCATTTCAGCTCTTAAGTCACTATTCCCCCCTCTCAGCTCTTAAGGCACTATTCCCCCCTATCAGCCCTTATGGCACTATTCCCCCCTCTCAGCTCTTAAGGGACTATTCCCCCCTCTCAGCCCTTATGGCACTATTCCCCCCTCTCAGCTTTTATGGCACTATTCCCCCCTCTCAGCTCTTAAGGCACTATTCCCCCCTCACAGCCCTTATGGCACTATTCCCCCCTCTCAGCTCTTAAGTCACTATTCCCCCCCTCTCAGCTCTTATGGCACTATTCCCCCTCTCAGCTCTTATGGCACTATTCCCCCCTCTCAGGTCTTATGGCACTATTACCCCTCTCAGCTCTTATGGCACTATTCCCCCCCTCTCAGCTCTTAAGGCACTATTCCCCCTCTCAGCTCTTAAAGCACTATTTCCCCCTCTCAGCTCTTACTGCACTATTCCCCCCTCTCAGCCCTTATGGCACTATTCCCCCTCTCAGCTCTTAAGGGACTATTCCCCCCTCTCAGCCCTTATGGCACTATTCCCCCCTCTCCGCTCTTAAGGCACTTTTCCCCTCTCAGCTCTTAAGGCACTATTCCCCCCTCTCAGCCCTTATGGAACTATTCCCCCCTCTCAGCTTTTAAGGCACTATTCCCCATTTCAGCTCTTAAGTCACTATTCCCCCCTCTCAGCTCTTAAGGCACTATTCCCCCCTATCAGCCCTTATGGCACTATTCCCCCCTCTCAGCTCTTAAGGGACTATTCCCCCCTCTCAGCCCTTATGGCACTATTCCCCCCTCTCAGCTCTTAAGGCACTATTCCCCATCTCAGCTCTTAAGGCACTATTCCCCCCTCTCAGCCCTTATGGCACTATTCCCCCCTCTCAGCTCTTAAGGCACTATTCCTCCTCTCAGCTCTTAAGGCACTATTCTCCCCTCTCAGCTCTTAAGGCACTATTCCCCCCTCTCAGCTTTTATGGCACTATTCCCCCTCTCAGCTCTTAAGGCACTATTCCCCCCTCACAGCCCTTATGGCACTATTCCCCCCTCTCAGCTCTTAAGGCACTATTCCCCCTCTCAGCTCTTAAGGCACTATTCCCCCCTCTCAGCTCTTATGGCACTATTCCCCCCTCTCAGGTCTTATGGCACTATTCCCCCTCTCAGCTCTTATGGCACTATTCCCCCCCTCTCAGCTCTTAAGGCACTATTCCCCCTCTCAGCTCTTAAAGCACTATTTCCCCCTCTCAGCTCTTATTGCACTATTCCCCCCTCTCAGCCCTTATGGCACTATTCCCCCCTCTCAGCTCTTAAGGGACTATTCCCCCCTCTCAGCCCTTATGGCACTATTCCCCCCCTCTCCGCTCTTAAGGCACTTTTCCCCTCTCAGCTCTTAAGGCACTATTCCCCCCTCTCAGCCCTTATGGCACTATTCCCCCTTCTCAGCTCTTATTGCACTATTCCCCCCTCTCAGCCCTTATGGCACTATTCCCCCCTCTCAGCTCTTAAGGCACTATTCCCCCCTCTCAGCCCTTATGGCACTACTCCCCCCTCTCAGCTCTTAAGGGACTATTCCCCCCTCTCAGCCCTTATGGCACTATTCCCCCCTCTCAGCTCTTAAGGCACTATTCCTCCTCTCAGCTCTTAAGGCACTATTCTCCCCTCTCAGCTCTTAAGGCACTATTCCCCCCTCTCAGCTTTTATGGCACTATTCCCCCTCTCAGCTCTTAAGGCACTATTCCCCCCTCACAGCCCTTATGGCACTATTCCCCCCTCTCAGCTCTTAAGGCACTATTCCCCCTCTCAGCTCTTAAGGCACTATTCCCCCCTCTCAGCTCTTATGGCACTATTCCCCCCTCTCAGGTCTTATGGCACTATTCCCCCTCTCAGCTCTTATGGCACTATTCCCCCCCTCTCAGCTCTTAAGGCACTATTCCCCCTCTCAGCTCTTAAAGCACTATTTCCCCCTCTCAGCTCTTATTGCACTATTCCCCCCTCTCAGCCCTTATGGCACTATTCCCCCCTCTCAGCTCTTAAGGGACTATTCCCCCCTCTCAGCCCTTATGGCACTATTCCCCCCCTCTCCGCTCTTAAGGCACTTTTCCCCTCTCAGCTCTTAAGGCACTATTCCCCCCTCTCAGCCCTTATGGCACTATTCCCCCCTCTCAGCTCTTAAGGGACTATTCCCCCCTCTCAGCCCTTATGGCACTATTTCCCCCTCTCAGCTCTTAAGGCACTATTCCTCCTCTCAGCTCTTAAGGCACTATTCTCCCCTCTCAGCTCTTAAGGCACTATTCCCCCCTCTCAGCTTTTATGGCACTATTCCCCCTCTCAGCTCTTAAGGCACTATTCCCCCCTCACAGCCCTTATGGCACTATTCCCCCCTCTCAGCTCTTAAGGCACTATTCCCCCCTCACAGCCCTTATGGCACTATTCCCCCCTCTCAGCTCTTAAGTCACTATTCCCCCCCTCTCAGCTCTTATGGCACTATTCCCCCTCTCAGCTCTTATGGCACTATTCCCCCCTCTCAGGTCTTATGGCACTATTCCCCCTCTCAGCTCTTATGGCACTATTCCCCCCCTCTCAGCTCTTAAGGCACTATTCCCCCTCTCAGCTCTTAAAGCACTATTTCCCCCTCTCAGCTCTTATTGCACTATTCCCCCCTCTCAGCCCTTATGGCACTATTCCCCCTCTCAGCTCTTAAGGGACTATTCCCCCCTCTCAGCCCTTATGGCACTATTCCCCCCTCTCCGCTCTTAAGGCACTTTTCCCCTCTCAGCTCTTAAGGCACTATTCCCCCCTCTCAGCCCTTATGGAACTATTCCCCCCTCTCAGCTTTTAAGGCACTATTCCCCATTTCAGCTCTTAAGTCACTATTCCCCCCTCTCAGCTCTTAAGGCACTATTCCCCCCTATCAGCCCTTATGGCACTATTCCCCCCTCTCAGCTCTTAAGGGACTATTCCCCCCTCTCAGCCCTTATGGCACTATTCCCCCCTCTCAGCTTTTATGGCACTATTCCCCCCTCTCAGCTCTTAAGGCACTATTCCCCCCTCACAGCCCTTATGGCACTATTCCCCCCTCTCAGCTCTTAAGTCACTATTCCCCCCCTCTCAGCTCTTATGGCACTATTCCCCCTCTCAGCTCTTATGGCACTATTCCCCCCTCTCAGGTCTTATGGCACTATTACCCCTCTCAGCTCTTATGGCACTATTCCCCCCCTCTCAGCTCTTAAGGCACTATTCCCCCTCTCAGCTCTTAAAGCACTATTTCCCCCTCTCAGCTCTTACTGCACTATTCCCCCCTCTCAGCCCTTATGGCACTATTCCCCCTCTCAGCTCTTAAGGGACTATTCCCCCCTCTCAGCCCTTATGGCACTATTCCCCCCTCTCCGCTCTTAAGGCACTTTTCCCCTCTCAGCTCTTAAGGCACTATTCCCCCCTCTCAGCCCTTATGGAACTATTCCCCCCTCTCAGCTTTTAAGGCACTATTCCCCATTTCAGCTCTTAAGTCACTATTCCCCCCTCTCAGCTCTTAAGGCACTATTCCCCCCTATCAGCCCTTATGGCACTATTCCCCCCTCTCAGCTCTTAAGGGACTATTCCCCCCTCTCAGCCCTTATGGCACTATTCCCCCCTCTCAGCTCTTAAGGCACTATTCCCCATCTCAGCTCTTAAGGCACTATTCCCCCCTCTCAGCTCTTAAGGCACTATTCCCCCCTCTCAGCCCTTATGGCACTATTCCCCCTTCTCAGCTCTTATTGCACTATTCCCCCCTCTCAGCCCTTATGGCACTATTCCCCCCTCTCAGCTCTTAAGGCACTATTCCCCCCTCTCAGCCCTTATGGCACTATTCCCCCCTCTCAGCTCTTAAGGCACTATTCCCCCCTCACAGCCCTTATGGCACTATTCCCCCCTCTCAGCTCTTAAGGCACTATTCCCCCTCTCAGCTCTTAAGGCACTATTCCCCCCTCTCAGCTCTTAAGTCACTATTCCCCCCTCTCAGCTCTTATGGCACTATTCCCCCTCTCAGCTCTTAAGGCACTATTCCCCCCTATCAGCCCTTATGGCACTATTCCCCCCTCTCAGCTCTTAAGGGACTATTCCCCCCTCTCAGCCCTTATGGCACTATTCCCCCCTCTCAGCTCTTAAGGCACTATTCCCCATCTCAGCTCTTAAGGCACTATTCCCCCCTCTCAGCTCTTAAGGCACTATTCCCCCCTCTCAGCCCTTATGGCACTATTCCCCCTTCTCAGCTCTTATTGCACTATTCCCCCCTCTCAGCCCTTATGGCACTATTCCCCCCTCTCAGCTCTTAAGGCACTATTCCCCCTCTCAGCTCTTATGGCACTATTCCCCCCTCTCAGGTCTTATGGCACTATTCCCCCTCTCAGCTCTTATGGCACTATTCCCCCCCTCTCAGCTCTTAAGGCACTATTCCCCCTCTCAGCTCTTAAAGCACTATTTCCCCCTCTCAGCTCTTAAGGGACTATTCCCCCCTCTAAGCTCTTATGGCACTATTCCCCCCTCTCAGCTCTTAAGGCACTATTCTCCCCTCTCAGCTCTTAAGGCACTATTTCCCCCGCTAAGCCCTTATGGCACTATTCCCCCCTCTCAGCTCTTAATGCACTATTCCCCCCTCTCAGCTCTTAAGGCACTATTCCCCCCTCTCAGCTCTTATTGCACTATTCCCCCCTCTCAGCCCTTATGGCACTATTCCCCCCTCTCAGCTCTTAAGGCACTATTCCCCCCTCTCAGCCCTTATGGCACTATTCCCCCCTCTCAGCCCTTATGGCACTATTCCCCCCTCTCAGCTCTTAAGGCACTATTCCCCCCTCTCAGCCCTTATGGCACTATTCCCCCCTCTCAGCTCTTAAGGCACTATTCCCCCCTCACAGCCCTTATGGCACTATTCCCCCCTCTCAGTTCTTAAGGCACTATTCCCCCTCTCAGCTCTTAAGGCACTATTCCCCCCTCTCAGCTCTTAAGTCACTATTCCCCCCTCTCAGCTCTTATGGCACTATTCCCCCTCTCAGCTCTTATGGCACTATTCCCCCCTCTCAGGTCTTATGGCACTATTCCCCCTCTCAGCTCTTATGGCACTATTCCCCCCCTCTCAGCTCTTAAGGCACTATTCCCCCTCTCAGCTCTTAAAGCACTATTTCCCCCTCTCAGCTCTTAAGGCACTATTCCCCCCTATCAGCCCTTATGGCACTATTCCCCCCTCTCAGCTCTTAAGGGACTATTCCCCCCTCTCAGCCCTTATGGCACTATTCCCCCCTCTCAGCTCTTAAGGCACTATTCCCCATCTCAGCTCTTAAGGCACTATTCCCCCCTCTCAGCTCTTAAGGCACTATTCCCCCCTCTCAGCCCTTATGGCACTTTTCCCCCCTCTCAGCTCTTATTGCACTATTCCCCCCTCTCAGCCCTTATGGCACTATTCCCCCCTCTCAGCTCTTAAGGGACTATTCCCCCCTCTCAGCCCTTATGGCACTATTCCCCCCCTCTCAGCTCTTAAGGCACTTTTCCCCTCTCAGCTCTTAAGGCACTATTCCCCCCTCTCAGCCCTTATGGCACTATTCCCCCCTCTCAGCTCTTAAGGCACTATTCCCCATCTCAGCTCTTAAGTCACTATTCCCCCCTCTCAGCTCTTAAGGCACTATTCCCCCCTATCAGCCCTTATGGCACTATTCCCCCCTCTCAGCTCTTAAGGGACTATTCCCCCCTCTCAGCCCTTATGGCACTATTCCCCCCTCTCAGCTCTTAAGGCACTATTCCCCATCTCAGCTCTTAAGGCACTATTCCCCCCTCTCAGCTCTTAAGGCACTATTCCCCCCTCTCAGCCCTTATGGCACTATTCCCCCTTCTCAGCTCTTATTGCACTATTCCCCCCTCTCAGCCCTTATGGCACTATTCCCCCCTCTCAGCTCTTAAGGCACTATTCCCCCCTCTCGGCACTACTCCCCCCTCTCAGCTCTTAAGGGACTATTCCCCCCTCTCAGCCCTTATGGCACTACTCCCCCCTCTCAGCTCTTAAGGGACTATTCCCCCCTCTCAGCCCTTATGGCACTATTCCCCCCTCTCAGCTCTTAAGGCACTATTCCTCCTCTCAGCTCTTAAGGCACTATTCTCCCCTCTCAGCTCTTAAGGCACTATTCCCCCCTCTCAGCTTTTATGGCACTATTCCCCCTCTCAGCTCTTAAGGCACTATTCCCCCCTCACAGCCCTTATGGCACTATTCCCCCCTCTCAGCTCTTAAGGCACTATTCCCCCTCTCAGCTCTTAAGGCACTATTCCCCCCTCTCAGCTCTTATGGCACTATTCCCCCCTCTCAGGTCTTATGGCACTATTCCCCCTCTCAGCTCTTATGGCACTATTCCCCCCCTCTCAGCTCTTAAGGCACTATTCCCCCTCTCAGCTCTTAAAGCACTATTTCCCCCTCTCAGCTCTTATTGCACTATTCCCCCCTCTCAGCCCTTATGGCACTATTCCCCCCTCTCAGCTCTTAAGGGACTATTCCCCCCTCTCAGCCCTTATGGCACTATTCCCCCCCTCTCCGCTCTTAAGGCACTTTTCCCCTCTCAGCTCTTAAGGCACTATTCCCCCCTCTCAGCCCTTATGGCACTATTCCCCCCTCTCAGCTCTTAAGGGACTATTCCCCCCTCTCAGCCCTTATGGCACTATTTCCCCCTCTCAGCTCTTAAGGCACTATTCCTCCTCTCAGCTCTTAAGGCACTATTCTCCCCTCTCAGCTCTTAAGGCACTATTCCCCCCTCTCAGCTTTTATGGCACTATTCCCCCTCTCAGCTCTTAAGGCACTATTCCCCCCTCACAGCCCTTATGGCACTATTCCCCCCTCTCAGCTCTTAAGGCACTATTCCCCCCTCACAGCCCTTATGGCACTATTCCCCCCTCTCAGCTCTTAAGTCACTATTCCCCCCCTCTCAGCTCTTATGGCACTATTCCCCCTCTCAGCTCTTATGGCACTATTCCCCCCTCTCAGGTCTTATGGCACTATTCCCCCTCTCAGCTCTTATGGCACTATTCCCCCCCTCTCAGCTCTTAAGGCACTATTCCCCCTCTCAGCTCTTAAAGCACTATTTCCCCCTCTCAGCTCTTATTGCACTATTCCCCCCTCTCAGCCCTTATGGCACTATTCCCCCTCTCAGCTCTTAAGGGACTATTCCCCCCTCTCAGCCCTTATGGCACTATTCCCCCCTCTCCGCTCTTAAGGCACTTTTCCCCTCTCAGCTCTTAAGGCACTATTCCCCCCTCTCAGCCCTTATGGAACTATTCCCCCCTCTCAGCTTTTAAGGCACTATTCCCCATTTCAGCTCTTAAGTCACTATTCCCCCCTCTCAGCTCTTAAGGCACTATTCCCCCCTATCAGCCCTTATGGCACTATTCCCCCCTCTCAGCTCTTAAGGGACTATTCCCCCCTCTCAGCCCTTATGGCACTATTCCCCCCTCTCAGCTTTTATGGCACTATTCCCCCCTCTCAGCTCTTAAGGCACTATTCCCCCCTCACAGCCCTTATGGCACTATTCCCCCCTCTCAGCTCTTAAGTCACTATTCCCCCCCTCTCAGCTCTTATGGCACTATTCCCCCTCTCAGCTCTTATGGCACTATTCCCCCCTCTCAGGTCTTATGGCACTATTACCCCTCTCAGCTCTTATGGCACTATTCCCCCCCTCTCAGCTCTTAAGGCACTATTCCCCCTCTCAGCTCTTAAAGCACTATTTCCCCCTCTCAGCTCTTACTGCACTATTCCCCCCTCTCAGCCCTTATGGCACTATTCCCCCTCTCAGCTCTTAAGGGACTATTCCCCCCTCTCAGCCCTTATGGCACTATTCCCCCCTCTCCGCTCTTAAGGCACTTTTCCCCTCTCAGCTCTTAAGGCACTATTCCCCCCTCTCAGCCCTTATGGAACTATTCCCCCCTCTCAGCTTTTAAGGCACTATTCCCCATTTCAGCTCTTAAGTCACTATTCCCCCCTCTCAGCTCTTAAGGCACTATTCCCCCCTATCAGCCCTTATGGCACTATTCCCCCCTCTCAGCTCTTAAGGGACTATTCCCCCCTCTCAGCCCTTATGGCACTATTCCCCCCTCTCAGCTCTTAAGGCACTATTCCCCATCTCAGCTCTTAAGGCACTATTCCCCCCTCTCAGCTCTTAAGGCACTATTCCCCCCTCTCAGCCCTTATGGCACTATTCCCCCTTCTCAGCTCTTATTGCACTATTCCCCCCTCTCAGCCCTTATGGCACTATTCCCCCCTCTCAGCTCTTAAGGCACTATTCCCCCCTCTCAGCCCTTATGGCACTATTCCCCCCTCTCAGCTCTTAAGGCACTATTCCCCCCTCACAGCCCTTATGGCACTATTCCCCCCTCTCAGCTCTTAAGGCACTATTCCCCCTCTCAGCTCTTAAGGCACTATTCCCCCCTCTCAGCTCTTAAGTCACTATTCCCCCCTCTCAGCTCTTATGGCACTATTCCCCCTCTCAGCTCTTAAGGCACTATTCCCCCCTATCAGCCCTTATGGCACTATTCCCCCCTCTCAGCTCTTAAGGGACTATTCCCCCCTCTCAGCCCTTATGGCACTATTCCCCCCTCTCAGCTCTTAAGGCACTATTCCCCATCTCAGCTCTTAAGGCACTATTCCCCCCTCTCAGCTCTTAAGGCACTATTCCCCCCTCTCAGCCCTTATGGCACTATTCCCCCTTCTCAGCTCTTATTGCACTATTCCCCCCTCTCAGCCCTTATGGCACTATTCCCCCCTCTCAGCTCTTAAGGCACTATTCCCCCTCTCAGCTCTTATGGCACTATTCCCCCCTCTCAGGTCTTATGGCACTATTCCCCCTCTCAGCTCTTATGGCACTATTCCCCCCCTCTCAGCTCTTAAGGCACTATTCCCCCTCTCAGCTCTTAAAGCACTATTTCCCCCTCTCAGCTCTTAAGGGACTATTCCCCCCTCTAAGCTCTTATGGCACTATTCCCCCCTCTCAGCTCTTAAGGCACTATTCTCCCCTCTCAGCTCTTAAGGCACTATTTCCCCCGCTAAGCCCTTATGGCACTATTCCCCCCTCTCAGCTCTTAATGCACTATTCCCCCCTCTCAGCTCTTAAGGCACTATTCCCCCCTCTCAGCTCTTATTGCACTATTCCCCCCTCTCAGCCCTTATGGCACTATTCCCCCCTCTCAGCTCTTAAGGCACTATTCCCCCCTCTCAGCCCTTATGGCACTATTCCCCCCTCTCAGCCCTTATGGCACTATTCCCCCCTCTCAGCTCTTAAGGCACTATTCCCCCCTCTCAGCCCTTATGGCACTATTCCCCCCTCTCAGCTCTTAAGGCACTATTCCCCCCTCACAGCCCTTATGGCACTATTCCCCCCTCTCAGTTCTTAAGGCACTATTCCCCCTCTCAGCTCTTAAGGCACTATTCCCCCCTCTCAGCTCTTAAGTCACTATTCCCCCCTCTCAGCTCTTATGGCACTATTCCCCCTCTCAGCTCTTATGGCACTATTCCCCCCTCTCAGGTCTTATGGCACTATTCCCCCTCTCAGCTCTTATGGCACTATTCCCCCCCTCTCAGCTCTTAAGGCACTATTCCCCCTCTCAGCTCTTAAAGCACTATTTCCCCCTCTCAGCTCTTAAGGCACTATTCCCCCCTATCAGCCCTTATGGCACTATTCCCCCCTCTCAGCTCTTAAGGGACTATTCCCCCCTCTCAGCCCTTATGGCACTATTCCCCCCTCTCAGCTCTTAAGGCACTATTCCCCATCTCAGCTCTTAAGGCACTATTCCCCCCTCTCAGCTCTTAAGGCACTATTCCCCCCTCTCAGCCCTTATGGCACTTTTCCCCCCTCTCAGCTCTTATTGCACTATTCCCCCCTCTCAGCCCTTATGGCACTATTCCCCCCTCTCAGCTCTTAAGGGACTATTCCCCCCTCTCAGCCCTTATGGCACTATTCCCCCCCTCTCAGCTCTTAAGGCACTTTTCCCCTCTCAGCTCTTAAGGCACTATTCCCCCCTCTCAGCCCTTATGGCACTATTCCCCCCTCTCAGCTCTTAAGGCACTATTCCCCATCTCAGCTCTTAAGTCACTATTCCCCCCTCTCAGCTCTTAAGGCACTATTCCCCCCTATCAGCCCTTATGGCACTATTCCCCCCTCTCAGCTCTTAAGGGACTATTCCCCCCTCTCAGCCCTTATGGCACTATTCCCCCCTCTCAGCTCTTAAGGCACTATTCCCCATCTCAGCTCTTAAGGCACTATTCCCCCCTCTCAGCTCTTAAGGCACTATTCCCCCCTCTCAGCCCTTATGGCACTATTCCCCCTTCTCAGCTCTTATTGCACTATTCCCCCCTCTCAGCCCTTATGGCACTATTCCCCCCTCTCAGCTCTTAAGGCACTATTCCCCCCTCTCGGCACTACTCCCCCCTCTCAGCTCTTAAGGGACTATTCCCCCCTCTCAGCCCTTATGGCACTATTCCCCCCTCTCAGCTCTTAAGGCACTATTCCTCCTCTCAGCTCTTAAGGCACTATTCTCCCCTCTCAGCTCTTAATGCACTATTCCCCCCTCTCAGCTCTTAAGGCACTATTCCCCCCTCTCAGCTCTTATTGCACTATTCCCCCCTCTCAGCCCTTATGGCACTATTCCCCCCTCTCAGCTCTTAAGGCACTATTTCCCCCGCTAAGCCCTTATGGCACTATTCCCCCCTCTCAGCTCTTAATGCACTATTCCCCCCTCTCAGCTCTTAAGGCACTATTCCCCCCTCTCAGCTCTTATTGCACTATTCCCCCCTCTCAGCCCTTATGGCACTATTCCCCCCTCTCAGCTCTTAAGGCACTATTCCCCCCTCTCAGCCCTTATGGCACTATTCCCCCCTCTCAGCTCTTAAGGGACTATTCCCCCCTCTCAGCTCTTAAGGCACTATTCCCCCCTCTCAGCTCTTATGGCACTATTCCCCCCTCTCAGCTCTTAAGGCACTATTCCCCCCTCTCAGCCCTTATGGCACTTTTCCCCCCTCTCAGCTCTTATTGCACTATTCCCCCCTCTCAGCCCTTATGGCACTATTCCCCCCTCTCAGCTCTTAAGGGACTATTCCCCCCTCTCAGCCCTTATGGCACTATTCCCCCCCTCTCAGCTCTTAAGGCACTTTTCCCCTCTCAGCTCTTAAGGCACTATTCCCCCCTCTCAGCCCTTATGGCACTATTCCCCCCTCTCAGCTCTTAAGGCACTATTCCCCATCTCAGCTCTTAAGTCACTATTCCCCCCTCTCAGCTCTTAAGGCACTATTCCCCCCTATCAGCCCTTATGGCACTATTCCCCCCTCTCAGCTCTTAAGGGACTATTCCCCCCTCTCAGCCCTTATGGCACTATTCCCCCCTCTCAGCCCTTATGGCACTATTCCCCCCTCTCAGCTCTTAAGGGACTATTCCCCCCTCTCAGCTCTTAAGGCACTATTCCCCCCTCTCAGCTCTTATGGCACTATTCCCCCCTCTCAGCTCTTAAGGCACTATTCCCCCCTCTCAGCCCTTATGGCACTTTTCCCCCCTCTCAGCTCTTATTGCACTATTCCCCCCTCTCAGCCCTTATGGCACTATTCCCCCCTCTCAGCTCTTAAGGGACTATTCCCCCCTCTCAGCCCTTATGGCACTATTCCCCCCCTCTCAGCTCTTAAGGCACTTTTCCCCTCTCAGCTCTTAAGGCACTATTCCCCCCTCTCAGCCCTTATGGCACTATTCCCCCCTCTCAGCTCTTAAGGCACTATTCCCCATCTCAGCTCTTAAGTCACTATTCCCCCCTCTCAGCTCTTAAGGCACTATTCCCCCCTATCAGCCCTTATGGCACTATTCCCCCCTCTCAGCTCTTAAGGGACTATTCCCCCCTCTCAGCCCTTATGGCACTATTCCCCCCTCTCAGCTCTTAAGGCACTATTCCCCATCTCAGCTCTTAAGGCACTATTCCCCCCTCTCAGCTCTTAAGGCACTATTCCCCCCTCTCAGCCCTTATGGCACTATTCCCCCTTCTCAGCTCTTATTGCACTATTCCCCCCTCTCAGCCCTTATGGCACTATTCCCCCCTCTCAGCTCTTAAGGCACTATTCCCCCCTCTCGGCACTACTCCCCCCTCTCAGCTCTTAAGGGACTATTCCCCCCTCTCAGCCCTTATGGCACTATTCCCCCCTCTCAGCTCTTAAGGCACTATTCCTCCTCTCAGCTCTTAAGGCACTATTCTCCCCTCTCAGCTCTTAAGGCACTATTCCCCCCTCTCAGCTTTTATGGCACTATTCCCCCTCTCAGCTCTTAAGGCACTATTCCCCCCTCACAGCCCTTATGGCACTATTCCCCCCTCTCAGCTCTTAAGGCACTATTCCCCCTCTCAGCTCTTAAGGCACTATTCCCCCCTCTCAGCTCTTATGGCACTATTCCCCCCTCTCAGGTCTTATGGCACTATTCCCCCTCTCAGCTCTTATGGCACTATTCCCCCCCTCTCAGCTCTTAAGGGACTATTCCCCCCTCTCAGCCCTTATGGCACTATTCCCCCCTCTCAGCTCTTAAGGCACTATTCCCCATCTCAGCTCTTAAGGCACTATTCCCCCCTCTCAGCTCTTAAGGCACTATTCCCCCCTCTCAGCCCTTATGGCACTATTCCCCCTTCTCAGCTCTTATTGCACTATTCCCCCCTCTCAGCCCTTATGGCACTATTCCCCCCTCTCAGCTCTTAAGGCACTATTCCCCCCTCTCAGCCCTTATGGCACTATTCCCCCCTCTCAGCTCTTAAGGCACTATTCCCCCCTCACAGCCCTTATGGCACTATTCCCCCCTCTCAGCTCTTAAGGCACTATTCCCCCTCTCAGCTCTTAAGGCACTATTCCCCCCTCTCAGCTCTTAAGTCACTATTCCCCCCTCTCAGCTCTTATGGCACTATTCCCCCTCTCAGCTCTTATGGCACTATTCCCCCCTCTCAGGTCTTATGGCACTATTCCCCCTCTCAGCTCTTATGGCACTATTCCCCCCCTCTCAGCTCTTAAGGCACTATTCCCCCTCTCAGCTCTTAAAGCACTATTTCCCCCTCTCAGCTCTTAAGGCACTATTCCCCCCTATCAGCCCTTATGGCACTATTCCCCCCTCTCAGCTCTTAAGGGACTATTCCCCCCTCTCAGCCCTTATGGCACTATTCCCCCCTCTCAGCTCTTAAGGCACTATTCCCCATCTCAGCTCTTAAGGCACTATTCCCCCCTCTCAGCTCTTAAGGCACTATTCCCCCCTCTCAGCCCTTATGGCACTATTCCCCCTTCTCAGCTCTTATTGCACTATTCCCCCCTCTCAGCTCTTATGGCACTATTCCCCCCCTCTCAGCTCTTAAGGCACTATTCCCCCTCTCAGCTCTTAAAGCACTATTTCCCCCTCTCAGCTCTTAAGGGACTATTCCCCCCTCTAAGCTCTTATGGCACTATTCCCCCCTCTCAGCTCTTAAGGCACTATTCTCCCCTCTCAGCTCTTAAGGCACTATTTCCCCCGCTAAGCCCTTATGGCACTATTCCCCCCTCTCAGCTCTTAATGCACTATTCCCCCCTCTCAGCTCTTAAGGCACTATTCCCCCCTCTCAGCTCTTATTGCACTATTCCCCCCTCTCAGCCCTTATGGCACTATTCCCCCCTCTCAGCTCTTAAGGCACTATTCCCCCCTCTCAGCCCTTATGGCACTATTCCCCCCTCTCAGCTCTTAAGGGACTATTCCCCCCTCTCAGCTCTTAAGGCACTATTCCCCCCTCTCAGCTCTTATGGCACTATTCCCCCCTCTCAGCTCTTAAGGCACTATTCCCCCCTCTCAGCCCTTATGGCACTTTTCCCCCCTCTCAGCTCTTATTGCACTATTCCCCCCTCTCAGCCCTTATGGCACTATTCCCCCCTCTCAGCTCTTAAGGGACTATTCCCCCCTCTCAGCCCTTATGGCACTATTCCCCCCCTCTCAGCTCTTAAGGCACTTTTCCCCTCTCAGCTCTTAAGGCACTATTCCCCCCTCTCAGCCCTTATGGCACTATTCCCCCCTCTCAGCTCTTAAGGCACTATTCCCCATCTCAGCTCTTAAGTCACTATTCCCCCCTCTCAGCTCTTAAGGCACTATTCCCCCCTATCAGCCCTTATGGCACTATTCCCCCCTCTCAGCTCTTAAGGGACTATTCCCCCCTCTCAGCCCTTATGGCACTATTCCCCCCTCTCAGCTCTTAAGGCACTATTCCCCATCTCAGCTCTTAAGGCACTATTCCCCCCTCTCAGCTCTTAAGGCACTATTCCCCCCTCTCAGCCCTTATGGCACTATTCCCCCTTCTCAGCTCTTATTGCACTATTCCCCCCTCTCAGCCCTTATGGCACTATTCCCCCCTCTCAGCTCTTAAGGCACTATTCCCCCCTCTCGGCACTACTCCCCCCTCTCAGCTCTTAAGGGACTATTCCCCCCTCTCAGCCCTTATGGCACTATTCCCCCCTCTCAGCTCTTAAGGCACTATTCCTCCTCTCAGCTCTTAAGGCACTATTCTCCCCTCTCAGCTCTTAAGGCACTATTCCCCCCTCTCAGCTTTTATGGCACTATTCCCCCTCTCAGCTCTTAAGGCACTATTCCCCCCTCACAGCCCTTATGGCACTATTCCCCCCTCTCAGCTCTTAAGGCACTATTCCCCCTCTCAGCTCTTAAGGCACTATTCCCCCCTCTCAGCTCTTATGGCACTATTCCCCCCTCTCAGGTCTTATGGCACTATTCCCCCTCTCAGCTCTTATGGCACTATTCCCCCCCTCTCAGCTCTTAAGGCACTATTCCCCCTCTCAGCTCTTAAAGCACTATTTCCCCCTCTCAGCTCTTATTGCACTATTCCCCCCTCTCAGCCCTTATGGCACTATTCCCCCCTCTCAGCTCTTAAGGGACTATTCCCCCCTCTCAGCCCTTATGGCACTATTCCCCCCCTCTCCGCTCTTAAGGCACTTTTCCCCTCTCAGCTCTTAAGGCACTATTCCCCCCTCTCAGCCCTTATGGCACTATTCCCCCTTCTCAGCTCTTATTGCACTATTCCCCCCTCTCAGCCCTTATGGCACTATTCCCCCCTCTCAGCTCTTAAGGCACTATTCCCCCCTCTCAGCCCTTATGGCACTACTCCCCCCTCTCAGCTCTTAAGGGACTATTCCCCCCTCTCAGCCCTTATGGCACTATTCCCCCCTCTCAGCTCTTAAGGCACTATTCCTCCTCTCAGCTCTTAAGGCACTATTCTCCCCTCTCAGCTCTTAAGGCACTATTCCCCCCTCTCAGCTTTTATGGCACTATTCCCCCTCTCAGCTCTTAAGGCACTATTCCCCCCTCACAGCCCTTATGGCACTATTCCCCCCTCTCAGCTCTTAAGGCACTATTCCCCCTCTCAGCTCTTAAGGCACTATTCCCCCCTCTCAGCTCTTATGGCACTATTCCCCCCTCTCAGGTCTTATGGCACTATTCCCCCTCTCAGCTCTTATGGCACTATTCCCCCCCTCTCAGCTCTTAAGGCACTATTCCCCCTCTCAGCTCTTAAAGCACTATTTCCCCCTCTCAGCTCTTATTGCACTATTCCCCCCTCTCAGCCCTTATGGCACTATTCCCCCCTCTCAGCTCTTAAGGGACTATTCCCCCCTCTCAGCCCTTATGGCACTATTCCCCCCCTCTCCGCTCTTAAGGCACTTTTCCCCTCTCAGCTCTTAAGGCACTATTCCCCCCTCTCAGCCCTTATGGCACTATTCCCCCCTCTCAGCTCTTAAGGGACTATTCCCCCCTCTCAGCCCTTATGGCACTATTTCCCCCTCTCAGCTCTTAAGGCACTATTCCTCCTCTCAGCTCTTAAGGCACTATTCTCCCCTCTCAGCTCTTAAGGCACTATTCCCCCCTCTCAGCTTTTATGGCACTATTCCCCCTCTCAGCTCTTAAGGCACTATTCCCCCCTCACAGCCCTTATGGCACTATTCCCCCCTCTCAGCTCTTAAGGCACTATTCCCCCCTCACAGCCCTTATGGCACTATTCCCCCCTCTCAGCTCTTAAGTCACTATTCCCCCCCTCTCAGCTCTTATGGCACTATTCCCCCTCTCAGCTCTTATGGCACTATTCCCCCCTCTCAGGTCTTATGGCACTATTCCCCCTCTCAGCTCTTATGGCACTATTCCCCCCCTCTCAGCTCTTAAGGCACTATTCCCCCTCTCAGCTCTTAAAGCACTATTTCCCCCTCTCAGCTCTTATTGCACTATTCCCCCCTCTCAGCCCTTATGGCACTATTCCCCCTCTCAGCTCTTAAGGGACTATTCCCCCCTCTCAGCCCTTATGGCACTATTCCCCCCTCTCCGCTCTTAAGGCACTTTTCCCCTCTCAGCTCTTAAGGCACTATTCCCCCCTCTCAGCCCTTATGGAACTATTCCCCCCTCTCAGCTTTTAAGGCACTATTCCCCATCTCAGCTCTTAAGTCACTATTCCCCCCTCTCAGCTCTTAAGGCACTATTCCCCCCTATCAGCCCTTATGGCACTATTCCCCCCTCTCAGCTCTTAAGGGACTATTCCCCCCTCTCAGCCCTTATGGCACTATTCCCCCCTCTCAGCTCTTAAGGCACTATTCCCCATCTCAGCTCTTAAGGCACTATTCCCCCCTCTCAGCTCTTAAGGCACTATTCCCCCCTCTCAGCCCTTATGGCACTATTCCCCCTTCTCAGCTCTTATTGCACTATTCCCCCCTCTCAGCCCTTATGGCACTATTCCCCCCTCTCAGCTCTTAAGGCACTATTCCCCCCTCTCAGCCCTTATGGCACTATTCCCCCCTCTCAGCTCTTAAGGCACTATTCCCCCCTCACAGCCCTTATGGCACTATTCCCCCCTCTCAGCTCTTAAGGCACTATTCCCCCTCTCAGCTCTTAAGGCACTATTCCCCCCTCTCAGCTCTTAAGTCACTATTCCCCCCTCTCAGCTCTTATGGCACTATTCCCCCTCTCAGCTCTTATGGCACTATTCCCCCCTCTCAGGTCTTATGGCACTATTCCCCCTCTCAGCTCTTATGGCACTATTCCCCCCTCTCAGCTCTTAAGGCACTATTCCCCCTCTCAGCTCTTAAAGCACTATTTCCCCCTCTCAGCTCTTAAGGCACTATTCCCCCCTATCAGCCCTTATGGCACTATTCCCCCCTCTCAGCTCTTAAGGGACTATTCCCCCCTCTCAGCCCTTATGGCACTATTCCCCCCTCTCAGCTCTTAAGGCACTATTCCCCATCTCAGCTCTTAAGGCACTATTCCCCCCTCTCAGCTCTTAAGGCACTATTCCCCCCTCTCAGCCCTTATGGCACTATTCCCCCTTCTCAGCTCTTATTGCACTATTCCCCCCTCTCAGCCCTTATGGCACTATTCCCCCCTCTCAGCTCTTAAGGCACTATTCCCCCTCTCAGCTCTTATGGCACTATTCCCCCCTCTCAGGTCTTATGGCACTATTCCCCCTCTCAGCTCTTATGGCACTATTCCCCCCCTCTCAGCTCTTAAGGCACTATTCCCCCTCTCAGCTCTTAAAGCACTATTTCCCCCTCTCAGCTCTTAAGGGACTATTCCCCCCTCTAAGCTCTTATGGCACTATTCCCCCCTCTCAGCTCTTAAGGCACTATTCTCCCCTCTCAGCTCTTAAGGCACTATTTCCCCCGCTAAGCCCTTATGGCACTATTCCCCCCTCTCAGCTCTTAATGCACTATTCCCCCCTCTCAGCTCTTAAGGCACTATTCCCCCCTCTCAGCTCTTATTGCACTATTCCCCCCTCTCAGCCCTTATGGCACTATTCCCCCCTCTCAGCTCTTAAGGCACTATTCCCCCCTCTCAGCCCTTATGGCACTATTCCCCCCTCTCAGCTCTTAAGGGACTATTCCCCCCTCTCAGCTCTTAAGGCACTATTCCCCCCTCTCAGCTCTTATGGCACTATTCCCCCCTCTCAGCTCTTAAGGCACTATTCCCCCCTCTCAGCCCTTATGGCACTTTTCCCCCTCTCAGCTCTTATTGCACTATTCCCCCCTCTCAGCCCTTATGGCACTATTCCCCCCTCTCAGCTCTTATGGCACTATTCCCCCCTCTCAGGTCTTATGGCACTATTCCCCCTCTCAGCTCTTATGGCACTATTCCCCCCTCTCAGCTCTTAAGGCACTATTCCCCCTCTCAGCTCTTAAAGCACTATTTCCCCCTCTCAGCTCTTAAGGCACTATTCCCCCCTATCAGCCCTTATGGCACTATTCCCCCCTCTCAGCTCTTAAGGGACTATTCCCCCCTCTCAGCCCTTATGGCACTATTCCCCCCTCTCAGCTCTTAAGGCACTATTCCCCATCTCAGCTCTTAAGGCACTATTCCCCCCTCTCAGCTCTTAAGGCACTATTCCCCCCTCTCAGCCCTTATGGCACTATTCCCCCTTCTCAGCTCTTATTGCACTATTCCCCCCTCTCAGCCCTTATGGCACTATTCCCCCTCTCAGCTCTTAAGGCACTATTCCCCCTCTCAGCTCTTATGGCACTATTCCCCCCTCTCAGGTCTTATGGCACTATTCCCCCTCTCAGCTCTTATGGCACTATTCCCCCCCTCTCAGCTCTTAAGGCACTATTCCCCCTCTCAGCTCTTAAAGCACTATTTCCCCCTCTCAGCTCTTAAGGGACTATTCCCCCCTCTAAGCTCTTATGGCACTATTCCCCCCTCTCAGCTCTTAAGGCACTATTCTCCCCTCTCAGCTCTTAAGGCACTATTTCCCCCGCTAAGCCCTTATGGCACTATTCCCCCCTCTCAGCTCTTAATGCACTATTCCCCCCTCTCAGCTCTTAAGGCACTATTCCCCCCTCTCAGCTCTTATTGCACTATTCCCCCCTCTCAGCCCTTATGGCACTATTCCCCCCTCTCAGCTCTTAAGGCACTATTCCCCCCTCTCAGCCCTTATGGCACTATTCCCCCCTCTCAGCTCTTAAGGGACTATTCCCCCATCTCAGCTCTTAAGGCACTATTCCCCCCTCTCAGCTCTTATGGCACTATTCCCCCCTCTCAGCTCTTAAGGCACTATTCCCCCCTCTCAGCCCTTATGGCACTTTTCCCCCCTCTCAGCTCTTATTGCACTATTCCCCCCTCTCAGCCCTTATGGCACTATTCCCCCCTCTCAGCTCTTAAGGGACTATTCCCCCCTCTCAGCCCTTATGGCACTATTCCCCCCCTCTCAGCTCTTAAGGCACTTTTCCCCTCTCAGCTCTTAAGGCACTATTCCCCCCTCTCAGCCCTTATGGCACTATTCCCCCCTCTCAGCTCTTAAGGCACTATTCCCCATCTCAGCTCTTAAGTCACTATTCCCCCCTCTCAGCTCTTAAGGCACTATTCCCCCCTATCAGCCCTTATGGCACTATTCCCCCCTCTCAGCTCTTAAGGGACTATTCCCCCCTCTCAGCCCTTATGGCACTATTCCCCCCTCTCAGCTCTTAAGGCACTATTCCCCATCTCAGCTCTTAAGGCACTATTCCCCCCTCTCAGCTCTTAAGGCACTATTCCCCCCTCTCAGCCCTTATGGCACTATTCCCCCTTCTCAGCTCTTATTGCACTATTCCCCCCTCTCAGCCCTTATGGCACTATTCCCCCCTCTCAGCTCTTAAGGCACTATTCCCCCCTCTCAGCCCTTATGGCACTATTCCCCCTTCTCAGCTCTTATTGCACTATTCCCCCCTCTCAGCCCTTATGGCACTATTCCCCCCTCTCAGCTCTTAAGGCACTATTCCCCCCTCTCAGCCCTTATGGCACTACTCCCCCCTCTCAGCTCTTAAGGGACTATTCCCCCCTCTCAGCCCTTATGGCACTATTCCCCCCTCTCAGCTCTTAAGGCACTATTCCTCCTCTCAGCTCTTAAGGCACTATTCTCCCCTCTCAGCTCTTAAGGCACTATTCCCCCCTCTCAGCTTTTATGGCACTATTCCCCCTCTCAGCTCTTAAGGCACTATTCCCCCCTCACAGCCCTTATGGCACTATTCCCCCCTCTCAGCTCTTAAGGCACTATTCCCCCTCTCAGCTCTTAAGGCACTATTCCCCCCTCTCAGCTCTTATGGCACTATTCCCCCCTCTCAGGTCTTATGGCACTATTCCCCCTCTCAGCTCTTATGGCACTATTCCCCCCCTCTCAGCTCTTAAGGCACTATTCCCCCTCTCAGCTCTTAAAGCACTATTTCCCCCTCTCAGCTCTTATTGCACTATTCCCCCCTCTCAGCCCTTATGGCACTATTCCCCCCTCTCAGCTCTTAAGGGACTATTCCCCCCTCTCAGCCCTTATGGCACTATTCCCCCCCTCTCCGCTCTTAAGGCACTTTTCCCCTCTCAGCTCTTAAGGCACTATTCCCCCCTCTCAGCCCTTATGGCACTATTCCCCCCTCTCAGCTCTTAAGGGACTATTCCCCCCTCTCAGCCCTTATGGCACTATTTCCCCCTCTCAGCTCTTAAGGCACTATTCCTCCTCTCAGCTCTTAAGGCACTATTCTCCCCTCTCAGCTCTTAAGGCACTATTCCCCCCTCTCAGCTTTTATGGCACTATTCCCCCTCTCAGCTCTTAAGGCACTATTCCCCCCTCACAGCCCTTATGGCACTATTCCCCCCTCTCAGCTCTTAAGGCACTATTCCCCCCTCACAGCCCTTATGGCACTATTCCCCCCTCTCAGCTCTTAAGTCACTATTCCCCCCCTCTCAGCTCTTATGGCACTATTCCCCCCCTCTCCGCTCTTAAGGCACTTTTCCCCTCTCAGCTCTTAAGGCACTATTCCCCCCTCTCAGCCCTTATGGCACTATTCCCCCCCTCTCCGCTCTTAAGGCACTTTTCCCCTCTCAGCTCTTAAGGCACTATTCCCCCCTCTCAGCCCTTATGGCACTATTCCCCCTTCTCAGCTCTTATTGCACTATTCCCCCCTCTCAGCCCTTATGGCACTATTCCCCCCTCTCAGCTCTTAAGGCACTATTCCCCCCTCTCAGCCCTTATGGCACTACTCCCCCCTCTCAGCTCTTAAGGGACTATTCCCCCCTCTCAGCCCTTATGGCACTATTCCCCCCTCTCAGCTCTTAAGGCACTATTCCCCCCTCTCAGCCCTTATGGCACTATTCCCCCCTCTCAGCTCTTAAGGCACTATTCCCCCCTCTCAGCTCTTAAGGCACTATTCCCCCTCTCAGCTCTTAAGGCACTATTCCCCCCTCTCAGCTCTTAAGTCACTATTCCCCCCCTCTAAGCTCTTATGGCACTATTCCCCCTCTCAGCTCTTATGGCACTATTCCCCCCTCTCAGGTCTTATGGCACTATTCCCCATCTCAGCTCTTAAGGCACTATTCCCCCCTCTCAGCTCTTAAGGCACTATTCCCCCCTCTCAGCCCTTATGGCACTATTCCTCCTCTCAGCTCTTAAGGCACTATTCTCCCCTCTCAGCTCTTAAGGCACTATTCCCCCCTCTCAGCTTTTATGGCACTATTCCCCCTCTCAGCTCTTAAGGCACTATTCCCCCCTCTCAGCCCTTATGGCACTATTCCCCCCTCTCAGCTCTTAAGGGACTATTCCCCCCTCTCAGCCCTTATGGCACTATTCCCCCCCTCTCCGCTCTTAAGGCACTTTTCCCCTCTCAGCTCTTAAGGCACTATTCCCCCCTCTCAGCCCTTATGGCACTATTCCCCCCTCTCAGCTCTTAAGGCACTATTCCCCATCTCAGCTCTTAAGGCACTATTCCCCCCTCTCAGCTCTTAAGGCACTATTCCCCCCTCTCAGCCCTTATGGCACTATTCCCCCTTCTCAGCTCTTATTGCACTATTCCCCCCTCTCAGCCCTTATGGCACTATTCCCCCCTCTCAGCTCTTAAGGCACTATTCCCCCCTCTCAGCCCTTATGGCACTATTCCCCCCTCTCAGCTCTTAAGGGACTATTCCCCCCTCTCAGCCCTTATGGCACTATTCCCCCCTCTCAGCTCTTAAGGCACTATTCCTCCTCTCAGCTCTTAAGGCACTATTCTCCCCTCTCAGCTCTTAAGGCACTATTCCCCCCTCTAAGCTTTTATGGCACTATTCCCCCTCTCAGCTCTTAAGGCACTATTCCCCCCTCACAGCCCTTATGGCACTATTCCCCCCTCTCAGCTCTTAAGGGACTATTCCCCCCTCTCAGCCCTTATGGCACTATTCCCCCCTCTCAGCTCTTAAGGCACTATTCCCCATCTCAGCTCTTAAGGCACTATTCCCCCCTCTCAGCTCTTAAGGCACTATTCCCCCCTCTCAGCCCTTATGGCACTATTCCCCCTTCTCAGCTCTTATTGCACTATTCCCCCCTCTCAGCCCTTATGGCACTATTCCCCCCTCTCAGCTCTTAAGGCACTATTCCCCCCTTTCAGCCCTTATGGCACTATTCCCCCCTCTCAGCTCTTAAGGGACTATTCCCCCCTCTCAGCCCTTATGGCACTATTCCCCCCTCTCAGCTCTTAAGGCACTATTCCTCCTCTCAGCTCTTAAGGCACTATTCTCCCCTCTCAGCTCTTAAGGCACTATTCCCCCCTCTCAGCTTTTATGGCACTATTCCCCCTCTCAGCTCTTAAGGCACTATTCCCCCCTCACAGCCCTTATGGCACTATTCCCCCCTCTCAGCTCTTAAGGCACTATTCCCCCTCTCAGCTCTTAAGGCACTATTCCCCCCTCTCAGCTCTTATGGCACTATTCCCCCCTCTCAGGTCTTATGGCACTATTCCCCCTCTCAGCTCTTATGGCACTATTCCCCCCCTCTCAGCTCTTAAGGCACTATTCCCCCTCTCAGCTCTTAAAGCACTATTTCCCCCTCTCAGCTCTTATTGCACTATTCCCCCCTCTCAGCCCTTATGGCACTATTCCCCCCTCTCAGCTCTTAAGGGACTATTCCCCCCTCTCAGCCCTTATGGCACTATTCCCCCCCTCTCCGCTCTTAAGGCACTTTTCCCCTCTCAGCTCTTAAGGCACTATTCCCCCCTCTCAGCCCTTATGGCACTATTCCCCCCTCTCAGCCCTTATGGCACTATTCCCCCCTCTCAGCTCTTAAGGCACTATTCCTCCTCTCAGCTCTTAAGGCACTATTCTCCCCTCTCAGCTCTTAAGGCACTATTCCCCCCTCTCAGCTTTTATGGCACTATTCCCCCTCTCAGCTCTTAAGGCACTATTCCCCCTCTCAGCTCTTAAGGCACTATTCCCCCCTCTCAGCTCTTAAGTCACTATTCCCCCCTCTCAGCTCTTATGGCACTATTCCCCCTCTCAGCTCTTATGGCACTATTCCCCCCTCTCAGGTCTTATGGCACTATTCCCCCTCTCAGCTCTTATGGCACTATTCCCCCCCTCTCAGCTCTTAAGGCACTATTCCCCCTCTCAGCTCTTAAAGCACTATTTCCCCCTCTCAGCTCTTATGGCACTATTCCCCCTCTCAGCTCTTATGGCACTATTCCCCCCTCTCAGGTCTTATGGCACTATTCCCCCTCTCAGCTCTTATGGCACTATTCCCCCCCTCTCAGCTCTTAAGGCACTATTCCCCCTCTCAGCTCTTAAAGCACTATTTCCCCCTCTCAGCTCTTAAGGGACTATTCCCCCCTCTAAGCTCTTATGGCACTATTCCCCCCCTCTCAGCTCTTAAGGCACTATTCCCCCTCTCAGCTCTTAAAGCACTATTTCCCCCTCTCAGCTCTTAAGGGACTATTCCCCCCTCTAAGCTCTTATGGCACTATTCCCCCCTCTCAGCTCTTAAGGCACTATTCTCCCCTCTCAGCCCTTATGGCACTATTCCCCCCCTCTCAGCTCTTAAGGCACTTTTCCCCTCTCAGCTCTTAAGGCACTATTCCCCCCTCTCAGCCCTTATGGCACTATTCCCCCCTCTCAGCTCTTAAGGCACTATTCCCCATCTCAGCTCTTAAGTCACTATTCCCCCCTCTCAGCTCTTAAGGCACTATTCCCCCCTATCAGCCCTTATGGCACTATTCCCCCCTCTCAGCTCTTAAGGGACTATTCCCCCCTCTCAGCCCTTATGGCACTATTCCCCCCTCTCAGCTCTTAAGGCACTATTCCCCATCTCAGCTCTTAAGGCACTATTCCCCCCTCTCAGCTCTTAAGGCACTATTCCCCCCTCTCAGCCCTTATGGCACTATTCCCCCTTCTCAGCTCTTATTGCACTATTCCCCCCTCTCAGCCCTTATGGCACTATTCCCCCCTCTCAGCTCTTAAGGCACTATTCCCCCCTCTCAGCCCTTATGGCACTATTCCCCCCTCTCAGCTCTTAAGGGACTATTCCCCCCTCTCAGCCCTTATGGCACTATTCCCCCCTCTCAGCTCTTAAGGCACTATTCCTCCTCTCAGCTCTTAAGACACTATTCTCCCCTCTCAGCTCTTAAGGCACTATTCCCCCCTCTCAGCTTTTATGGCACTATTCCCCCTCTCAGCTCTTAAGGCACTATTCCCCCCTCACAGCCCTTATGGCACTATTCCCCCCTCTCAGCTCTTAAGGCACTATTCCCCCTCTCAGCTCTTAAGGCACTATTCCCCCCTCTCAGCTCTTAAGTCACTATTCCCCCCCTCTAAGCTCTTATGGCACTATTCCCCCTCTCAGCTCTTATGGCACTATTCCCCCCTCTCAGGTCTTATGGCACTATTCCCCCTCTCAGCTCTTATGGCACTATTCCCCCCCTCTCAGCTCTTAAGGCACTATTCCCCCTCTCAGCTCTTAAAGCACTATTTCCCCCTCTCAGCTCTTAAGGCACTATTCCCCCCTATCAGCCCTTATGGCACTATTCCCCCCTCTCAGCTCTTAAGGGACTATTCCCCCCTCTCAGCCCTTATGGCACTATTCCCCCCTCTCAGCTCTTAAGGCACTATTCCCCATCTCAGCTCTTAAGGCACTATTCCCCCCTCTCAGCTCTTAAGGCACTATTCCCCCCTCTCAGCCCTTATGGCACTATTCCCCCTTCTCAGCTCTTATTGCACTATTCCCCCCTCTCAGCCCTTATGGCACTATTCCCCCCTCTCAGCTCTTAAGGCACTATTCCCCCCTTTCAGCCCTTATGGCACTATTCCCCCCTCTCAGCTCTTAAGGGACTATTCCCCCCTCTCAGCCCTTATGGCACTATTCCCCCCTCTCAGCTCTTAAGGCACTATTCCTCCTCTCAGCTCTTAAGGCACTATTCTCCCCTCTCAGCTCTTAAGGCACTATTCCCCCCTCTCAGCTCTTAAGGCACTATTCCCCATCTCAGCTCTTAAGTCACTATTCCCCCCTCTCAGCTCTTATGGCACTATTCCCCCTCTCAGCTCTTATGGCACTATTCCCCCCTCTCAGGTCTTATGGCACTATTCCCCCTCTCAGCTCTTATGGCACTATTCCCCCCCTCTCAGCTCTTAAGGCACTATTCCCCCTCTCAGCTCTTAAAGCACTATTTCCCCCTCTCAGCTCTTAAGGGACTATTCCCCCCTCTAAGCTCTTATGGCACTATTCCCCCCCTCTCAGCTCTTAAGGCACTATTCCCCCTCTCAGCTCTTAAAGCACTATTTCCCCCTCTCAGCTCTTAAGGGACTATTCCCCCCTCTAAGCTCTTATGGCACTATTCCCCCCTCTCAGCTCTTAAGGCACTATTCTCCCCTCTCAGCCCTTATGGCACTATTCCCCCCCTCTCAGCTCTTAAGGCACTTTTCCCCTCTCAGCTCTTAAGGCACTATTCCCCCCTCTCAGCCCTTATGGCACTATTCCCCCCTCTCAGCTCTTAAGGCACTATTCCCCATCTCAGCTCTTAAGTCACTATTCCCCCCTCTCAGCTCTTAAGGCACTATTCCCCCCTATCAGCCCTTATGGCACTATTCCCCCCTCTCAGCTCTTAAGGCACTATTCCCCATCTCAGCTCTTAAGGCACTATTCCCCCCTCTCAGCTCTTAAGGCACTATTCCCCCCTCTCAGCCCTTATGGCACTATTCCCCCTTCTCAGCTCTTATTGCACTATTCCCCCCTCTCAGCCCTTATGGCACTATTCCCCCCTCTCAGCTCTTAAGGCACTATTCCCCCCTCTCAGCCCTTATGGCACTATTCCCCCCTCTCAGCTCTTAAGGGACTATTCCCCCCTCTCAGCCCTTATGGCACTATTCCCCCCTCTCAGCTCTTAAGGCACTATTCCTCCTCTCAGCTCTTAAGACACTATTCTCCCCTCTCAGCTCTTAAGGCACTATTCCCCCCTCTCAGCTTTTATGGCACTATTCCCCCTCTCAGCTCTTAAGGCACTATTCCCCCCTCACAGCCCTTATGGCACTATTCCCCCCTCTCAGCTCTTAAGGCACTATTCCCCCTCTCAGCTCTTAAGGCACTATTCCCCCCTCTCAGCTCTTAAGTCACTATTCCCCCCCTCTAAGCTCTTATGGCACTATTCCCCCTCTCAGCTCTTATGGCACTATTCCCCCCTCTCAGGTCTTATGGCACTATTCCCCCTCTCAGCTCTTATGGCACTATTCCCCCCCTCTCAGCTCTTAAGGCACTATTCCCCCTCTCAGCTCTTAAAGCACTATTTCCCCCTCTCAGCTCTTAAGGCACTATTCACCCCTATCAGCCCTTATGGCACTATTCCCCCCTCTCAGCTCTTAAGGGACTATTCCCCCCTCTCAGCCCTTATGGCACTATTCCCCCCTCTCAGCTCTTAAGGCACTATTCCCCATCTCAGCTCTTAAGGCACTATTCCCCCCTCTCAGCTCTTAAGGCACTATTCCCCCCTCTCAGCCCTTATGGCACTATTCCCCCTTCTCAGCTCTTATTGCACTATTCCCCCCTCTCAGCCCTTATGGCACTATTCCCCCCTCTCAGCTCTTAAGGCACTATTCCCCCCTCTCAGCTCTTATGGCACTATTCCCACCTCTCAGGTCTTATGGCACTATTCCCCCTCTCAGCTCTTATGGCACTATTCCCCCCCTCTCAGCTCTTAAGGCACTATTCCCCCTCTCAGCTCTTAAAGCACTATTTCCCCCTCTCAGCCCTTATGGCACTATTCCCCCCTCTCAGCTCTTAAGGGACTATTCCCCCCTCTAAGCCCTTATGGCACTATTCCCCCCCTCTCCGCTCTTAAGGCACTTTTCCCCTCTCAGCTCTTAAGGCACTATTCCCCCCTCTCAGCCCTTATGGAACTATTCCCCCCTCTCAGCTTTTAAGGCACTATTCCCCATCTCAGCTCTTAAGTCACTATTCCCCCCTCTCAGATCTTAAGGCACTATTCCCCCCTATCAGCCCTTATGGCACTATTCCCCCCTCTCAGCTCTTAAGGGACTATTCCCCCCTCTCAGCCCTTATGGCACTATTCCCCCCTCTCAGCTCTTAAGGCACTATTCCCCATCTCAGCTCTTAAGGCACTATTCCCCCCTCTCAGCTCTTAAGGCACTATTCCCCCCTCTCAGCCCTTATGGCACTATTCCCCCTTCTCAGCTCTTATTGCACTATTCCCCCCTCTCAGCCCTTATGGCACTATTCCCCCCTCTCAGCTCTTAAGGCACTATTCCCCCCTCTCAGCTCTTAAGGCACTATTCCCCCCTCTCAGCTCTTATGGCACTATTCCCCCCTCTCAGCTCTTAAGGCACTATTCCCCCCTCTCAGCCCTTATGGCACTTTTCCCCCCTCTCAGCTCTTATTGCACTATTCCCCCCTCTCAGCCCTTATGGCACTATTCCCCCCTCTCAGCTCTTAAGGGACTATTCCCCCCTCTCAGCCCTTATGGCACTATCCCCCCTCTCAGCTCTTAAGGCACTATTCCCCCCTCACAGCCCTTATGGCACTATTCCCCCCTCTCAGCTCTTAAGGCACTATTCCCCCTCTCAGCTCTTAAGGCACTATTCCCCCCTCTCAGCTCTTAAGTCACTATTCCCCCCTCTCAGCTCTTATGGCACTATTCCCCCTCTCAGCTCTTATGGCACTATTCCCCCCTCTCAGGTCTTATGGCACTATTCCCCCTCTCAGCTCTTATGGCACTATTCCCCCCCTCTCAGCTCTTAAGGCACTATTCCCCCTCTCAGCTCTTAAAGCACTATTTCCCCCTCTCAGCTCTTAAGGGACTATTCCCCCCTCTAAGCTCTTATGGCACTATTCCCCCCTCTCAGCTCTTAAGGCACTATTCTCCCCTCTCAGCTCTTAAGGCACTATTTCCCCCGCTAAGCCCTTATGGCACTATTCCCCCCTCTCAGCTCTTAATGCACTATTCCCCCCTCTCAGCTCTTAAGGCACTATTCCCCCCTCTCAGCTCTTATTGCACTATTCCCCCCTCTCAGCCCTTATGGCACTATTCCCCCCTCTCAGCTCTTAAGGCACTATTCCCCCCTCTCAGCCCTTATGGCACTATTCCCCCCTCTCAGCTCTTAAGGGACTATTCCCCCCTCTCAGCTCTTAAGGCACTATTCCCCCCTCTCAGCTCTTACGGCACTATTCCCCCCTCTCAGCTCTTAAGGCACTATTCCCCCCTCTCAGCCCTTATGGCACTTTTCCCCCCTCTCAGCTCTTATTGCACTATTCCCCCCTCTCAGCCCTTATGGCACTATTCCCCCCTCTCAGCTCTTAAGGGACTATTCCCCCCTCTCAGCCCTTATGGCACTATCCCCCCCCTCTCAGCTCTTAAGGCACTTTTCCCCTCTCAGCTCTTATGGCACTATTCCCCCCTCTCAGCTCTTATGGCACTATTCCCCCTCTCAGCTCTTATGGCACTATTCCCCCCTCTCAGGTCTTATGGCACTATTCCCCCTCTCAGCTCTTATGGCACTATTCCCCCCCTCTCAGCTCTTAAGGCACTATTCCCCCTCTCAGCTCTTAAAGCACTATTTCCCCCTCTCAGCTCTTAAGGGACTATTCCCCCCTCTAAGCTCTTATGGCACTATTCCCCCCCTCTCAGCTCTTAAGGCACTATTCCCCCTCTCAGCTCTTAAAGCACTATTTCCCCCTCTCAGCTCTTAAGGGACTATTCCCCCCTCTAAGCTCTTATGGCACTATTCCCCCCTCTCAGCTCTTAAGGCACTATTCTCCCCTCTCAGCCCTTATGGCACTATTCCCCCCCTCTCAGCTCTTAAGGCACTTTTCCCCTCTCAGCTCTTAAGGCACTATTCCCCCCTCTCAGCCCTTATGGCACTATTCCCCCCTCTCAGCTCTTAAGGCACTATTCCCCATCTCAGCTCTTAAGTCACTATTCCCCCCTCTCAGCTCTTAAGGCACTATTCCCCCCTATCAGCCCTTATGGCACTATTCCCCCCTCTCAGCTCTTAAGGGACTATTCCCCCCTCTCAGCCCTTATGGCACTATCCCCCCCTCTCAGCTCTTAAGGCACTATTCCCCATCTCAGCTCTTAAGGCACTATTCCCCCCTCTCAGCTCTTAAGGCACTATTCCCCCCTCTCAGCCCTTATGGCACTATTCCCCCTTCTCAGCTCTTATTGCACTATTCCCCCCTCTCAGCCCTTATGGCACTATTCCCCCCTCTCAGCTCTTAAGGCACTATTCCCCCCTCTCAGCCCTTATGACACTATTCCCCCCTCTCAGCTCTTAAGGGACTATTCCCCCCTCTCAGCCCTTATGGCACTATTCCCCCCTCTCAGCTCTTAAGGCACTATTCCTCCTCTCAGCTCTTAAGACACTATTCTCCCCTCTCAGCTCTTAAGGCACTATTCCCCCCTCTCAGCTTTTATGGCACTATTCCCCCTCTCAGCTCTTAAGGCACTATTCCCCCCTCACAGCCCTTATGGCACTATTCCCCCCTCTCAGCTCTTAAGGCACTATTCCCCCTCTCAGCTCTTAAGGCACTATTCCCCCCTCTCAGCTCTTAAGTCACTATTCCCCCCCTCTAAGCTCTTATGGCACTATTCCCCCTCTCAGCTCTTATGGCACTATTCCCCCCTCTCAGGTCTTATGGCACTATTCCCCCTCTCAGCTCTTATGGCACTATTCCCCCCCTCTCAGCTCTTAAGGCACTATTCCCCCTCTCAGCTCTTAAAGCACTATTTCCCCCTCTCAGCTCTTAAGGCACTATTCCCCCCTATAAGCCCTTATGGCACTATTCCCCCCTCTCAGCTCTTAAGGGACTATTCCCCCCTCTCAGCCCTTATGGCACTATTCCCCCCTCTCAGCTCTTAAGGCACTATTCCCCATCTCAGCTCTTAAGGCACTATTCCCCCCTCTCAGCTCTTAAGGCACTATTCCCCCCTCTCAGCCCTTATGGCACTATTCCCCCTTCTCAGCTCTTATTGCACTATTCCCCCCTCTCAGCCCTTATGGCACTATTCCCCCCTCTCAGCTCTTAAGGCACTATTCCCCCCTCTCAGCTCTTATGGCACTATTCCCCCCTCTCAGGTCTTATGGCACTATTCCCCCTCTCAGCTCTTATGGCACTATTCCCCCCCTCTCAGCTCTTAAGGCACTATTCCCCCTCTCAGCTCTTAAAGCACTATTTCCCCCTCTCAGCCCTTATGGCACTATTCCCCCCTCTCAGCTCTTAAGGGACTATTCCCCCCTCTCAGCCCTTATGGCACTATTCCCCCCCTCTCCGCTCTTAAGGCACTTTTCCCCTCTCAGCTCTTAAGGCACTATTCCCCCCTCTCAGCCCTTATGGAACTATTCCCCCCTCTCAGCTTTTAAGGCACTATTCCCCATCTCAGCTCTTAAGTCACTATTCCCCCCTCTCAGCTCTTAAGGCACTATTCCCCCCTATCAGCCCTTATGGCACTATTCCCCCCTCTCAGCTCTTAAGGGACTATTCCCCCCTCTCAGCCCTTATGGCACTATTCCCCCCTCTCAGCTCTTAAGGCACTATTCCCCATCTCAGCTCTTAAGGCACTATTCCCCCCTCTCAGCTCTTAAGGCACTATTCCCCCCTCTCAGCCCTTATGGCACTATTCCCCCTTCTCAGCTCTTATTGCACTATTCCCCCCTCTCAGCCCTTATGGCACTATTCCCCCCTCTCAGCTCTTAAGGCACTATTCCCCCCTCTCAGCCCTTATGGCACTATTCCCCCCTCTCAGCTCTTAAGGGACTATTCCCCCCTCTCAGCCCTTATGGCACTATTCCCCCCTCTCAGCTCTTAAGGCACTATTCCTCCTCTCAGCTCTTAAGGCACTATTCTCCCCTCTCAGCTCTTAAGGCACTATTCCCCCCTCTCAGCTTTTATGGCACTATTCCCCCTCTCAGCTCTTAAGGCACTATTCCCCCCTCACAGCCCTTATGGCACTATTCCCGCCTCTCAGCTCTTAAGGCACTATTCCCCCTCTCAGCTCTTAAGGCACTATTCCCCCCTCTCAGCTCTTAAGTCACTATTCCCCCCTCTCAGCTCTTATGGCACTATTCCCCCTCTCAGCTCTTATGGCACTATTCCCCCCTCTCAGGTCTTATGGCACTATTCCCCCTCTCAGCTCTTATGGCACTATTCCCCCCCTCTCAGCTCTTAAGGCACTATTCCCCCTCTCAGCTCTTAAAGCACTATTTCCCCCTCTCAGCTCTTAAGGGACTATTCCCCCCTCTAAGCTCTTATGGCACTATTCCCCCCTCTCAGCTCTTAAGGCACTATTCTCCCCTCTCAGCTCTTAAGGCACTATTTCCCCCGCTAAGCCCTTATGGCACTATTCCCCCCTCTCAGCTCTTAATGCACTATTCCCCCCTCTCAGCTCTTAAGGCACTATTCCCCCCTCTCAGCTCTTATTGCACTATTCCCCCCTCTCAGCCCTTATGGCACTATTCCCCCCTCTCAGCTCTTAAGGCACTATTCCCCCCTCTCAGCCCTTATGGCACTATTCCCCCCTCTCAGCTCTTAAGGGACTATTCCCCCCTCTCAGCTCTTAAGGCACTATTCCCCCCTCTCAGCTCTTATGGCACTATTCCCCCCTCTCAGCTCTTAAGGCACTATTCCCCCCTCTCAGCCCTTATGGCACTTTTCCCCCCTCTCAGCTCTTATTGCACTATTCCCCCCTCTCAGCCCTTATGGCACTATTCCCCCCTCTAAGCTCTTAAGGGACTATTCCCCCCTCTCAGCCCTTATGGCACTATCCCCCCCCTCTCAGCTCTTAAGGCACTTTTCCCCTCTCAGCTCTTAAGGCACTATTCCCCCCTCTCAGCCCTTATGGCACTATTCCCCCCTCTCAGCTCTTAAGGCACTATTCCCCATCTCAGCTCTTAAGTCACTATTCCCCCCTCTCAGCTCTTAAGGCACTATTCCCCCCTATCAGCCCTTATGGCACTATTCCCCCCTCTCAGCTCTTAAGGGACTATTCCCCCCTCTCAGCCCTTATGGCACTATTCCCCCCTCTCAGCTCTTAAGGCACTATTCCCCATCTCAGCTCTTAAGGCACTATTCCCCCCTCTCAGCTCTTAAGGCACTATTCCCCCCTCTCAGCTCTTATGGCACTATTCCCCCTCTCAGCTCTTATGGAACTATTCCCCCCTCTCAGGTCTTATGGCACTATTCCCCCTCTCAGCTCTTATGGCACTATTCCCACCCTCTCAGCTCTTAAGGCACTATTCCCCCTCTCAGCTCTTAAAGCACTATTTCCCCCTCTCAGCTCTTAAGGGACTATTCCCCCCTCTAAGCTCTTATGGCACTATTCCCCCCTCTCAGCTCTTAAGGCACTATTCTCCCCTCTCAGCTCTTAAGGCACTATTCCCCCCGCTAAGCCCTTATGGCACTATTCCCCCCTCTCAGCTCTTAATGCACTATTCCCCCCTCTCAGCTCTTAAGGCACTATTCCCCCCTCTCAGCTCTTATTGCACTATTCCCCCCTCTCAGCCCTTATGGCACTATTCCCCCCTCTCAGCTCTTAAGGCACTATTCCCCCCTCTCAGCCCTTATGGCACTATTCCCCCCTCTCAGCTCTTAAGGGACTATTCCCCCCTCTCAGCCCTTATGGCACTATTCCCCCCTCTCAGCTCTTAAGGCACTATTCCTCCTCTCAGCTCTTAAGGCACTATTCTCCCCTCTCAGCTCTTTAGGCACTATTCCCTCCTCTCAGCTTTTATGGCACTATTCCCCCTCTCAGCTCTTAAGGCACTATTCCCCCCTCACAGCCCTTATGGCACTATTCCCCCCTCTCAGCTCTTAAGGCACTATTCCCCCTCTCAGCTCTTAAGGCACTATTCCCCCCTCTCAGCTCTTAAGTCACTATTCCCCCCCTCTCAGCTCTTATGGCACTATTCCCCCTCTCAGCTCTTATGGCACTATTCCCCCCTCTCAGGTCTTATGGCACTATTCCCCCTCTCAGCTCTTATGGCACTATTCCCCCCCTCTCAGCTCTTAAGGCACTATTCCCCCTCTCAGCTCTTAAAGCACTATTTCCCCCTCTCAGCTCTTAAGGGACTATTCCCCCCTCTAAGCTCTAATGGCACTATTCCCCCCTCTCAGCTCTTAAGGCACTATTCTCCCCTCTCAGCTCTTAAGGCACTATTCCCCCCGCTAAGCCCTTATGGCACTATTCCCCCCTCTCAGCTCTTAATGCACTATTCCCCCCTCTCAGCTCTTAAGGCACTATTCCCCCCTCTCAGCTCTTATGGCACTATTCCCCCCTCTCAGCTCTTAAAGCACTATTCCCCCCTCTCAGCCCTTATGGCACTTTTCCCCCCTCTCAGCTCTTATTGCACTATTACCCCCTCTCAGCCCTTATGGCACTATTCCCCCCTCTCAGCCCTTATGGCACTATTCCCCCCTCTCAGCTCTTATTGCACTATTCCCCCCTCTCAGCTCTTAAGGGACTATTCCCCCCTCTCAGCCCTTATGGCACTATTCCCCCCCTCTCAACTCTTAAGGCATTTTTCCCCTCTCAGCTCTTTAGGCACTATTCCCCCCTCTAAGCCCTTATGGCACTATTCCCCCCTCTCAGCTCTTATGGCACTATTCCCCCCCTCTCAGCTCTTAAGGCACTATTCCCCCTCTCAGCTCTTAAAGCACTATTTCCCCCTCTCAGCTCTTAAGGGACTATTCCCCCCTCTAAGCTCTTATGGCACTATTCCCCCCTCTCAGCTCTTAAGGCACTATTCTCCCCTCTCAGCCCTTATGGCACTATTCCCCCCCTCTCAGCTCTTAAGGCACTTTTCCCCTCTCAGCTCTTAAGGCACTATTCCCCCCTCTCAGCCCTTATGGCACTATTCCCCCCTCTCAGCTCTTAAGGCACTATTCCCCATCTCAGCTCTTAAGTCACTATTCCCCCCTCTCAGCTCTTAAGGCACTATTCCCCCCTATCAGCCCTTATGGCACTATTCCCCCCTCTCAGCTCTTAAGGGACTATTCCCCCCTCTCAGCCCTTATGGCACTATCCCCCCCTCTCAGCTCTTAAGGCACTATTCCCCATCTCAGCTCTTAAGGCACTATTCCCCCCTCTCAGCTCTTAAGGCACTATTCCCCCCTCTCAGCCCTTATGGCACTATTCCCCCTTCTCAGCTCTTATTGCACTATTCCCCCCTCTCAGCCCTTATGGCACTATTCCCCCCTCTCAGCTCTTAAGGCACTATTCCCCCCTCTCAGCCCTTATGACACTATTCCCCCCTCTCAGCTCTTAAGGGACTATTCCCCCCTCTCAGCCCTTATGGCACTATTCCCCCCTCTCAGCTCTTAAGGCACTATTCCTCCTCTCAGCTCTTAAGACACTATTCTCCCCTCTCAGCTCTTAAGGCACTATTCCCCCCTCTCAGCTTTTATGGCACTATTCCCCCTCTCAGCTCTTAAGGCACTATTCCCCCCTCACAGCCCTTATGGCACTATTCCCCCCTCTCAGCTCTTAAGGCACTATTCCCCCTCTCAGCTCTTAAGGCACTATTCCCCCCTCTCAGCTCTTAAGTCACTATTCCCCCCCTCTAAGCTCTTATGGCACTATTCCCCCTCTCAGCTCTTATGGCACTATTCCCCCCTCTCAGGTCTTATGGCACTATTCCCCCTCTCAGCTCTTATGGCACTATTCCCCCCCTCTCAGCTCTTAAGGCACTATTCCCCCTCTCAGCTCTTAAAGCACTATTTCCCCCTCTCAGCTCTTAAGGCACTATTCCCCCCTATAAGCCCTTATGGCACTATTCCCCCCTCTCAGCTCTTAAGGGACTATTCCCCCCTCTCAGCCCTTATGGCACTATTCCCCCCTCTCAGCTCTTAAGGCACTATTCCCCATCTCAGCTCTTAAGGCACTATTCCCCCCTCTCAGCTCTTAAGGCACTATTCCCCCCTCTCAGCCCTTATGGCACTATTCCCCCTTCTCAGCTCTTATTGCACTATTCCCCCCTCTCAGCCCTTATGGCACTATTCCCCCCTCTCAGCTCTTAAGGCACTATTCCCCCCTCTCAGCTCTTATGGCACTATTCCCCCCTCTCAGGTCTTATGGCACTATTCCCCCTCTCAGCTCTTATGGCACTATTCCCCCCCTCTCAGCTCTTAAGGCACTATTCCCCCTCTCAGCTCTTAAAGCACTATTTCCCCCTCTCAGCCCTTATGGCACTATTCCCCCCTCTCAGCTCTTAAGGGACTATTCCCCCCTCTCAGCCCTTATGGCACTATTCCCCCCCTCTCCGCTCTTAAGGCACTTTTCCCCTCTCAGCTCTTAAGGCACTATTCCCCCCTCTCAGCCCTTATGGAACTATTCCCCCCTCTCAGCTTTTAAGGCACTATTCCCCATCTCAGCTCTTAAGTCACTATTCCCCCCTCTCAGCTCTTAAGGCACTATTCCCCCCTATCAGCCCTTATGGCACTATTCCCCCCTCTCAGCTCTTAAGGGACTATTCCCCCCTCTCAGCCCTTATGGCACTATTCCCCCCTCTCAGCTCTTAAGGCACTATTCCCCATCTCAGCTCTTAAGGCACTATTCCCCCCTCTCAGCTCTTAAGGCACTATTCCCCCCTCTCAGCCCTTATGGCACTATTCCCCCTTCTCAGCTCTTATTGCACTATTCCCCCCTCTCAGCCCTTATGGCACTATTCCCCCCTCTCAGCTCTTAAGGCACTATTCCCCCCTCTCAGCCCTTATGGCACTATTCCCCCCTCTCAGCTCTTAAGGGACTATTCCCCCCTCTCAGCCCTTATGGCACTATTCCCCCCTCTCAGCTCTTAAGGCACTATTCCTCCTCTCAGCTCTTAAGGCACTATTCTCCCCTCTCAGCTCTTAAGGCACTATTCCCCCCTCTCAGCTTTTATGGCACTATTCCCCCTCTCAGCTCTTAAGGCACTATTCCCCCCTCACAGCCCTTATGGCACTATTCCCGCCTCTCAGCTCTTAAGGCACTATTCCCCCTCTCAGCTCTTAAGGCACTATTCCCCCCTCTCAGCTCTTAAGTCACTATTCCCCCCTCTCAGCTCTTATGGCACTATTCCCCCTCTCAGCTCTTATGGCACTATTCCCCCCTCTCAGGTCTTATGGCACTATTCCCCCTCTCAGCTCTTATGGCACTATTCCCCCCCTCTCAGCTCTTAAGGCACTATTCCCCCTCTCAGCTCTTAAAGCACTATTTCCCCCTCTCAGCTCTTAAGGGACTATTCCCCCCTCTAAGCTCTTATGGCACTATTCCCCCCTCTCAGCTCTTAAGGCACTATTCTCCCCTCTCAGCTCTTAAGGCACTATTTCCCCCGCTAAGCCCTTATGGCACTATTCCCCCCTCTCAGCTCTTAATGCACTATTCCCCCCTCTCAGCTCTTAAGGCACTATTCCCCCCTCTCAGCTCTTATTGCACTATTCCCCCCTCTCAGCCCTTATGGCACTATTCCCCCCTCTCAGCTCTTAAGGCACTATTCCCCCCTCTCAGCCCTTATGGCACTATTCCCCCCTCTCAGCTCTTAAGGGACTATTCCCCCCTCTCAGCTCTTAAGGCACTATTCCCCCCTCTCAGCTCTTATGGCACTATTCCCCCCTCTCAGCTCTTAAGGCACTATTCCCCCCTCTCAGCCCTTATGGCACTTTTCCCCCCTCTCAGCTCTTATTGCACTATTCCCCCCTCTCAGCCCTTATGGCACTATTCCCCCCTCTAAGCTCTTAAGGGACTATTCCCCCCTCTCAGCCCTTATGGCACTATCCCCCCCCTCTCAGCTCTTAAGGCACTTTTCCCCTCTCAGCTCTTAAGGCACTATTCCCCCCTCTCAGCCCTTATGGCACTATTCCCCCCTCTCAGCTCTTAAGGCACTATTCCCCATCTCAGCTCTTAAGTCACTATTCCCCCCTCTCAGCTCTTAAGGCACTATTCCCCCCTATCAGCCCTTATGGCACTATTCCCCCCTCTCAGCTCTTAAGGGACTATTCCCCCCTCTCAGCCCTTATGGCACTATTCCCCCCTCTCAGCTCTTAAGGCACTATTCCCCATCTCAGCTCTTAAGGCACTATTCCCCCCTCTCAGCTCTTAAGGCACTATTCCCCCCTCTCAGCTCTTATGGCACTATTCCCCCTCTCAGCTCTTATGGAACTATTCCCCCCTCTCAGGTCTTATGGCACTATTCCCCCTCTCAGCTCTTATGGCACTATTCCCACCCTCTCAGCTCTTAAGGCACTATTCCCCCTCTCAGCTCTTAAAGCACTATTTCCCCCTCTCAGCTCTTAAGGGACTATTCCCCCCTCTAAGCTCTTATGGCACTATTCCCCCCTCTCAGCTCTTAAGGCACTATTCTCCCCTCTCAGCTCTTAAGGCACTATTCCCCCCGCTAAGCCCTTATGGCACTATTCCCCCCTCTCAGCTCTTAATGCACTATTCCCCCCTCTCAGCTCTTAAGGCACTATTCCCCCCTCTCAGCTCTTATTGCACTATTCCCCCCTCTCAGCCCTTATGGCACTATTCCCCCCTCTCAGCTCTTAAGGCACTATTCCCCCCTCTCAGCCCTTATGGCACTATTCCCCCCTCTCAGCTCTTAAGGGACTATTCCCCCCTCTCAGCCCTTATGGCACTATTCCCCCCTCTCAGCTCTTAAGGCACTATTCCTCCTCTCAGCTCTTAAGGCACTATTCTCCCCTCTCAGCTCTTTAGGCACTATTCCCTCCTCTCAGCTTTTATGGCACTATTCCCCCTCTCAGCTCTTAAGGCACTATTCCCCCCTCACAGCCCTTATGGCACTATTCCCCCCTCTCAGCTCTTAAGGCACTATTCCCCCTCTCAGCTCTTAAGGCACTATTCCCCCCTCTCAGCTCTTAAGTCACTATTCCCCCCCTCTCAGCTCTTATGGCACTATTCCCCCTCTCAGCTCTTATGGCACTATTCCCCCCTCTCAGGTCTTATGGCACTATTCCCCCTCTCAGCTCTTATGGCACTATTCCCCCCCTCTCAGCTCTTAAGGCACTATTCCCCCTCTCAGCTCTTAAAGCACTATTTCCCCCTCTCAGCTCTTAAGGGACTATTCCCCCCTCTAAGCTCTAATGGCACTATTCCCCCCTCTCAGCTCTTAAGGCACTATTCTCCCCTCTCAGCTCTTAAGGCACTATTCCCCCCGCTAAGCCCTTATGGCACTATTCCCCCCTCTCAGCTCTTAATGCACTATTCCCCCCTCTCAGCTCTTAAGGCACTATTCCCCCCTCTCAGCTCTTATGGCACTATTCCCCCCTCTCAGCTCTTAAAGCACTATTCCCCCCTCTCAGCCCTTATGGCACTTTTCCCCCCTCTCAGCTCTTATTGCACTATTACCCCCTCTCAGCCCTTATGGCACTATTCCCCCCTCTCAGCCCTTATGGCACTATTCCCCCCTCTCAGCTCTTATTGCACTATTCCCCCCTCTCAGCTCTTAAGGGACTATTCCCCCCTCTCAGCCCTTATGGCACTATTCCCCCCCTCTCAACTCTTAAGGCATTTTTCCCCTCTCAGCTCTTTAGGCACTATTCCCCCCTCTAAGCCCTTATGGCACTATTCCCCCCTCTCAGCTCTTATTGCACTATTCCCCCCTCTCAGCTCTTAAGGCACTATTCTCCCCTCTCAACTCTTAAGGCACTATTCTCCCCTCTCAGCCTTTATGGCACTATTTCCCCTCTCAGCTCTTATGACACTATTCCCCCCTCTCAGCTTTTATGGCACTATTCCCCCCTCTCAGCTCTTAAGGCACTATTCCCCCCTCTCAGCTCTTATGGCACTATTCCCCCCTCTCAGCTCTTAAGGCACTATTCCCCCTCTCAGCTCTTAAGTCACTATTCCCCCCCTCTCAGCTCTTATGGCACTATTCCCCCTCTCAGCTCTTATGGCACTATTCCCCCCTCTCAGGTCTTATGGCACTATTCCCCCTCTCAGCTTTTATGGCACTATTCCCCCCCTCTCAGCTCTTAAGGCACTATTCCCCCTCTCAGCTCTTAAAGCACTATTTCCCCCTCTCAGCTCTTAAGGGACTATTCCCCCCTCTAAGCTCTAATGGCACTATTCCCCCCTCTCAGCTCTTAAGGCACTATTCTCCCCTCTCAGCTCTTAAGGCACTATTCCCCCCGCTAAGCCCTTATGGCACTATTCCCCCCTCTCAGCTCTTAATGCACTATTCCCCCCTCTCAGCTCTTAAGGCACTATTCCCCCCTCTCAGCTCTTATGGCACTATTCCCCCCTCTCAGCTCTTAAAGCACTATTCCCCCCTCTCAGCCCTTATGGCACTTTTCCCCCCTCTCAGCTCTTATTGCACTATTACCCCCTCTCAGCCCTTATGGCACTATTCCCCCCTCTCAGCCCTTATGGCACTATTCCCCCCTCTCAGCTCTTATTGCACTATTCCCCCCTCTCAGCTCTTAAGGGACTATTCCCCCCTCTCAGCCCTTATGGCACTATTCCCCCCCTCTCAACTCTTAAGGCATTTTTCCCCTCTCAGCTCTTTAGGCACTATTCCCCCCTCTAAGCCCTTATGGCACTATTCCCCCCTCTCAGCTCTTATTGCACTATTCCCCCCTCTCAGCTCTTAAGGCACTATTCTCCCCTCTCAACTCTTAAGGCACTATTCTCCCCTCTCAGCCTTTATGGCACTATTTCCCCTCTCAGCTCTTATGACACTATTCCCCCCTCTCAGCTTTTATGGCACTATTCCCCCCTCTCAGCTCTTAAGGCACTATTCCCCCCTCTCAGCTCTTATGGCACTATTCCCCCCTCTCAGCTCTTAAGGCACTATTCCCCCTCTCAGCTCTTAAGGCACTATTCCCCCCTCTCAGCTCTTAAGGGACTATTCCCCCCTCTAAGCTCTAATGGCACTTTTCCCCCCTCTCAGCTCTTAAGGCACTATTCTCCCCTCTCAGCTCTTAAGGCACTATTCCCCCCTCTCAGCCCTTATGCCCCTCACACACACGTCTGCCTCTGTGCTCCTCACACACACGTCTGCCTCTGTGCCCCTCACACACTCGTCTGCCTCTGTGCTCCTCACACACACGTCTGCCTCTGTGCCCCTCACACACACGTCTGCCTCTGTGCCCCTCACACACTCGTCTGCCTCTGTGCCCCTCACACACACGTCTGCCTCTGTGCCCCTCACACACTCGTCTGCCTCTGTGCCCCTCACACACTCGTCTGCCTCTGTGCCCCTCACACTCACGTCTGCCTCTGTGCCCTCACACTCACGTCTGCCTCTGTGCCCCTCACACTCACGTCTGCCTCTGTGCCCCTCACACACTCGTCTGCCTCTGTGCCCCTCACACACTCGTCTGCCTCTGTGCCCCTCACACACACGTCTGCCTCTGTGCCCCTCACACACACGTCTGCCTCTGTGCCCCTCACACACTCGTCTGCCTCTGTGCCCCTCACACACTCGTCTGCCTCTGTGCCCCTCACACACACGTCTGCCTCTGTGCCCCTCACACTCACGTCTGCCTCTGTGCCCCTCACACACTCGTCTGCCTCTGTGCCCCTCACACACTCGTCTGCCTCTGTGCCCCTCACACACTCGTCTGCCTCTGTGCCCCTCACACACTCGTCTGCCTCTGTGCCCCTCACACACTCGTCTGCCTCTGTGCTCCTCACACACTCGTCTGCCTCTGTGCCCCTCACACACTCGTCTGCCTCTGTGCCCCTCACACACACGTCTGCCTCTGTGCCCCTCACACTCACGTCTGCCTCTGTGCCCCTCACACACTCGTCTGCCTCTGTGCCTCTCACACACTCGTCTGCCTCTGTGCCCCTCACACACACGTCTGCCTCTGTGCCCCTCACACACTCGTCTGCCTCTGTGCCCCTCACACTCACGTCTGCCTCTGTGCCCTCACACTCACGTCTGCCTCTGTGCCCCTCACACACTCGTCTGCCTCTGTGCCCCTCACACACACGTCTGCATCTGTGCCCCTCACACACACGTCTGCCTCTGTGCCCCTCACACACTCGTCTGCCTCTGTGCCCCTCACACACTCGTCTGCCTCTGTGCCCCTCACACACTCGTCTGCCTCTGTGCCCCTCACACACTCGTCTGCCTCTGTGCCCCTCACACACACGTCTGCCTCTGTGCCCCTCACACACTCGTCTGCCTCTGTGCCCCTCACACTCACGTCTGCCTCTGTGCCCTCACACTCACGTCTGCCTCTGTGCCCCTCACACACTCGTCTGCCTCTGTGCCCCTCACACACACGTCTGCCTCTGTGCCCCTCACACACACGTCTGCCTCTGTGCCCCTCACACACTCGTCTGCCTCTGTGCCCCTCACACACTCGTCTGCCTCTGTGCTCCTCACACACTCGTCTGCCTCTGTGCCCCTCACACACTCGTCTGCCTCTGTGCCCCTCACACACACGTCTGCCTCTGTGCCCCTCACACTCACGTCTGCCTCTGTGCCCCTCACACACTCGTCTGCCTCTGTGCCCCTCACACACTCGTCTGCCTCTGTGCCCCTCACACACACGTCTGCCTCTGTGCCCCTCACACACTCGTCTGCCTCTGTGCCCCTCACACACACGTCTGCCTCTGTGCTCCTCACACACATGTCCTGCCTCTGTGCCCCTCACACACTCGTCTGCCTCTGTGCCCCTCACACACTCGTCTGCCTCTGTGCCCCTCACACACTCGTCTGCCTCTGTGCCCCTCACACACTCGTCTGCCTCTGTGCCCCTCACACTCACGTCTGCCTCTGTGCCCCGTCTGTATTTGATGGTGGTAAAAGTGATCCACAGAGACGAGAAGTAACGTGAGTGCGTCTTCTCCTTGAAATGCCTCATTCACAGCAGAGAAGCGCCAATTCTGTGCTGTCCCACTGCAGAGGTGACTGACCCGGCCTTTCTGCAGCTGAGGAGAAGAGACAGAGGGATACAAACACAACACATTTAATTTCGAGAAATTCTTATTATGACTGTTATTTCAGGCTAAATATATATAGGTGTAGTTTTGATCTCCTGAGGGGGGGGGGCTCTCATGTTCCTGTTTGAGGCTGATGGGAGCAAACAGCGCCCTCTCGCGGGCCCGTGTGCACGCGCTCCTCGCCGCACTGACGCTCTCCTCAGCACCAGCAGAGCACCGGAGGAGGAGCACCACACTGCGGTTCTCAGCGCATCCTCGCCCGGACACTGGCCCTTAAAACGCCGTGCTGGCCGGTGTCCTCGTCGCCCCGAGGCTCCAAGGTGGCTGCTGCGGCAGTGTGCGGCAGCGTGTGGTCCGGGCAGCGGGAAAGAGCACCACAAGGAGCCGCTGGGATAAAGCCGCGTCCATCGTGTCTCACTGGAGGAGGAGGGGTCCGGAGCGCAGCGCAGGGACCTGAAGGTGAGCTGATGGAGGCAGGGATGGCCGTGTCCGCTCCGGAACATGCAGTGCTCTGATGGGCTGGTGTTGCCCGGCACAGTCCGGGACCTCCGTGTGTCCCCTCACCTTATGTAGGAGTCATTGTGGGGTTGTATCCGTGTGCAGGCCTACACTGTTAGTGCGGCTGAAGCGGCAGCGGCCTGTGGACAGGCTCATCTGCTGCTGCTGCACAGAGCACCGGCTCACGGTGCCCTTTAACCACGCACGAGTGTCCAGGAGGAAACTGCTCCTCCCGGGACATCACTGCATTAGTTTGAACTAAAGCCAGAGCCGCAGCGGGTCAGTGTGTGAGGGGTCCCGCCGCGGGCTGTGGAGGGTGGGACAGTATGAACTAGGCCCAAGTTCAAAGAATGTCCTCCACATCTGAGAGAAGAAGACATGTTTGTGACAGTGAGAGCCAAGACCTTGTGCTACACTCTCAGCGCCACATGGGCTCCTGCTGTACAGCATCAGCCTACCACAGGCCTACAGCAGATCCTAACCCATACTATAAGTTCTAAAATCAGACTAAAGAATGGATATTGTAGTTCTAAATGATCACTATCTGTAATACACATACTCATCCTGCAGAGGGCCCCACATACCTCCAGAAGCAGTCTGCGTATCACAGTTTGAGAAACACTGCCTTAGCCTATTCAACTGTGCCAAATGTTCAGAGGACAGAGAAGACACGAGGAGGGAGAGAACGCCATCACCAGCCTATGTTTTATTGTCAGAGTGAATGTCTGTCCATCCTCTTCATCCTTTTATTCATCTGTGTCATGCATTTATAGCCTGATGATGATGATGATGATGATGATGATGATGATGATGATGATGATGAGGATTCAATTTCATTTATTTTTGTAACGCCCAAAATCACAACAGCAGTTTCCTCAAAGGTCGACAGTGAAAAACAGATTAAAAAATGTTCATAAGGACGAGGCAATGTCCCAGGGTCCCCTGTCCTTCGACAAAATGTCTCAGTGTCCCCTGTCCTTAGATAAAATGTCTCAGTGTCCCCTGTCCTTAGACAAATGTCTCAGTGTCCCCTGTCCTTAGACAAATGTCCCAGGGTCACCTGTCCTTAGACAAATGTCCCAGGGTCCCCTGTCCTTAGACAAATGTCCCAGGGTCCCCTGTCCTTAGACAAATGTCTCAGCAACCCCTGTCCTTAGACAAATGTCTCAGCGTCCCCTGTCCTTCGACAAAATGTCTCAGTGTCCCCTGTCCTTAGATAAAATGTCTCAGTGTCCCCTGTCCTTAGACAAATGTCCCAGGGTCACCTGTCCTTAGACAAATGTCCCAGGGTCCCCTGTCCTTAGACAAATGTCCCAGGGTGCCCTGTCCTTAGACAAATGTCTCAGCAACCCCTGTCCTTAGACAAATGTCTCAGCGTACCCTGTCCTTCGACAAAATGTCTCAGTGTCCCCTGTCCTTAGATAAAATGTCTCAGTGTCCCCTGTCCTTAGACAAATGTCCCAGGGTCACCTGTCCTTAGACAAATGTCCCAGGGTCCCCTGTCCTTAGACAAATGTCCCAGGGTGCCCTGTCCTTAGACAAATGTCTCAGCAACCCCTGTCCTTAGACAAATGTCTCAGCGTACCCTGTCCTTGGACCCTCCTTCTCGTCCAGGAAAAACTACCAAACCTCTTTGGGAAAAAGTATAAACCTGGAGGAGTTCCACATGAAGGAGAGATCTGACTCCATCAGACGGACAAGAGGACGTGAGACAGTGGAGCTGAGACATTTGTATCATCATCATGATGATGTTGACGATGATGAGGTACTTCAGATGATGGGGATCTAAATAAAAACAAACTTCCTCAGCAATAACATCTTGGATATCCACTCATTTCCACAAACTTAACTGCAGCAAATCAAAAACCATCATTATCTGTGCCAAGTCCCTCCTCCACTCAGTGCTTCACTTTCTCATTGGCCGCCACATAGTCACTCCTCCCCCTCAGATCAGGAAGCTCAGATTCTTATTCGACCCCAAACCTCATTCAAGCCTCCACCGCATCACATCCTTTTCCCTCCCTGTCCCTCCCTGTCCCTCCCTGTCCCTCCCTGTTCCTCCCTGTCCCTCCCTGTCCCTCCCTGTCCCTCCCTGTTCCTCCCTGTCCCTCCCTGTTCCTCCCTGTCCCTCCCTGTCCCTCCCTGTCCCTCCCTGTTCCTCCCTGTCCCTCCCTGTTCCTCCCTGTCCCTCCCTGTTCCTTCCTGTTCCTCCCTGTCCCTCCCTGTCCCTCCCTGTCGCTCCCTGTCCCTCCCTGTCCCTCCCTGTCCCCCGTGTGACCATGTGTTTGTTGTAGACTGTGGACATGGCGAATGCGTCTCCGGACCTGGACAACGCCGAGGCCCAGCGGCAGCTCCACAACAACAACCGGCCACTCTCCTCGGCATTCTGGGAAACGGAGTGCACCAGCTCCAAGATCTTCGAGTGCTCCCGCATCAAGGCGCTGGCAGGTGAGAGGCGGAGTCAGTGTAGCTGAGGGGCGGAGTCAGTGCAGCTGAGGGGCGGAGTCAGTGCGGCTGAGGCGGAGTCAGTGCAGCTGAGGCGGAGTCAGTGCAGCTGAGGGGCGGAGTCAGTGCAGCTGAGGGGCGGAGTCAGTGCAGCTGAGGCGGAGTCAGTGCGGCTGAGGCGGAGTCAGTGCAGCTGAGGCGGAGTCTGTGCAGCTGAGGGGCGGAGTCAGTGCAGCTGAGGAGGAGTCAGTGCAGCTGAGGCGGAGTCAGTACAGCTGAGGGGCGGAGTCAGTGCAGCTGAGGGGCGGAGTCAGTGCAGCTGAGGAGGAGTCAGTGCAGCTGAGGCAGAGTCAGTGCAGCTGAGAGGCGGAGTCAGTGCGGCTGAGGTGGAGTCAGTGCAGCTGAGGCGGAGTCAATGCAGCTGAGGGGCGGAGTCAGTGCAGCTGAGGAGTCAGTGCAGCTGAGGCGGAGTCAGTGCAGCTGAGGAGGAGTCAATGCGGCTGAGGTGGAGTCAGTGCAGCTGAGGAGTCAGTGCAGCTGAGGCGGAGTCAGTGCAGCTGAGGAGGAGTCAATGCGGCTGAGGTGGAGTCAGTGCAGCTGAGGGGCGGAGTCAGTGCAGCTGAGGAGGAGTCAATGCGGCTGAGGCGGAGTCAGTGCAGCTGAGGAGTCAGTGCAGCTGAGGCGGAGTCAGTGCAGCTGAGGAGGAGTCAATGCGGCTGAGGTGGAGTCAGTGCAGCTGAGGGGCGGAGTCAGTGCAGCTGAGGAGTCAGTGCGGCTGAGGAGGAGTCAGTGCAGCTGAGGCGGAGTCAGTGCAGCTGAGGAGGAGTCAGTGCAGCTGAGGGGCGGAGTCAGTGCAGCTGAGGCGGAGTCAGTGCAGCTGAGGGGCGGAGTCAGTCAAATCTCCAGAATAAGTCAAAATGGGAGTATTTTATTGTTTTTCACATTTCAATCTGATGTCAGTCCAGCCTAGGATTGTCAGAGCGGTTCTAAGTCAAACACAGACTGGACTGTTACATATTTGTGAGGACAGGACAGTCCCAGGACACGTGACGGTGGTTTGCCTCCTGGTGGCGCTCTTTCTGCATTTCCTTGTGAAGAATGAGCACTTTGACCTGGAGTTATGAAGAAACGTGAAATGAGGTTCTGGGAATGACACAGGTGTAAACGGCATGTGACGGCGATCAGCCAATCACAGCGCTGCATTGTCCTGTCCAGTGTGTGTCAGATACAGGCCTATATTCTACCTCAAATCTACTTTTAAAAGAACAATAAAACATTTCAATTTATATTAAAATCATCATTACACTATTTGATAGAAAATATAGTGTAAAAAATAAAATAACCAGGCCTATTATAATACTCTTTATGTTATAATATAATCATATTTATGATGATATAAAAGTGGCAGAAACCTTGAGTTTATTAGTGGCCGCTGCTTTGTACATTTGATTTGCTGATTTGACCAGGAAAGCTGCATAAATGATCTGTTTTGTACTTTGCAATCGAGAGATTAAAGAAGAATAAATCTCAGTGGATTGATGGGTTGACCTCACAGTGGAACAAAGCGTTAAAAGAAACTGCTTTTACCAACTTTTAACTGGACATCATCATCTCTAATGTCCAAAGAGAGGACGGACCGACATGACTGTGCCTCATATAGACTATTACTATTCTGAATGTGGACAATCAAGTGCCTTGTCTCTGGAGAGAGGGGTGAGGCAGGGCTGTGACTGGTCTCTGCTTTGCACTTGGAACAATTGGCCCAATGTATTAAACAATTAAAAACTATTGATGGGACAGAACATTCAATTTCCTGATATTTGACCAAACCAGAAAACTCCAGATGCAGTTTGATGCATTTTCTTCAGAATATTGGTCCAATGTCTGGACATAAACTGACTCTACACAAAATCTCTTGAATATTTAGGGATAGTTTTACAAAAGGATATGTCAACAATTTTAGTGACAAAATATTTAAACTCTTTTTTCCACTATTGAAACATGGAATTTTGTTCCATATTTAAGTGTAAGATAAAGGATTTAAACTATAAAAATGTATGTTTGCCCGACTGTTTGATGATGGAATAAAACAATCTCAAGATTTATATGGCAAGAAAAAAACTTGAAACTGATTCAAAACTCTACAATTATCAAAAGAAAAAGGAGGCGGGGTTTACCTCAAATCAGAGCGTTACAGGTGTGATCCAGAATGTGAAGCTCAATGGTCTTATACTGAGAGTCATGTGGTGCCTGAGGTTCCTGTACAGGTCTTATACTGAGAGTCATGTGGTGCCTGAGGTTCCTGTACAGGTCTTATACTGAGAGTCATGTGGTGCCTGAGGTTCCTGTACAGGTCTTATACTGAGAGTCATGTGGTGCCTGAGGTTCCTGTACAGGTCTTATACTGAGAGTCATGTGGTGCCGGGGGTTCCTGTACAGGTCTTATACTGAGAGTCATGTGGTGCCGGGGGTTCCTGTACAGGTCTTATACTGAGAGTCATGTGGTGCCTGAGGTTCCTGTACAGGCCTTATACTGAGAGTCATGTGGTGCCGGGGGTTCCTGTACAGGTCTTATACTGAGAGTCATGTGGTGCCTGAGGTTCCTGTACAGGTCTTATACTGAGAGTCATGTGGTGCCTGAGGTTCCTGTACAGGTCTTATACTGAGAGTCATGTGGTGCCTGAGGTTCCTGTACAGGTCTTATACTGAGAGTCATGTGGTGCCTGAGGTTCCTGTACAGGTCTTATACTGAGAGTAATGTGGTGCCGGGGGTTCCTGTACAGGTCTTATACTGAGAGTCATGTGGTGCCGGGGGTTCCTGTACAGGTCTTATACTGAGAGTAATGTGGTGCCGGGGGTTCCTGTACAGGTCTTATACTGAGAGTCATGTGGTGCCTGAGGTTCCTGTACAGGTCTTATACTGAGAGTAATGTGGTGCCGGGGGTTCCTGTACAGGTCTTATACTGAGAGTCATGTGGTGCCGGGGGTTCCTGTACAGGTCTTATACTGAGAGTCATGTGGTGCCGGGGGTTCCTGTACAGGTCTTATACTGAGAGTAATGTGGTGCCGGGGGTTCCTGTACAGGTCTTATACTGAGAGTCATGTGGTGCCGGGGGTTCCTGTACAGGTCTTATACTGAGAGTCATGTGGTGCCGGGGGTTCCTGTACAGGTCTTATACTGAGAGTCATGTGGTGCCGGGGGTTCCTGTACAGGTCTCATACAGAGAGTCATGTGGTGCCGGGGGTTCCTGTACAGGTCTCATACAGAGAGTCATGTGGTGCCGGGGGTTCCTGTACAGGTCTTATACTGAGAATCATGTGGTGCCGGGGGTTCCTGTACAGGTCTCATACAGAGAGTCATGTGGTGCCGGGGGTTCCTGTACAGGTCTTATACTGAGAGTCATGTGGTGCCGGGGGTTCCTGTACAGGCCTTATACTGAGAGTCATGTGGTGCCAGGGGTTCCTGTACAGGTCTTATACTGAGAGTCATGTGGTGCCTGAGGTTCCTGTACAGGTCTCATACTGAGAGTAATGTGGTCCCGGAGGTTCCTGTACAGGTCTTATACTGAGAGTCATGTGGTGCCGGGGGTTCCTGTACAGGTCTTATACTGAGAGTCATGTGGTGCCGGGGGTTCCTGTACAGGTCTTATACTGAGAGTCATGTGGTGCCGGGGGTTCCTGTACAGGTCTTATACTGAGAGTCATGTGGTGCCTGAGGTTCCTGTACAGAGTCATGAGGAGGAAGTGAAGAATCCCTGGGTCAAATCTGTTCTTACAACATGGAAGGAGCTGATCAGAACAAACTAAACACAGACGTTACAAACTTAAACTGGTAAAACTTTATGACCAAAGGTTTTGTACCAAATAGAACTGAGCTGAGACTCAAGGTCTGGAGGACAAAAGGTCTAAAGGTTTTTCACCAGATGTAAAAGAATCACATGAAAAGTTTTGATACGTTGAAAGAGAAACAGAACTTTTACAGTTTTTTTTAAAAATAACGAGTTTTTGTAATCAATAAATTGAACTAAGGATTAAGACTTTTAAATTAGAACTTTCAAGGGGATTAATATCCAAATTATAACAATGTATTTCTAATCTGGATAACTACTCCACTAAATATATTAAAAACAAATGGGAAAGAGAAGATGATCTTGTTTGATGGACGAAGAGTGGGAATGTGTCATTCTTCACTGGGAAATGCAACTGTTGGAGAAACTGTGGCAGCAGGAGACAGACCACACCCACATGACCTGGACCTGTCAATCACAAATATGTGACTGAAGTACACGATGCACTGCAGACATTACCATCATAGGGCTCAAAACTCCTGCCATGGACACAATAAACAGATACATTTGGAACGTATCACAAAGAAATGACTAAATACACTTTTTTCAGTTACATTCCCAGAACCCGCTGTTTTAGCTCGTCTATTTTAACATGTGAAGTGTCTTGTCAGAGGTTCATATTTGTACATATTCACCACAGAGCTACTGTTCACTTAAAGTGTCCCTGCCGTGTCCACAGAGGAACGGGACGCGGTGCAGAAGAAGACCTTCACCAAATGGGTCAACTCTCACTTGAGCCGCGTGTCCTGCCGCATCTCCGACTTGTACACCGACCTGCGGGACGGCTACATGCTGACCAGGCTGCTGGAGGTGCTGAGCGGGGAGCTGCTGGTGAGACACCCCCTGGTCCACATCCTCCAGGCACGTGCACACATCTGATCTTCTGACTGATGTCTGTCCCTCAGCCCAGACCCACCCGGGGACGCATGAGGATCCACTGTCTGGAGAACGTGGACAAAGCGCTGCAGTTCCTCAAAGAGCAGCGCGTGCACCTGGAGAACGTGGGCTCACATGACATCGTGGACGGGAACCACAGACTGACCCTGGGCCTCATCTGGACCATCATCCTGCGCTTCCAGGTCAGGCTCACATCCGCTCTGAACTCTGAACTCTGAACTCTGAACTCTGAACTCTGAACTCTGAGTCTGACCTTTTGTAAAGTTCTCAGGGATTCACGTCTGTGAGAAATGTCCCATGCAAAGACACTTTTAGTCCTTTCAAACGGGAGATGGAAGACACATATAGACTCTTTCCATTAGTACCTACTCGGCTCTACTGGACACAGTGGACACAGTGTACACAGTTGGCAGTGGACACAGTTGGCAGTGGACAGTGGACACAGTAGACAGTAGACACAGTGGGCTGTGGACAGCGGGGACCGTGGACACAGTGGGGACCGTGGACACATTGGACAGTGGACACAGTGGGCTGTGGACAGTGGACACAGTGGACATAGTAGACACAATGGACACAGTGGACAGTGGACACAGTGGGCTGTGGACAGTGGACACAGTGGACACAGTGGACACAGTGGACACAGTGGACACAGTGGGCAGTGGACACAGTGGACACAGTGGACACAGTGGGCTGTGGACAGTGGACTCAGTGGACAGTGGACACAGTGGGCTGTGGACAGTGGACTCAGTGGACACAGTGGACACAGTGGACACAGTGGACACAGTGGACACAGTGGACAGTGGACACAGTGGGCTGTGGACAGTGGACACAGTGGACTCAGTGGACACAGTGGACACAGTGGACACAGTGGGCTGTGGACAGTGGACACAGTGGACACAGTGGACACAGTGGGCAGTGGACACAGTGGACACAGTGGGCAGTGGACACAGTGGACACAGTGGACAGTGGACACAGTGGGCTGTGGACAGTGGACACAGTGGGCTGTGGACAGTGGACACAGTGGACTCAGTGGACACAGTGGGCTGTGGTCAGTGGACACAGTGGACACAGTGGACACAGTGGGCTGTGGACAGTGGACACAGTGGACACAGTGGACACAGTGGACACAGTGGGCTGTGGCTTCACTTGTACAGAGCGTTGCTGCCCTGTCAGCAGAAGGAACAAGGACTGCAGCAAAACATGAAATGGAGGGAGGGGGGAGGGGGAGGGGGGGCGCTCAGTGCAGGGGACGTGGACGTGGACGTGGACGAGACATTTATTACAACTGTACATACTGTACATATTACACTCTGGTCATTCATCATTAAGACATTTAGTCATTAAGTCATTGTACATATAT